>NW_024879317.1:356250-712500 GCF_018340385.1 Cyprinus carpio | reverse complement strand
GAATGCATCTCAGGTTCCTCAAGACCTGCCCTTCATAAACAACACGACAGAGTCTCAGGAGGTCAGGGAGGTGAAAGTGGCAGAATTGTGCAAATGAGCCACATTGACAGCACTCTTGACTGGAGAAACCCTGTCCCTCCCTCTCTCTTTCTTTATTTCTCTCTCTATCCCTCTCTATCTCTCTTTCCCTCCCACCATCAGTGACAGAAGGTGCGCCTCTCCCTCTTTAAAGGCTATGCCTCTGTCGAGCTGAGGGAACAGGAATGGTGCCATAAGTTTCCGCCTGGCACTCACCCATCTTTGTTTGCTCCTCTCGTCTCGAGTCAGGCTTCAAAGAGCAGCAAATTAAAAAAAAAAAAAAAAAAAAAAAAAAAAAAGGGAAAAAAGAACAAAAGAAAAGAAACTTAAGATAAATAAATTAATAAATACGCACTGAAAAGAAAGCGAAACCTGGGCTGCTGAGGCAGTGAGGTCTCACTAACTTTATTATTCTGCAAGGTGATCACAGCATGCAGGGGATCGGAGAAGGACTGCCGTGACCACTGCTGGTCTGACGCATGAGAGGAGACGTTCTGCCATGATCAGAAGCCACAGCGAGCTTGCGAGGGCCCTGAGGGTGGCCATCTTATTACGAGCCCCACTTCAGTAAGGCTGGCTGCTCTTAATCGTGGTAAATATTCATTGGACGCCCACTTTTTTTGTAAAATGGGCAACTTTATCATTAGTGAAGCCTGGGTGGATGCTGTCTGTTCAGGGCTACTGCGTTCTCTATGGTTAAACTGTGAGAATGAGGATAGTATGATACAGAAATTATACAATATGATTTTAAAGGGACAGTTCATCCAAAAATTAAAACTATTTTACTCACCCTCTTGTCAAAAGATATTAAAAAAAAAAAAAAAGTGTCAGTGTTTGGACCCCAATGACTTTCATTGTATAGGCAAAACTGAGACATTTTTCAAAATATCTTCTGTGTGACACAAAAGAAAGGAATCATACATGAAACTGAGTAAATGATGACAAAATTTACTTTTTGGGGTCAGGCACTGATTTAATTACAAGTTACTATTTAAAAAGCTTTTTATCTGACCCAAAAAATGCTTTTAACCAATTTTTAACAAGAAAGAAAGAAAAAAGACTGTTGTGAAGCTAAACAGCATTTCATGCATTACTTAAGCATGGCACTGTACCTTTAAAACTCCTTCAGGGTGAAAAAAAAAAAAAGGAAAAAAAAAAAACTCCTCGTCTGACATTGATTTCCTATTCATTTTTCCACCCGACCAAATCAACAACAAGTACACCAGGCAATCATAAAGCTGACTTACACATCCCTTTACAGCACCTTCTAAATCCATTAGCATCCCTCTAAAGCCATACGCTTTGAAAAGCCATTCCTCTATCGCTTTCATTAATGAGAATTAAAACAATTCTGATGTACTTGAAGATATTAGGGAAATTACCATATGGATGGTCTGATCAATAACAACATTACCAACCTAGACATCCACAAAGACTGACACTATAACGTGAAGATGATGAATTACACGCAGGACAACATTAACGGCTCTTCCCATCTTCACGTATCACCTTAACCAAAAACCTGCATCTTGACAGGAACTGTAAAACGCGGCTTTTTTCGCCTCAGCCACATGGACTATAAATTGTGCGGTCAAGGACATCCCCAGTTTTACTCTTATATGCACTTGTCCAGTGTCTTGGAAAATGAAATAAAAAGATTTATCATGCCGCCCTAAACACAGGAGAGTCTCATGACTGAGCAACTCCATCAGAATACATTTCAAGATGCTGAGAGCTGGGCAGAGAAGCTTTAAAACTGTCCCTCCCACTCAAGGTTACATCATCCATCAAAAATAGCATTGGACATCTTTTATTTAACCCACATTAATCTGAGTGAGATGTCTGAATGAAGTCTGAGAGAGTAATTTTAGAAAAACAAAAAAAAAAAAATATATATATATATATATCTACAAACATCCAGGCAGCATGAAAAATGATGAAACACAGACTGTGGAGCAAAACTGATATTATCAGGGTCAATAACACGCTGCTCCCCCCAACCCCCCCCCCCCACCACCACCGCACACACACAGACCTTTATTTAAATAAATAAATAAATACATTACTTGAATACACATCTTTTATTATGCAAGTTTGTAATTTCTTAATGAAAATTAATTTTGATGGGGGTTAAAAGTAAAAATAAATAAATAAATTATAAATTAAAAATTTAAATCTTAGTGAAGAACAAAAAAAACTCATTAAAAAAGGAAACTTGAAAATAAAATCTTATTAAGCATAATCGTCTATTATTATTATTATTAGAAAAAAAATGCCTCATCACTGCTAAAAGAAAAAAGAAAAAAAAATCAATCTGCCAAATCAAGACATATACAGAAAAGGAAATTATACTGAAAGAAGCCTCTTAAAATAATAATTTGGTCTTATAAGACAAGTTTACTTCTGGTTGTAAAATGCCATTGTATGAAATTTTAATGATATTTATGAAATAATAATTTATGATATTTGCAAAAATAATAATAAAAATAAAAGTTTGAAAGAGAGGTTCAATATAAAAAAAAAAAAAAAAACTTAACATGCCATATGTTAACATGGCCAGAAAGAATGAACACAATTCTGACATCATCACGGATGCCTCATTTTTATTTACGCCTTATTTCTTTCTCTTTTATTCGTCATCCTTTCACTGTTGACTCGTTCTACAACTCCAGTCCCTCCAGTTGACGGTGCGTCACCCCTCACACATGTCAGTGAGAAAGCCTGCTCCTATCTCCTCCACAGACCAAATGTTCATCTGTTATGAAGGTCATCGACAGAGAGCAAGAATCACCACTGAGGAGCTAACAATTTTCCATTTCAGAACACTGCTGCACTGATGACTCAACTATTAATAGACTTCCCCCTCTTATATGACTAAAGCTATTCTGGCGATTACACAGGCCACAGGAAAGATGGAGCCTTATGTCTTTATTTCTCTATCTGTTTTATCTGAAGAGAGATATCTGACATTTGGAGCAAATTAATGTGAACCTAAGCCCGACAAGAAGTGCTGCATGACAGGATATTGAAAATGAAATCACAATGTTACCGAGAGAAGGGCTTCAGATGCCTTCTGCCCTATTCTTGATTTTTTTTTTCTTCCCTTCTCCTTTATTCCCATCCACACTCACATCTTTAAAAGACTGTGTTTGTACAATACCACCAACACGCTGTCATTTAAGCACGACCCTAGATTCCATTACAAGTATTCGATGTTTACAACTAAACAATAACAGTTTATTTCAAAACTCATTTACTGGCAAGCTCGCTGTTGCCAGGGCATTCAGACATACGTGTCTGTATTCGCTGAGCACACAATCATTTAGGCTTATGTTATTTTAGTCCATCTACCAGCATTCGCTTTTTTTTTCCTTCTTTTTTTTTAAAGATCTGTGTTTCTGGAATGAAGCATAGACTTTGGAATCCTTTATCTACAGAGGCTCAAAATCTCAAGACTAATTACAAATTAATCTGAATCTGTACATCTGAAATAAGAGGGCAATAACTCAGCGTAATAAGATCTATCTTTTTTATATTTATAAATAGCTTCAAATAGCTTGGTCCGAAGAGCGAGAAGCATGACATAATTGCTCGTCGTTTACACCCATATGGGGACATTGGGGCTAGAGATTGTGAATATTAATAATTGATCATTAGCTTGATATGTGTGAGTGAGCTCAAGTTTGGCTTTCAGAGTTGACTAGGTCCATTAGGAGTCGCTCCTGGGGCCGCAATGACTGCACTAGAAGGTCACAAAAGTCACTGCGGCATCTCTGGTCTGCTACCGCTATTAGCATGAAAGTGTTTTAAGCGTTAACTACAAGGTTAACCTTTACATAAATCATTGTACGTCAGGTTGACATAAAACCTCAAAAGATTTGTCCTTGCATAAAGAATATCTGAAGCAAAAATCCTCAACCCCCCCCCATACTCTGCTGACCTGAAAATACCCCCACCCCACCTTCAGCCGGGGTCTGGCATGCTCCACCAGCAGGGGAACCTCTGGGCACCTTGACTTTTGTTAACTGCTTGTGGCACGAGCTGAGGAAATGGGTCATTAAATGAAACGAGCCAGGGCCAACCTCCCAGACCTGTTTCCAATCAGATTGCTTCCTTTAACAGGAGCCAGAATCTCACACAGCATTAGCGTCATTAGAGCCACCCCATCTACTGCCCCCCTCTCTCCTGGTCTACCTCTGCTCCAGCCCCCCTTTTGAAGGCACCAGAAGGCACTAACATGGATCTCCTCGATTCGGTAAAGGGCAGACACCTTGATGTTGGGGCAAAATCTTCAAATGCTATCCGTAGCTCACAGGAACCACGGGATGTCAGACACTCGATTGACATCTCCTCATCTCTCTCTCTCTCTCTCTCTCTCTCTCTCTCACTCCCACCCATTCACAAGCAGGTCTTCGCAAACAAATCTTAGACACACTGAAAGCTTGCGTGCCAAGGCTTTTCTGATGAGGCCCTATATTTACACACCTCAAAATAGAATTAGCCAGAGCTGCCAATCAAAGTTTAAAATATGTAACCAAGAAGCACATTATTTACGGCGCTCGAACTCGCCGTGCACTTGTTGCCTCCCCGTCTGTGTATTCCGCTTCTCCCCTCCATTCCGGGAAACAAGATAAATGAGTGATGTGCATCTCCCGCACCTGTCCCAGCATCCTGCTCCTCTCCAGGGTGATAAGGGATTTCATTAATGGCAGAGCATTTGGTCTGAAGGAAACATAATTGCTTGGCTACTGCCGTCGCTGCCTCTGATGATGCCCTTATTTCCCATCATCCTTTGCTCTTGACTGTTAAGTGATCATCATATCAACAGAGAAGTGGGTGCAAGGTTGAGATATCGACACTCTGTGGTCATGTTGAAAAGCAAACACGGGCGTGGTGCAGAGAGAGAGAGTGCTGAAAAGGGAGGAAGGGGAGGGGGAGAAATGGACGGATGAAGTGTGGTAACAGAATGACAGTGGATGTGAGCGATAAGATCAATCGCGAAAGATCACAGCATTCGGTAATGATTTAAGCGCCCGGACCGCTCCCTCTAATAGTCCTTGATGGATAACTGTATGAGAGATACATAATTTTTTGACTTGCCATTTACACAGCATTGCACCTGAAAGCCGGGTGGAATAATAGACAGTTTAAAATGTCAGGGAACTAACTAAGAAAGAGAGACGGATCGGCCGGCGGAATCTTAATTAGGAAACCCGGCTAATGGCCCTGGCAGCTCGAGGGGGGGACGGAGGGAGGAGGGGGCAGAGGAAGTGCCGCTCTGAAACAGACAACACTTCCCAGCAATGCTTTGGTTAAATTAGCCAAGGCCTCTCCTTCTCGTTTGTAGTCCTTCTTTTCCACCGTTTCTCGCCTCGATGGGCTGACCAGTCACAATGCAAATATATATCTAGTAGCGAAGCCCATCAAGAATATGCTCTGTCTGGAAAGGCATGTATAGGATTTACCTATCTGTCCCAGAGCAGACCTGCGTGTTGAGCTGAAGCCAGCAGCACATGATTGTGTTAATTAATCTGCCATTGTAAGCAGGGGGAACAGCTGCAGAGGCTCTCGTGGCTGCGTTGTCAAAGCAAAACAATGCCGTGTTAAGCTTCCCCCACTGAATCTTCCCATTACAAAAGCGGCTCCAACACAGGGGCTAAATTCATAAAACCCACAGATCAATTTTTACCAGCACTAATGTCTGACCTTTAAAGGGAAAAGGGTTTTAACATGCTTAATTTCAGCTTGAAATATGGTCAGATATGTGATACCTAGGATTTGGGCCAATTCCCTGGGCTTTGAAAACAAACAGATTGAGAGAATGGGGTGAGCTGAGAAAGAGGGGTTGAGAGAGAGTGAGCTAAAGGAAGGTGGGAGCTAAAGAGGTCTGATCTCTTAAACAGGGACAAACAGAAGAGCACCAGGATTCACCAGCTGAGCGCTGGTATTTTAAAACAATACGTCTAACGCGATTAGGAGGCAGCCATTGATCTCTGTTATGTGGATTTAATTTACAAGTGAGGGGGAAGGGGTGGGTGGAGGGTGAGGAAGGGCTGTGTTTGCACACAAATTCCGTGACAGAACCGGATGTATCCCTAAAAGGCGAGCATGCATTGTGGGTGGAGATCAGGAGAGGTGCTGAAAGAGGCTGTGGAAAAGCTCAGACAGGTCAAACACTGCAACAATGATGAATACAAAATGTATCGGATTTTAATTTATATTTATTTATTTATTTTTCAGTGGTATCAGCCATAACTTTGTGTATGTTTATTCTTTTTTTTTCTTGTAAGTTTTAGTTTATATAAATTAGTAAGAAATTAAGTAAATAAGTAAATGAATGAATGAATGAATGAATGAATAAATAAATAAATAAATAAATAAAATAATCTGACCAAAAAAAAAATTCTACTATAAAGAACATTACACATTGTAAGGTTACATGGGTGTTAAAAGTCCTTCATAAAACCATAGATACCAATAAAGACCTTTTATTTGTATTTTATTTTAATTATGTCCTAACAGTGTTCTGCAGAGAAAAGAAAGTCATACTGGTTTGAATCAACATGAGGGTGAGTAAATTTAAATTGAGTTGTGAATTATCCCTTTAACAAAAAAATATGATTTTAAAAAGCAGATATGTTTTTGGGGGGACATAGGCTAAAAATAAACACAGCAAATGCAGTTTATGTTAGTCATTTCTACATTTGTGTCAATGGTGCACTGTGCCATTTTATTTATTCATTTATCTATTTACAATTAGGAGAAACTTTTGGAGTAAACATTATATATAGAACTAAACAGGACAGTATCTTCTGATTTAAACAATAACAGTTCAGTCATTTAACTTGCATTAATCTAAACCAATCAAATCATAACATATCATATCATATCATACCCAAGTGAAATGTTGAATATGGTTGGTGGTCAGTAAACCACACGTTACAACCATCCACAGTCTCCACTACTTTAAGAGAAACATGACTGAGTGCTGATCTCAGAGCACTGCAAAAGAGCTGTGCATTCATTAACGTACCTTTTTTTTACTCATCATTAGGAGATCATTTCATGAAAGGTTGTGCTAGGGCCAGATAAACAGAATGAGATACATGGGAAAAAAATAAATAAAAATACACTGAGAGCGAGAGACTTTACATATGTGTGTATGACAGGAGGAACGAGGACTCTGTGGGCTATTTCTGTCAGGGACACTGAAGGGGTTAGACACTGAGGGAAAGATTGTGGCCAGATTCTCTGGAAGCTCTGTAGGGGGGAAAGATGGCACTCTAATGATTTCTGGTTTCCAAAGAGATGGGGATACGATGCAAAAAAAAAAAAAAAAAAAACTCATGGTGCTGCCTGGACCTCAACCCACTCTGCAGTAGGAGACCGTCTGTTTCTGCAAAGCTCCTCCAAAAAGCCCACCAAGTGTGTCCTGCTTTAAAAGGGATAATGATTCATAGAGAAAGTCTGATAGTGATGCTATCAGTTTAGCCAACATGCCCTCAAGGTTTAGTTGGAGGATGTGGAGTATCAAGAGGGTGAACATGTTCAAGAAGCAGACATGTTGAAGGTCCGAGTGAGAATATAGCCATAAAGCTGATGTAGATGTGGCTGTAACGTCAGATCTCTTGTGCAACAATCAGCGTAACAGGATTCATTACAGTTTAATTTTACATTTCCATATTGCTTCGTTTGAAATTGCAATTAAACGAAATATAAAAAAAAGCAATTCAAACGAAGCCGACAAATATTCAAAGTTAGATAACGGCTGTTTGATATTTGTCTCGTTGCATAAGTGAGAAACAATACTAGTGAACAGTGGCGGATAAATGAAAGCAGAATGTGTGGCAGCTCTTGTGTGTGTGAGCTTGGCAGAGACACACTAAAGGGAAATTTTTCTGAAGGCTTGCAGATGGAGAACGGTGACATGGTGTGAACACACGTCTCCAAAGTGTCGCTCGCTCACGCATCTCACCTGTCCGCCACGCTGCATCACAGAGAGCCATCAGATGTTCAACTTACTGCTACAGTAAGCATGAGATAAGAAAAGCCTGTCTGTTAGCGCTAATAGCACGCTGTACTTTTCAACACTGTTAGCTATGTTTAGGCAACGTTGGGCAACCTATCGGTGATGATTCATTATCATGTTTTGTGCGATGGGGATCGAGATTTGACATTGGGACGGTGCTCTCAAGCGCTGTGCGCAGAAGAACAGGTTTTTCACAATGCTAGCTGTCAGAAATATTTGGAATCAGGATGCGTCGACTTAAGAATCCTGCCTACATCCATTTAGTTGTTGATGGTGCTGGTGTCTTACTGTGCTGAGCCTTGCAGGGTGTAAAAATAAACTTTATGGAAATAGACATGCATTGACATAGTGCCATGTTCAGACTGCGAGCAGCTTGTGTCTCATGAACATAATCCAGAAATGTCCTCCAAACTTTTTCTCTTTCTAAAGTTCAAGTTGCTCCTCTTTATCCCCTCTTCTTCTTCTTCTGCACCACAATAGACTAAACTGGTCTTCTCGAGACACCCATGAAATGTGAGGATCAGAGAGGGAGAGATGAACACAAAGCGAGAGAAAACCAGATTTGACATTCTTTCCTGAATCCCCATCTCTGTGTCTTACAAGAAATACCTGTTTCTGGCAGAGGAAGTGCTTCAGTGGCATGATTACACCTCACCTGCACCCGGAGCCAGGAGAGGTGGCATTTGGGCGATCTGTCCCCAGTGAGGGGCTCGCAGGGGCTCAGCCACGGTTTAGCCACGCTGAGGGAGCGGGATGAGGCCCCTGCATGCAAAACCAGCGCTAAACCTGCGTCCTGAGGGGAACGGCGGCACAACTTTTCACGCACGAGGCCTGCGTGGTGTCGAATGAATCTTTAAGCCTGCGGTACTAAATCACGAGCTGAAATTGTTTTTCATATTTTGTTATCTGTAATATGTCAAATCTGTCACAATGCCCAGAGTCTGTTCACAACATCACATCTTTTTTTCATAACGTCTCGAGTGAGAATCCCCAGGGAAAAGTTTGCTGAATCGTAAAAAAGATATTATGCGCTTTGGAGAGAATGAAGAGACATATGATGGAAGCCAAATGCAGACTGATACAAGCACCTTCAGCCATATAACAACATAAAGGAAACTTGTTTAAAGAGATAGTTCACCTAAAAATGTTGCCATCGTTTACTCACCCTCATATCGTTCCAAACCTGTTTGACTTTCTTTGTTCTGTAGAACACAAAGAAGAATTGTTTTTGTCCATACAATGAGAGTCAAATCCGAAAGAACAATGAACCCCATTGACTTTCCACGTACAGTATGTGGAGAAAATAAATAAAGACAATTTTCAAAAATACATGGGTGAGTAAATAATGAAAGAATATATAGAACAAAGCTAAATTCTGAATAAAGAAAACAGAAGAAATATCTATCACTAAATATGATGAAAAGTAAAATTCCAGCGACCTTAGTAAACACGAAAGCAAGTCTGTGAAGGTGTGAGGTTAATGATGCCCATGTGTTCCCTTATGTTTGGTAGAGAGCCGGGAAAATCACAGATGTAAGGTTTTGCACTGTTCTTTAGTTCCTCTACCGTGAATTAAGAGTGTTTGCTAGTTTGTAAACAAACTGTGCTAACAGCTCTTTTCACATGAAAGTTAAACTCAAATAACATATGTTCTTAACAAAAACAATAGGTGTTAACCATCTAAATTGCAATTGGGGTAGATCTTACACAAACAAACACCAAGCTTTGTTTCCAAGACAACTAAAACGAAGCGAATCCTGTGGCATGCTCGATGCTGCCACTTCTTTCTTGCTGCACATGAAGCACCGTTACCGAGACTGTGGGAGTCTGCGAGGAAATGCCATCCTTTGTGGCAAGCTGCATTTGGTCAAACCAATAAAAAAAAGCATGTCCCGAGGAGGAATCAAACTAGCTCCCTATGTAGTATGAACGACTCAACTTTCACTTTGCCTAGTTTTATTTTCTTCTCCCTTTTATAATCTCTCTAGTTCTCTCTCTCCCTGCTTTCTGTTGTATTCCCAAGCAGCAAAATGAATTCAACTCCAAACCTAATTAATCCACAAAGGTTTCATGTCTTAATCCCCAAAGTCAAGGGGGTTATTGTCCTCACAAATGAGGTCAATGTTTCTCCCGGTGGAAATACAGAAACAGCAGTGAGACTGATAGAGAGGAGAGGAAAGAGAATAAGAGTGAGAAAGCCAGAGTGCTTTCTTGGTGAAACTTACAGTAGGAGTTCTGAAGAGGGTGATACGTGCTACGCAAATAGGGTTAGAGGTGCTGGATGGTGTTTTTAATCATCTCGGTTTGGCCCAGAAACTGCTTAAGATGAAGGATAATGACCAAAAAACATAATTCAATAATTGGTCATTTTAGACTGTGATGTTTTGACCAAACCTTTGTACGCAATACTTTAGTTTTAAACAGATAGTTAGAAGTTAGCATTAGTGACTCGGATCAAATAGAAAATTGAACTTTACTTTCTAATGCAAATGCTTAGAGATGAATATGCAAAATAACAAATTGAAGAATTCATGACCTCCTCTATCGAGGGGAACATGAAGACCAGTGAGGAACCAGAAGGAACCATCTGCTATTTAATGCTAAATATGATACAGTAAAGAAGGAGACTAACAATAAAAAAATAAAAAATGAAACATAACGTAAAGGCAAAGTTTCAAATTGGTGGGAAAAAAAATTAAAAGGGACCACCATGTGCAGAACAAAGAGCTGCTTCTTCTACCCACACTGGTTGCAGTGAAGGGGCTCTGTATGAACCCAAGATACAACACAGGCTCATTAGCAGGAGCTCCGCTGTTTATGATTACCCATAATTACCAGCACTCGAATGAGACCTAAGAAAAAAAAAAAAAAAAAAAAAACAGAGGAAGGAAGAGAAAAAATAAAAAAATAAAAAAGCAAAAGAGAGAAAAACAATGTGACTGTAGCCTTGTTACAGGCATTTTCATTTCAAAGTTCTTTTAAGCTGAAGAAATGAAAGCGGTTTACATTGTCATCCCTACCGCTGTGCATGACACTTTAGTTTAAACTGACAGTGGGAATTAAAATCTGTAAATGGCTTTTATTTTTGATGCACAATGTATGAATCAGCTGTCAAACTCAGTGTTTGTTGATTTTTATCGGGAGGGTTATTACATTTTGAGAATGTGACAATTAAAAAGCCCTCGATCATTCCATTACTTTGCCTCAGGGTGCTTATCTACAGAGTAGGAGAAGGGAGCGAAAGAGGCACATACACTGTGATGTAAAACTGATTCCCAATCAATTGCAAAAAACAAATCAGGCCTTTTAAAACACACATTGTTTTTATGCATTTTAATTAAATACGAAAAAGAATGAGTTTGACAGCAGATAGGCTGCCACAGGAGAAGCGTGATGGATGAATGCGGTTATGATGGGAGCGGGTCTCAGGTTAACCTCAGGTCACTGGAACGCTGCAGGATTGGACATAACTGGATAATGACACAGGACACAATGGATCAAGATGCTTGTGCACTAAATTGTGTTTTCACAGACAGGTCACAGCACCGGTACCTGATGCCGCCACAATTGTGAGCTTTTAAAAAAATTTAATATTAACTTAAATGAATTGTTTTTTATTTGTTTCTATTATATGTTTGCTTAGGTTATTTAGTTGAGAAAAAAGATTTAAAGGGGAAAAAGGCGCAATTGTTTATTGATTTTATAATAGGCTTATTGCCAGAGAAATAAAGTGGAGGTCAGTAAGAAAGCTCAAATGTGAAGAAATGACATGACAAACACCAGCCTACTGGAGCTGACAACAGTTCTTTCTCTTTGACATTCTTTTTTCTTCTTCCTCTCTTTCTTTCTTGATCTTTCTTTTATTCGTTCATTCTCAATTTTGTATTTTTACTTTTCTCTTCCTTATTCAGTCCTTATTTGTATTATTTAGTTTTTTCTTGCATTCTTGTTTATTCATAATTTGCCTTCCTTCCTTCTGCTTTTCCATTTTCATTCCTTCTTCCTCATTTCTTTGCTTATTTTTCCCTTTCTTATTTCCTTCCTTGTTCCTTTACTTTGTTCTTTTTTTCATTTTTATTTATTTCTCCTTCCTTCCTTTCCCTGCTCTTTTTTCTTCCTTTATTTTTTTCCTTCTTGCTAGTTTTTTATTTATATTTCTTGTTCTTTTTTCTCTCTTATTGTAAGCCTTTCTTCATTCATTTGCCATTCTTTTCCTACATTTTCTTTGTCATTTTTTCTTTATTTCCTCACATTCTTTTTTCTCCAACTTTTTTCTTCCATCTTTGATTAGTCTTTTCCTTCCTCATTTTCCCCTTCCTTTTTATTTCTCAAATTTAAATTTATTTTTCTCAATTTTCAGTTATTTCCTTCCTTTTGTGTTCCTGCTTTATTGCTTTTCCATTCATCCTTCCTTTCTCATTCTTTTTCTTTATTTCCTTCTTTCCTTTTCTGCTTTCTTTCTTGTTCCTTTCCATCACTTCACAGATATGCTCATCACTCCTGTACTCTTTTAACAGCTTTAGGAATGATCCCTAAAGACATTTAAGGCACTTTAAGAACAATATCACATGTCTAGGCTGTTTGCCCTGAGAGACATAAAAGGAAACCTGATCATATTTTCCAGTGTGTGAGCTATAACTTTACAGTTTGTGGTTGTATGCATCAGAGTGTCAAAACATTAAATGTAAATTTGAGTAATTCTGTGTGGTAATAGTCAAAGCAAAAGAAGGTAAATAAAGATAATATCTAAATTCTATATAATTCTGTAAGTCAACTAAACCTCAATAACAAGTGATTGCAGAAAATGGGAAGGATTCTAAAGACAGGGTCATTTCTTGAAGTGCCCTGTAATGTTAGAGCACAACAAAGCCCCGATCAGATTCTTCTATAATGGAGGAGCAGCATTATGTTGTGTGTGTGTGTGTGTGTGTGTGTGTGTGTGTGTTTGTGTGTGTGTGTGTGTGTGTGTGTGTGTGTGTGTGTGTGTGTGTGTGTGTGTGTGTGTGTGTGTGTTTGAGCGTAGATCAGTGTGTATGTGTAAGGCCTGATATATGGATGATAACACTAATTAGCTCATTTTGTTTGGGGCACAACACTCATTAAAAACCCAGTGGGACCATTAACGTTACCGTCCCTCCAAAATGCTGCAACCGCCATATTAATCTCCCCAGCTCTCACTCCTAATGGCGACCGCTTCAGGTTGGGCTGCGGAATAAAATAAATAAGCGAAATAAGAAATACTTGTGAGTGCACATTTCTTGCATTTCTCTTTTCTTCTGCAAGATACACCCCCTCCTTTCCCATCAATTAATATCCATTAATAGTGAAATTCACAAACACATTCTCTCCCAGCACCAATTACTCTATGTACCTTCTGCTCAAGGCTAAACTCCGAAACGGTGTACGCATAAGGATGCGGGATTCACCCATGCCATTTTTGACAGTGTTTTCAGCCTTATGCGGTAATGTACCCATAATTCCAGTGCTTCGCCACAGCTTGCGCTGCCATAAGGCACCACTTACGGCGAGACAGCAGAGTCTGATATCTCAGGCCTGTTAGGATTAGGAGAGTAGACGTAACATCCTGCTAATAGACCAAACGCGGAAGCCGAACTCTCGAGGGTCGGTCACGCAGAATCTTTAATGTGTCTGCTTTTCGCACCATTTTTTCAAACAGCACAACCTGTTCAGGGATTTTCGTTCAGCTGCGCTTTAAGCGAGACCCGTGATGCGAGCTATCAAAAATCAAGTCACAGTGCATGGCAAGCATCCATTTTTAAAAGCCTTCCAGAAACGCACTCTCCCCTTTCGGCCAGCAAAGAGAAAGTGTCAGTTTGCGCTAACTGGAAACCCGCTCCTCGACCGAGTCAGGCCTGGATGGAGGAGGGCGAAAAGGCTAATATTCTCCATCTCCAAGCTGGATATTAGGAGTGTTGATGAGATCTATGAGTTTGCCATTTGCCCGTGGAGCAGCGAGGCTGCGGCAGAGCCGGGTACCATATGGCTGGTGAGAGATTTCCTCCCTCTTTTCCCCCTCTCTGCGCCTGACAGCTGGATGCCTGCTAACAGGGGACGAGGAGCTTGGCAGCTGCAAGCTGAGAGCAATGCTTTGATGCTGTGCCGCACAACTAACGCAAACTTTCTACAGGTAGGTGAGCGGAGGATAAGACGTATAGACGGCGAGTGTGAGAAAGGGGCAAGAGGGAGATGGTGTGCCAAGAGAACAGGGAGGAGTGAAAATGCTTCTGGGAACACATTAAAACGTACAGCTGGCAAGTACAAAAGTGAGAGAGTTTTTGTTTTATATTTTTCTTTTTTTTTTCTTTGAGTCAAAGGGGCTTTCATCATCTGAAAAAAGCTTCCTTTGGAAACAATGATGCAGGTACGAGAATGTTTTGAAGAGAATGAATAAAACACTTCATCTCCTCTTTTGCTGTTTTAATCAATGCAGAATAAAAGGCAACTGGTAGAACATCAAATTTCACATGATAGAGAAGCTCTACATAGACATCTGAATTGCTAGATTAAACAGAGAATGCAATAGTTGATGATTCAAGTGTCTCTGCATGGATGGCTCTTCCATGCTGATGAGTCAAATGTCCCTCCTTTTGGGGAGGGAAAGCATAGACATACTCAAGTGAAGATGCCACAGTGCCCTCCACTCCAGATCAAATAACTCACCTCTTATTAATCACGAACCGCTCACTCTAAACAGGAGGTTGTCACCTTCAAAGTGCCACTTACTGTCACTGTCAGCGGTCACAAAACAATGTGTTGGCCTGCTTTAGTTTGTGAGAAACTTAACTCTTCTGGAGCATTAAATATCTAAAAATGTGGGATGAACTGCAGAAAGCAGGAAAAAAAATGCTTCTCTAGACAACAAGACAGCACAGATTGGCTGCTGTCAAGTAGTCCAGGTGGTTGTGGCATATTGGTGTTGGTTAAGGAGAGTCCCAAACCTGTGCTTTTACTAGAAGAGTGCTAAACACTGAAAATAATTCATTTAGTCCTTAATTCATAGTCATAACATTCATTCAGACTTTACTAAAACATAAAGATAGGTGAGAAAAAAAAGGGTAACACTTTTAATAGGGAACAATTCTCACTATTAACTAGTTGCTTATTAGCATGCATATTACTAGCATATTGGCTGTTTATTAGTACATATAAAGCATATATTCTGCATAACCATATTCTACATCCCTAATCCTATCCAAATGCTAAACTTAACAACTACCTTACTAACTATTAATAAACAGCAAATTCAGAGCTTTTTGAGGCAAAAGTCATAGTTAATGGTTTGTTAATAGCAAGAATGTGACCTTAAAATAAAGTGTAACCAAAAAAAGCAAGTAGAAAATGTTTAACCAGCTAAAAAAAAAAAAAAAAAAAAAATAATGTTTTACCAGCTAAAAACCTAAAAAAAAAAAAAATGTGTCTTATGTGGTTACATCTAAATAGACTGTTTTATTCAAAATATTATTTCATTTGTCTGAATTAAACTATTGTATTACACCAATTAATTTTTTAAGGGTAAGATCAAATAAAAATGTCACTTTAAGGTAATTACAGAACAATTAAATTTTTACAGTGGACAAATAAACCTGATAATAATTATTCAGAATAAAAATTACTTTTGTTAGTGTAACCTTAATTTGTTAGCTTGATGTAGTCAGTATAAGTAACATTTTTGACTTAATTTACATGTAACCACATGAAGCAAATTTTCTAGGTTACCTGAATAAAATAAATAAATAAATAAATAAATAAATCATCTATTTGACTGTTGTCAGCATGAAATAAAAATTCACCCTCTCCATTTTATAAATGGATGTTTTTGTTTGTTTGTTAATTTTGACCTTGTAATGTCACTATGTCAGATACATCAATCTTCCTGAAAACGAGAAACTCACTGTCCTACATTTGTTTACTTTTTCATAATCTTTTACATTAAAATGTAAATCAAAGAACTTTCAAATTCATAATAGGTAGCACATGCAAATATTGTGCAAAATATTTAAGTTTTAATAACACTATATTAATTATACTTTAGCTCTGAACAACATATAATTCAATGCCTAGGTTTAGAACTTAGTTTATTTGTGTGACATAAGAAGCTAATTTGTTTTAACTTCATTAAAAACATCCATTCTGTAAGTAATTTGGCCCTGCTTTTATAACCTGGTGAAAGAGTGTGTAAACAGCATGATGCAACCCGCACACATCCTAATGGAATGTGAACACAGACGAGAACTGAAGTTTTTAAGTCAGAAAGAAAAACAAGAGAAAAAAGTTTTCCCTTCCATTGTTTTTGCGTTTCTTTCACATATACCCTCTACACTCCCTCGTTCACTATCATTATTTTAGACATTCATGAGCTTTGCTTCCTCATAACACATACAGTGTTTTCACTCATTTAGCACTGCATTCATTTTCACCCCTGCCTCACTTCCACCATGTGTTCATCTCTTCCTCATTGTAGTTACTCTACAGCAGACAGGATGGCTTCGCTGGGGCTGCTCTCTCTTGCCCCTGCCTGCCAGTACAGGGGTCTGTTGGGGGAGAGGTTTGCCCAACCAGAGCAGTATGTCATTCTGGATCTTTATTTCCCCGAGTTGCATTACCATCCAAATCTTTTGCCTTCATAATCTCAGCGTTCGGCGTTCGGCTCCAAGAAGCGTATGACTGATTTTTTAATTCCCTCCAAGCGCCGTGTTTCTTTCCTTCTGTTTCTCCATCCGCTCGCTCTCTTGTTCTTTATCCCCATTTCTTCCTCTCTAATTTCATCATGAGACATAGCTGTCTTTTTCAGTCTTTCTCTTTAGGCTTTATTAGAGTAATCTGACCATCATTCGCTTGTCTCGGCCCTCCTAACCATCCCTGCATATCATCGCAGCCACACTTTTTCTTTAGCGTGCTACCTCTCTCTTTCTCGCTCATGTCAGCCCTCCTTTCTTTTCCTCCATCTCCCTCCCTCCCTCTCTCTCTCTCTCTCTCTCTCTCTCTCTCTCTCCAGGCCCCCTGTTGCTGCCTGCTACCAGAGCTGTGGTGTGGAGTTTGGCTGAAGCCGAGAGGAGCAGCTGGGCCAGGCTAACGGGGAATGATAATGACCTCAGAAATCTGCTCCTCGCTCCACAACAATAGGGTGCTCAGTCTAGTGGAAAATTGTGTTCATCAGCTAGCTCTGCTCACTTACTAATTGACATTGCCAAATATTTTAAGAACAATTGGAATGCACAGGCTAAAAAAAAGAAGAAGAAAGAAAGAAAAAGAGAGAAAATGAAGATCTTAATCCATGGACTTTTTTGCCCAGTTTTCTTTTTTTTCTTTTCTCTCCTCTTTCGCCTCTGATTAGAAGATAACTATCGCTAAAATGAAGATGGGGGTGCGGAGAAGAAGAGGGAAACTTTTCATGTCATTATCTGCCTCATGTCAGTGCCGTGATGTTGACACAAAGGCTTTTTTATGTGGCCTGTCAATGGGGTTAGGAGGGAGAGAGGGAAAGACGAGGGGAGAGATACTCATCAGTGCATGATGAATGCCACAGCATGGCTGGGACTTTGACACATGTGTCTTTCTCTCTAAATACTGCTTTTAATCTACATAATGTTCTTGCTTTACACCTCCGTAACTTGTGTTTACGCAAGTGCGTGAGAGAAAGACGAGTAAACAAGAGAGAGAGAGAGAGTGAGACAGTGAGAAGGGAAGGCAAATGGAGAAGGAGGATTCTTCTGTCATGGTATCATATGGCTGGGCCTCCATATTTAATGAGACAAAGGTCAATGTATTCACTTGCTCTTTCACACGGGAGGCACCCCAATCATGCCAAAGTTAACTTGTTCAAACAAAGCGCCCTCCCACCCAGATATGCCATTTGTATGCGCTGGTTTGAGAGAGAGAGAGAGAGAGAGAGAGAGAGAGAGAGAGAGAGAGAGAGGTGGTTTCATTCCAGAGGAATTCAGCTCTGACAGAGTAAGACAGCTGTCGCCCTCCACTCACAAAAACCGCAGCACCATCCAACCTTCCAGCAAATAAACTTTTTGTTTTCACCAGTAAAGAATGTGATTGTCATTAATGACACTTTGCATCTACTTTAGTGCACACTAATTCAAATCTCTTCGATTCAAGCTAAATTAAAAGTCTTTTTTCCCCTTCCTGTTTTCCTCAGCAGCCTGATGATGATATTTTCATATTCCTCAGTCAAGATGGCTTATTTTTTTTCTAACAAGTACATTTAATAGTATACAAGACACCATTATCTCGATTAAAGTGATGACACCTTTCCAGCTGGCTGAAAGACGTCGTATTGATGCATTTAAAATATTTAATATTCAAACTCTCTGCCTACCCCAGTACGACAGCCTTCTGTTGGGGAAAGATAAATATTATGTTTTAATTATAAAAACATAAAACACAAAATGAAGAAACTGATGAAAAAGCGCAGCCCTGCCAAGGAGGCTTGTATGCAAAGGTAAGCAATGTTTTGGCAAAGACATGGAATTAAAATCTGGTATACTCCATCTCTCTCTCTCTCTCTCTCTCTCTCTCTCTTTCTCTCTCTCTCTCTCTCTCTCTTTCCTTTCTTTCCTTTGCTGTCCTCTCCATAACCAAGCGGGGAATCCTAACAGGATCATTAAGACATAAAACAGACTGATAAATGTTTCATAAGGACTGCCGTTGATAGCCTCACAGGGGTACGGTGAGCACAGAGAGACAACACTCACGGAAGCTCTTTCATATACACTTTGGAATACAATTGGAATTTTAAATATAGTGAGGAAAAAAGCAATGCTAATTCCCTCTATGGATAATATTTACAAATTGAGAGAAAGGGAGGAAAAAAGCGAGAGTATAACAAGGGAAAGAGAGAAAAAGTGAGCATGCGAAACAGAGAAATCAAATGAGCTGCTGCTAAGGGGAAATAAATTGCCCTTTTTGTTGAAGCGTGCACAAAAATACTAAGTCTACATTTATCTAAGACACGTCAATCAACAGAGCACACTGACAATTAGCACGTTGAATAGAACTTTTATCATTTAAACACACCAGAGTCCTGACCCACTGTACTGAAATAAAGCAGTATAATAACATTTTTCTCACACACCATGACAATTTTTTTTTTTTTTAATTATTACACTTCAAAAAAAGATGACAGATTTAAGAGAAAGAACACTGAGGTGCAGAATATGCATAGGAAGACTGAATGCAGCATTCAAATTAAATATGAGAAGCGTGGAAAAAAGCAAGAGAGATGCATGCTGGGTGAGAGGGCAGAGGGTGTGAACTATAATGAAGGTGAATGATAGGAATAAACATTGACATAATTCTTCCAAGGTCTACAGTTCCTAATTAGCACATGAGAGAGAAATGTAGTCTGTCCTCATTTTAAAGATTTGGGAGAGCAAAAAAGAAAATTAAAGAAAGAGAAAGAGAGAGGAGGAGCAGGGGAGAGGGAATATGACAATATGCCGTTAATGATATGTAATACTCTTTTGTCTCACAAAAGCTATTTCTTGTAATTTTAGGGCTCAGGACATCTTATTTTTAATCACAACAGACTTCGTCAGATGTGTGAACACATCACAATCCCAAATAGGAGTTTCTGACCACTCAAACATAGTTTGTGAACTAAAAAACAAATTTGAGTAGCATCATTTCTCCTTCTCTAAACTGAACAAGTAACGTAATAAACATCTGCATGAAACTGATGCCATAGGTCAGAAAGTATGAACAGGACTGTGCCTCTGTGGATAGTCGTGCATTTTGCATAGCAGTTTGGGTTATTTCGACTTTAATTACACCACAATTACATTGTACAGCAAGTCTGCATATGTAATTACTCCAATTTGTAATTGTGTAATTAGATGAATATCCATGCTTTATAACCTAAGGCATTCATTGGCAAATCCAATTTCAATTTGTATGGAGCAAGTGTTTCGCCCAAAACGGCGGCAAGCTGTAAAGACCTGGGGATATACTGATAATCCTTGCCATGTTAAAATGCTCTTCCTCTTAACAATATTTAGACATGGAGGATTCTCAACTGGAGGAAAAAGAAAAGGCAGGTTTGAAGCCTTAAGCAACAGAGATCCGGGAGTAGAAAAAAAGGATGTCCATAAAGACAACATGCTTTTTCGCTTGGTTTTCTCAAGTTAGTAGTACATGAATCATGTTTAAGGATGTCTTGAAATAAAAACAAGGGAGGAGTATGATCCTTAATAAGCATTCCAAGAGTGCCACACAGGGCCTGATATGAGAAATGTTAGTGCACTAACTTTATAAATACACACTGTAAAATAATGATTTTTTTCAAAGTTGTAAATAACACTTGAGTATGTTTTACACTATTTTGGTTTTTCTACTTCAAAATTTCACATTTAATTTTGTTATTTTCTGTTCCTTTGTAATGATTTGTTACATTTACAAGCTATTTCTGAGTGAAAACTGTTTCAAAGTACATGCAGCTTGTAGTATCAGTATTAGTATATGAGTGTAGTATTTGTTTTACAGTCAGTCTATATTCAGTGTCAAGCTATGTAACTATTAAGCTATGTATATGATGTGTGTATGTATGTGTACACACACACATGCATGTTTGTTATGTTGTGTTTTGCCATTCATTGTATGCTTCTGTTAAAGACTTCCTTTCTCTCTCTCCATTGCTCTTTCTCTCTCTTCCCCTCTCTCTCTCTCTCAGCTGTCACTCAAAGTCCCACAATAATGAATTCAGAAACACTATCAGGAATGAACCCCCCTTGTTTATGAAGCCCAATTCAGACTGCGGAATCTGAAATAACAATAGATCCCCATCTCAGTCAAGCCAATCTTGTACTGGTAATAAGAAATAAAAGAGAATAGGGAAAAATGTAATAAACTAAAAAAGAGAGAAGGAAAGAGGTGGAAGAGTACAGAGTCTGGAAATTCTATTGCACAAGAAGCATATTTAAGGTTGATTATTGAGAGGACAGGAGAAAGGCCTTTAGAGGACATTTCTGAGGCAACTTTTTCCCCCTTTTTATGTTTCTCTCTTTATTTAAACAAGTGCAGTGTCAAAGACAAAAGCGATTGTGTCGACCTTCTTTCACAGTTGAGATGTTATTGTTGATTACTGTAATTCAAGTTTAACTCAAAATTGCAGTGGGTAGGTGGTTTAGAGGTTGGGTGAGCTTGTTGAAGGGAGACAGCAGATGAATCTGCCATACATTAAAGAGAGGGTAAAGAAAAAAAGCAAATAAAATCAACACATGATAAAGGAAGTCTGTTCTCTTTGGGTTACAGCAACGAGCGAGATATTAAAAGTAAAACAGAGGTATGACATGCCACATCCTGTTGCATACTACATAAACATATACACCCTCCCCCCCAAAAAAAAGAAGAAGAAAAAGAAACAAAACACACACACACACACACACACACACACACACACACACACACACACACACACACACACACACACATGTGCCATAACATGTATTTTATTTTATTTTATCCTTGCTAATTAAACAAATTGAAATCATCTTCAAGAGAGAAGATATACTTTTCTCCAATGCTGGGCTAATAAAGATACACTGCATTAAACATTAAAGCACCAGTAGGTAAACAGATAGAGCAGCACTTCCTTCCCTGCACATCACACCTTTAGTTTGTAAGGGTTTGTAAAGTACATGTTTTGTGTCATGGCCTGAAAGTGCAGTCCTCTGAGAATGTGCATGCATACTTTTAAATAAGTATGTCAGAGAATCTCCAAACTGCCTGATCCTTACTATGGCATCATTCCCCCATAAACACATGCACCTCCATGTGCTTGCAAGTAAAGAGACCTGAAGGTCAATCTCAAGACAAGAGGGGGGGCTGGCATTATGCCCGCTGCACAGTGAGAGCTCCCTGCCTCCTCCAACTGAGCTGGGCAGCGACATGGGATTTCAGCTGGTGATCACACTCTACCTTGACACTACCTCACACACAGTCGGGGTAGGGGAAGAGTAGGAATATATATATATATATATATATATATATATATATATATATATATATATATACTGTATATATACTGTATATATAGTGGGCATCACTAATTCAATTATTAGAAAAGTTACATCAAAGCACCCAGATGCTTAAAAAAAAAGAAAACTGTACAAGTGTATACAGAGCTACAGAGTTTCAGGCTACAAAGTTCAGAAGCTGATTATACTTTAGGTTCAAAAATCACTCACATTATGAGCTCAGCTACTTCTGGGTGGCACATACTGTATCTGGGAGGGGGACACAAAAGAAGTCAGATTCAAGAATCATGTGAAAGGATGTTTGCCGAAAAAGCTAAGATTTTCAGCCAAAAATGTAAAACAATATGTGTGTCATGAATGTAACACTGCCCACACCTCAAAAACACCATGGTGAGTATGGTAGCGCTAGCATCATGCTGTGAAACTGCTGTGGGCATTGGGTGTCTTGTTAAAATATAAAGAACAGAGGATGGGCCACAATTTTGGGAAATTCTGCAAGGAAACCTGTTTCAGCCTGCTAAATATACCTGGGTGAGAGTTTCAGACTTTCAACGAGATGAAATTATCCAAAACATATGACTATATCTGAGATTTCAAACCAACTGAGAATCTGTATCATTAATTGAATATATATATATATATATATATATATATATATATTTTATTATATATATATATATATATATATATATATTTAAAAAGAGATAGAGAGAGAGAGAGAGAGAGTAGATTATAGCAAAAGAGCATGCAAATGGTAGGATGGTAAAAGAGAGAGAGAGAGAAAAAAAAAAAAAAAAGTAATGGTGACATTGCCAAAACATCACAAAACCAATTTCTCAGATTTTTGTTTATTAAAACTGGTCTACTTACAGTATGTACCATAAAAGCTATGAGAGTGCCAAAGAATCAATAAATAAATTGTATTTTCATTCTCTGCCCCATGATTCAGTTAGTGCTTAACATTTTTATTACTAAACACTAATCACTTTAATTCCAAATACCCTGCCAATCTAACAAAAGCTTGAGAAGAGTTTATAAAATGCCATGAGCTAAATCTCAAAGTAGTAGTAAGAGAGATGCAAAAGAAAGAAAACTTCATGCATTAAAATTCACTGGATAATTACTTCCGTAACATACCCTCCTTTCTGTTAAGGAGTGTTTAGGTTTAATAGTCTCTGTAAAGAAAATAGGTTTTATCTTCTTCTCATTTTCATTAATTCCTAATTGGGGTGGGGGTTGTCTGTTATTATTCCTTAGATTAAAATAAACATAGCCCACTGCATGTTCAAACTCATCTCACTACATGAGGGTGATAAGGACTGGGAATAAATAAACAATTTCTTCTTTGCTCTTGAAATTAAGTTGCTTAGAGCCTTAAGCTAAGCCACTTTTTTTCTTTTTGTTTTTTGTTTTTTTGATGACTTAAAAGCACATTTTACCCAGCAAATGAAGTTCATTTTTTTGACCTGCTTTATATGTATATCTTTAATTAGTGTCTTGTTTAGCTTAAGCTAACTGATTATCACATAGACGTGACCTAATTAACAGCCAGGCTGCTTAACAGTGGTGTACCACCCCAAGGAATGAGAAAGTTACCTTTAAAACTTCTGTAATCATTAGCTACAGTTTCACTTAATCCCACTAAACATACATTTTTATCTCACAAGCTCTTGAGTTCCACGGATGGGGCGGGGTTTGCTGTCCCTCTCCCTTCCAGCAAGATGTTTTAATCACTCGTAACATGTCCGTACATCCACATAAGCTTTCCATTATGAGAATGGAATATGGATGTTGTTTTTATATAGTTAACTTCATAGTTAATTGAGAATTTAACGGATACCAAAGGTTAGCTAAAGTACGTAAATGTCATTAAGGAATTAGTTTAAGAATACAGTAAATAAAGACACTGTGAGGGTGTGTGAGGGCTATTTGAACATTAACATTAACTGTCAGAGTCATGCACTGAATGTGCTTCTCAGACATTGCTAGCATATTTGATCACCTACCCACCTCCTAACAGCAACATCACAATCAGCCATTTTCCATCTGAAAGAACCAACTGTCAAGAATACCAAAGCACAAATGCATTCACTTCCTTTTCATTGGTTTCAGTGGTGGCTTCACTGCTTTAGCTGTCTATTGTTAACTATTGCTAGTCAACAGATAACTTTCATATTCTAAAAGACCTTAGCATTTCCTTTACACAGAGAATATAGGCATCATGCTGATGTTTGATGATCGATGTCTTACTGAGCCTCCTTGGTAAACACAACTAGCATGCTAGTGCTATGTATGGATCTGAACCCCATTGGCACTGACAGCTCACCAATTCATATGGCATAGTTCCTTCCTCATTTGTTTCTACCCACTGTGAAATTGCTCTCTTGGGGCTGTAATTCTGCTACTTTGTAAAGCTTTCATTAGATAATTGCTATTTAAATTTACTGCAATGACAGACAGCTGACCGAAAATAAAATTTTAAGCATTAATTTAAATATATACGTTTAATACCGTGGATATATACAGTATATATACAGACTGATAACTTTCTTACCTGAAGAAGGAGAAGAAGGGTGGGGACTGTCATCCTGCACACTGCCCGTTTGGGAGTGTCCGCCTCCAGCACCGCTTTCCTCTGTCACATTGGAGGAGCCTGGGGTGGTGGATCGGCTGATGGACTGAGATTCAGGGTCACTAGCTGAGCCACGCCTTTCGTCCAGACCATGCTGGGAGCTGTCCTCTAGGGTTCGACGATCCTTGCTGTGTACCCGGGAGTGGACCACCAGCTGGTGGTAGGTTCTAAAAACTCTGCCACAGTCGGGACACTCAGTTGCTTTCTCTTTCAAGCCAGCCAGGCTGTACTCAAGCCCTTGGCCCAGGCCCAGACCCCCATGATGAGGTAAGAACTCACGGTGACTATCAAAGCTTACACCCTCATCTTTCAAGGGCATCATGCCTCCACTTGTCTTCACTCCATGAAGGACATCAGGGTGTTGCTTCTGCTTGGAACCATCATTAGAGCCTAAGGTTGGGTGCTCAAGCTTGTCTTTCCCAAAGTGAACAATCCCAGCTGCACTGGTAAGTTCATCTTCTTGTCCATGCCCTCCATGGTGCTGATCTTTTGGCATGAAGGAGCGTTCCATAGCCATTCCACGAGCCATAATTTGCCAGGCTTGATAGCTGTTTAGGGGGTCCATCTCCGCCACCTTTGCTGCGGCTTGCAAGCGCTCCATACAGCTTGACTTCAGAGGGGGTACCAGGTTCAGGCAACCCAAGAGTGAGCGCTTTTCATTTTCCCCTAAGCTGTGGCCCATGTTGGCCATTGGGTTTAGGAGCTTTCCAAGCATCTCCTTCTCCTTCATAGCTATACCAGCCTTGGCCAGCATCTGGTGCTGCTGTTCAGCCAGGCCTTGCTTGTCGGGTGTGAGGAAACCACTTTGTAGACAAGAAATGTAACGTGAATACAGATTGGCGTGGGCTTCTTGTGCAAGGCTGCTCATGCTGTTCACAGAGGGTCCATCTTCATCAGCTCCTCCACCTATAGGTGGCTTGCTCTTGATGGCCAGCTTGTTTAGATGCACCTTCATGTGATTCTTAAGGAACCAGGGCTCCTTGAAACGGCGCCCACAGATCTGGCAGCAATGCTCAAAGGAGTCCTTGTGTTTCCGCATGTGGCCTTTCAGAAACCAAGCTTGACTGAAGACCTGGCCACAAACCTCACATCGAAATTCATTGTTGGGCTTCTCTCCATTGCCAGCTCCTGTGCCTTGTCCCTGTGCTGATTCAGCTGTGATGTGGGTTTTCTCCACATGGGAGATGAGGTCCTCCTCTTGGGAAGCAGCGAATTCACAAAGGGTACACTTATAGGGTTTGTGGAGAATGCGAATGTGGCGCTCTAGCTCCTCGCGCTTCTTAAATTTACCCTTGCAAAAAGTGCACCGAAATCCTTGAGCTGGATTGAGGGCTTGCTCATCTTGCAGGTTGGCACCTGCGGGCTTAGGTGAGGCAGACGGCTGGCTCAGTCCATCAGGTGAGCTGCCGATGCTAGTTGGAGTGAGCAGGCCACAGGCAGAGCCAGGCTGTTGCTGGTTGTGACTCTGAATACCCAAGTGGGCTGGAAGAGGTTGAGAGGGTTGCAGCAAGCTGCTCCTCATTTGCTTATCACGTAGAATGGCCCTCTCTTCAAGTTCATGAAGCAGTCTGTTTTCCTCACGTACACGACCACGGCCCTTACCAAGATTTCCCAGCTTATGGGTGCGAAGGTGGATCTTCAAGTTACCCTTTTGAGCAGCTCGATGGTCACAATAGGGGCATTTGAAGGGCTTCTCTCCAGTGTGTGTACGCATATGAAGTGACAGAATGCTGTTAAAGCGGAAGCGCTTGCCACATAGTGGACAGGGGTATTTGCGGTTCTTACGGGCATCATCTTCTATTTCATTCATCTGGGACATGATTCCCAAGTTCTGCCCATTGAGAAATTGTTGCAAATCAACACGGCCATTGAGACCACTCAGGGCACCCACATCCATGTCACGGTTAAGCTGGTTGGCCAGTAAGGCCATCTGACTACTGATTGGCTGACTAGCTAAGGCAGCGTGGGTTTTCTCATCCAACGGGGTGGCTGCCTTTTCATCTGGGATCTGTTGGCGACTCTGTAGTTCAGGAAAGGCATGACCCAGCTGAGCAGTCAGCTGATGAAGTTTCTGACTGATTGGGTAGCGGCCATTAAGTACTGCATTGCTGAGATGGGAGTCAGCATCCGGGACCACCGAGGATACACCAAGGCACAAACTAGAGTCCTCCATCCTAAAGGACAAAAGAGACAAAACACATATTTAGTACACTATTCAAAAGCAAAGAACAGCAGGTATACAGTCAACACACCTCCTTCTGGCCTTAAGGCATCATTAGTAAACTTATTGTATTATCACTGTGCACAATCAACAGGAAATACTGAACAATATATAAATGAAAGTAAAATGATATGTGGAACAGTAACAAATATCAACAATAGAAGTAAAGGTGCAATGATTTGAACAGAACAGGTCACAGCACACTATCTCCATTGTCTGAGAGCTGTTCGTGAAGAACACCAACTGTGCTATCAGATTTCATAAAAAAATAAAGACCTTTTCTCTTAGACCTTTAGAAATACTGTGAAGGTTCTATTTCCAAGTTAAATAGCATCACAGTGTCAAGTCTGTCTTAGACATTAGCACAAACACAAAGGTGTTTCATTTTTTGCTGAAGTGGGTGTAGAGATGGAAACAAAACAGTACATATATTCTTTTGTGTGGATCTACATCTCAGATTTTATACTGCATTTTCTAACAAAGAAAACCACAACATACGGCAGTTAATTCATTTCATTCTTGAGTATCCCTTTGCATGTCAGCAATCTGACTATGGTGTGAGGAAATGGTTAACAACGATGACTGCACTTCAGTGACAAGTGTGAAGAAAAAAAAGAGTGAGTTCATCTCCCTCTGATTTATGAAGTACTACATGTACTCTCACACTTGGGGAGAGAAGCTGCAACTCTCAGAACTTTTTCTCAAACAGTAACACAATTTTTGGAGGCAATAATTACCCAGTAAACACGGCAAGGCGCCGCATAATTAAGCTACTTGGTCCCATCCTATCAGAATCCCACCAATTACACGCCTTAATGAAACGGAGCAATGGTATTGTCATGAAGACGCTGCAATACTACAATTATGATATTAACAATAGCACTTAAAACCAAGGGGTTACTCCAGTAAACACAAGCCCTTATCTCACTGCTGCGACACTTGTCTTGGCGTAATTTTCCATTAAGAGGCACATTACGTTTGATGCAAATCATTCTGTGTTCACCTTTTTTTTTCCCTCTCTCTGTTCTCTCACTCTTGTATGGCTTCCGATGAGAAGAAAACAACAGTTGGCGTTATTGAAAGGGTTCCCAAAGTATCAGAGGCTTCCCAGTCATTTAAAATGGCCACAGAGTGGCCCAATGAACCGCCAGCCTAAAATGAATACATGAGCAGTGCCTGTTGTCATCTAGATAGCTTGTGCTTATTTAGCATGCTACTCACCATCTTAAGGAAGGATAATGATGTTGCTGCATTCCCCTGAAAATGACAGGGTCAAGCTTCAGAAACAATAAAGTGAGTTTTGCTTTGGTCAACAAAATATTGTATAATATCTCATTAAGCCTATTAGTATGCTGCCTGGTAACGATGGCTATGTGCTTTAACACATGATTATGAACATGAAATAAATGCACTGTGGTCATTTTAACAAAGGCAATGGCAAGAGCAGGTGTTCAGGAAACTGCATCCAGAAAGACTGAGATGAGAGCTTTCTATTCTCTCTTCATTATTTGGAACACATGCTGGTTTGTCTCTCACACACTCATCACCTGAGAAAGGGAAAAATGTTCTGGGCCGGGGAACCCACACCCTTTGGTCATTAATAAACCTTTTAAATGGTGCGGATTGACCCAGTTTACTTATTAGAATGGGACTACTAATGACTCAGCACCTGGGCTGCTGACACATTATATTTCACTCTTCCTGATTTCTTTGTTGACAAGCAGCAGCAATTCAGACAACCAGTTGGAGGAACCTACTGGTCTGGTGCAAAAAAAAAAAAAAAAAAAAGTGCATTTGTACACAAAGACTAAAAAAACAGCACCACACATACACACACACACACACAGTCTGCTGTAGAAGGCAGTGGGCTTGGAGCACATATTTGCTGATGCTCTCATAAGAACTCTAATAAGGGCCGCCTGTTCTTTAGCTATTTGCTCTTCCTACGCCATGTCGGTTGCAGTCTTATCTCTCCAACTTGAATAAAAACACTGAGGCCACTTCCAGTCACTACTAAACACACTGTGGGCTGCTGCTGAATGCCATTCCTCTTTTGTCCAGAGTAATGACTCTGAGGAATAAAAAAAAAAAAAAAAAAATGCTGGAATCTGGATGTGAACAATACACTGTAGGTGTATAATGTATTTAAAGACTGTGTTTGTTATAAACACACTCACGCATGTAAGCACGTGCGCTGCAAATTACACATGGCTAAGCAGTTCTGTGAGATTTTTGATATTCAGCAAAATGTAATACAGGAATAAATGCAAGACAAATATAATTCATGGATGGTTCGCTCTGCCAGGTCATGTTATTAAAGCAACGGCCCACAGACAAAGGCCTAAAAATGCTGGGTGATGTTTGGGTTTAGTGTGACCCCTTATGACTTTGGAGTCTCTTATGGATAACGAGTTGTTCAAATTGTTTTTGTTGACGTTGCAGCAAATCCTGGCAGATATCAGACTTTTTGAATGTGGCCAGCATGCCTTCTGCAATAGAAATCTATGATTTAAGCGAGGCATGATGAGCAGTTGCTCATTTGGAGAGATAACTGCTTGCCCTTTTCTTCAATTTGATTTCCTTCTTTATCTTTACCATATAACAAAAGCAAATAGACAAAGGAACAATGTGAAATGAACTGACGAATCCAGTTTGTTTTTGAACACAGCCTCATCTGACGACTATATGCAAATGAAGTGCATTAATATGCCTTCCTTGCTCCCAAGTCATTTCATTTTTTTTTTCTGATTAAAAAGGACATTTTATATGGTTAAAGAGGTGTCACATGCACAAACACTCACTTCTGCAGAGGCAAAGTATTAAGTTTATATGTGAATGAAGATGCCTGACACAAATACACCCACAAACAATAACACGCACAGTCTGCAATATTTTAAAGAGCATCTATAAATAAATTAAGAAATGAATACATTAATAAATAAATTTGATACTGGGAATACTTTAAGAGAGGCATCACTGCGGAACAATTATCAGTAAAGTGCATATTTTCCACAGTATAATTAGCAGAAACTCCAAACCTAAGCCTTATCTGAAATGAAACAAAGTCATTAAAATCTAAATACATCTGCTCTTAAACATTGTCATGCTTAATGCATATCTGAAAATGCCTCTGAACCAAATTTGCAGAGCAGCTAGCACATTTGGGTGGCATTTTGTCAAAATGCATACAATGTCCTTTTAATTCAGTAGAAAGCAGAAAAAAATGTTATGAGCAATTTGCTTCTTCATATTTGCATGTGGTTATTCATTTATAACCGTACCTAGAAGCAAATTTAAAACACCCCACTTCATAAATCTACAGCACATTTAAGGTTTCAGCGTTCTGCCTCTCAATATTTCTTCAGCGAAGCATGTCTCTGTCATCTGCATTTGTAGGATGCCCTGCAAAGTTTCACTATCTTTCCTCTGTTAGAAATGCTAATGTCTCACCTATTTGGATCAGTGCCATTGAATCGTGGCCCACAGCATGTAGGCCTGACAGCAAACACGGTGGTGGATCCTTGTCCCAGACCCCCGTCTCCCTCTTCCCCTTCCTCTTTCTCTCTCTCTCTCTCTCTCTCTCTCTCTCTCTCTCTTCGGGCTGGGGCAGCTGGGTTAGTCAGGAGCTAGACGAAACGATCGAGTCCCAGCTGCCTGATACTACCTGTCACACGTAGCGTAACAGCAGCAGCGTGCTCTAATTAACGCGTGCACCGCCGCCGTGTCTCTTGAAAAGCCACTGAGACTTCCTTTAGAGCACTGTCACACAGGGCCCAGTGGCATGCAGCTTTACAGTCTGTGGTTAATACTGAGCCTTTCAAGCAACATGGCAAAACAACCGGATTTATGCCTTATCTTTACCTCACTTTACATCACATTCTGTTCTCTTTTGCAAACTCTGCAAACCACATCTTAATTAGAGGGTGCACATGCCAACATCGAAATGCTGTCCTTCTTATCTTTGCTTTGTCAAGCAGGGCCATTGTTTCAACACCACAGAATATACTGTGTAATGTATGCCTTAACATCACATGCTAAAGCTACTGTATGAGTATATAGCAGGATCTATATATCACTATGAGAAATGCAAACACACCAGTGCACTTTGTGGCAGGTGTGATACAAGTGGCAAATGTGATGCGCTGACGTTAAACAAAGGTGCATCTAAGATATTTGAACTGATTGTGGTTTCTGACAGAGCCTGCAGTAAGAATTGCAAAGTGCATGAATATGTTTTGCATTATCTAGCAGTTAGATAGCTTTCGGGAGGGCCGGGCTTTGATTTTGGAACCTGAAGGTGAACACAACTAAATTAAGGCCTCTGTAGCGACAAAATATTACATTAAAACTGGTACCTGTGCGCGTTTGCGTCCTTGAGCTGGTCCTCTAGTGGCTTCTCGCAAATCAACATGGAGGGCAGAATCAAGGTTCCATATAAAACACACACATAAACTTACTAACAAAAAGTAAAAGTAAACTTTAGCCTTGAACAGATTCTGAACAAAGAGTTTTTAAATGTAGAGCTAACCTCAAAGTGGACATAAAACCCATCTAATCCTTAAATGTTCTAGATTTCACAGAATGTTCAAGCCCTAAATCAAATATCACAGAGCAGTTCTGGCTCTTTCGGGCTTTGTGTCTTGTTATAAGATCATTTAGGTGTCCTTCTGCATCACTGTTTGGGAAAAGTATGTGTACATTTACAGAAAACAGTGGTTTCAAGGGGGGAGAAGGCATCGACAAGTAAAACAAACCGAAGTCAAAGTATTTGTGAGTTGAAATGAAAATAAAAATATAGATCGCAAGGCCATTAGCTGCTCTGTTATTGTGAAGCTTTATCGACCAAAATCCATTGACTAATTACTATGCAGTGGCTGATTAATTAATTATGAAAGAGGTCATCGTTATTGATAAATCAATCATTATTTACAGAAAGTGCAAAAGTTAGTTTTATTTCCTCCGAATCATTAGCGGCCCCTGTATTAAACAAAGAGGAACTAACAGTTTGGTGTTTGAAAATGGCTGCCATGTGTTGCATATTTAATGGATGGAAACAGCACTGCATGCTATGCACTTTTGGGAATATGACCAAGAACGTACAATAACAAAATCATAAAGCGATAGCGATGGTTAAAATCATAGCGCACTTATCAGAGAGGTCCGATCTGTCCTTTTCTCTCTCTTTCTCTGCCCGTGTTTAGTCTGTTGCAGGTGGTCTTCAGAATAGTTCTAATTAATCCAATAAAACATGGCTTGTTTTTCTTCCTCCCGATGCTCTTTGACTGAACTGGATTATTAGTGGCTGTAATGAGGCATTAAGCAAAGGTTCCAAGCAAAAAACCGAAACTGAATCAAACAGAAGAAACGCACGCAGCCTGAAAGGACAAACTCGTTCTCATCCAACAAACAGCTCACTGCATGATGCAGGTTGTCTTCTTATTTGTGGTTAGACAGTAAGTGACCTAATTATACCTAGTTCATAGGTTGAGAAGCCACCACAGACAGAAAATTGTTACAGTTACAAATACACATAGGTTGCGTTGCCTTCCTCTCTACACAGTTCCCTTCTATTAGCTCAGCCTACAAAACTCTCTCAGTCTTTGCCGGTGTATGTCTCACACAATATGTCATTGAGAGCATCTTAAGAGAACATTTCAACAGGTAGTTCAGCTTTCAGCTCATCTCTACAGATCAGTATGAGCCCTTGAAAGGATGAGCAGAGAGAAAAAATGCTGCTGCTTTTATCCTGTGTGTCTGACAGGCTTGTTGGGATTCCAGGGGAGGGAAGATCAGTGGGAGACCAAAGAATTCCCACAATTCATTGTCCTGGCCTGCTGCATCCTCATCCTCATCATCATCCAGAGCCGGCCTGAAGCTCAAAGCCTCCCTTTATGTTAAACATGTGCAGCATTATCCCGAAGACCAGCAGATGTGCTCTGTATGTGTGTGCGAGAGAAGTACAATGGTAGTCACAGCGTGTCAAGCCTCCTGCCTATAGACCTCAGACTGTGAGAAGGGAAAAAAGATGGATAACTGTGAGCATTTAAATTGCAGAGGTGGGTTAGAGGGGGTCTGTGCATAAAAAAGTGGGAGAGTTAAGCTGGTCACCTCACTCACAAAGAAAGAAACAAAGTCAAGTGGAAAGTGATGAAGGCTAAACTAGCATAAAACATACTTCACTAAAGGTCAGTATGTGATAATTCATCTCTAAAAGTTTCCCTTGTGGTTTCCACCCACAACTATCGAGAAAATGTGATAGTACATGAGGTGGCAGACCCTAAAGAGTTAAAAAGATTCATTTAACCCTGTCTGACCTGAAGATCTTTTGGCAGTCCCGTTAGAAACACAGGGATGTGTCTTAGTGGCAAAGCTGAGCGAGTTTTGGTCGAACCAACCATCGCGCATGACTACACATCAACACAGAAAAGCCGAAAAACAATGAACGCAGTGTGGTGATGGGCAAAAGGGCCTTCATCCAAGCCATTACATCATCTTTCCTTCTGCTCAGAACAGCAACTCTGGGACAATACTGAGAGATAATCACAAGAAAAAAATAAATAAAATTCAGGCCTCCATTGTTGAGAAAGAGTGCTACACCTCTCCAACTATTGTATCCAGCTCTGAACCTTTAAAAGAATAGTTCACACACACAAAAAAATGAAAATGCACTCCCCCCTTATGTCATTTCAAACCTGTATCCTTTCTGTGGAACAAAAAAAATATATATTTTGAAGATTTTTGTCCTTACAATGACAGTCAATGTGTTCCAAAACTACACTACCTGCCTCTTGTTGTGAAGATAAAAAAAATCTTTGTTTGTGTTTAAAAGAAGAAGAAAAAAAAGACAATTTGGGGGTGAACTATGCCTTTAAGGACACCAAAGAGGACCTGACTAAATGTGATATGAAGCTGTATCACAATCACTTATTTGACTCTCTGAAGATGACACCCTCTCTACTTCTCAGCTGCGGCGAACAAAGATTACCTTTGTGGAAAACTTAAATGTCAATGTAACCTCCAAATAAGTGAATATCAGAAATAATTGCTGTTTTCTTCTCGCACATGCTGGTTTTGTGCGTATGAGTTTTGCATAATGACTCCAACAAGGGGTGTTGTTTTGACAGGTGCTGAAATCGAGTCGAGAGGAGAGGGAGACAAGGTTCAATTTAGTTTGTGAATATTTTAATTGTTGCATGGCTAATTAAAATAAAAGAGAAAAAAAGGAGAGAAAGAGAGAGAGAGAGATAGATGTGACTCAGTGTTTAATGCTGCATGTGTGCATACATCGGTCCCGAATTGTGCCTCCAAGCCGCTCGACATAAGACAGACAGTACAGGAGAGAAAAATCTGCCGCTACTTCAACATACTTACCAGCTCTTCACAACCGCAGCCTGTAGTTTAGAGTTTTCACAAAACAAATGTATGGCTAATTAGAGATACTCATTAAGGGAGGCAAGTCAAGTAATTATTTTACATCATGCCACTGTTAATTGAATGATTCTTCAATGTCTTTTGAAAATATCTCCTTTTTGTCTCTCCTCTTCCCCCCACACACGGAAAAAAAGGCGACTATTAACAGGTACTGTAGCCATATGCTCTTGAATGAAAAAGCACTTCTGTCATAGTAAATGGGCTTTTTAAATATTGAACCGCTGCATGTCTTTTTAATATGGCTGATGTTAAATCTTCTTTATTCTGTCACTTTAATAAACTCGCCGAGCTAAACTGAGAGAAAGTTTCGCTTTTGTGAGAAAGTCTGTGTGGAGACGTACAGTTACGCAAGCATTCTCTGTCCATACGGCATGTTTTTAAAAAGCAGCCCTTTCACATCCTGTTTAAGAAAGCCACTAATCTTATCAAAACCATCAGGAAGTCAGAGCTGACTGGTAATGTTCATGACTTTTTGTACATGTTATATATGTATATGTATGTATATGTATATGTATATGTATATGTATATGTATATGTATATGTATATGTATATACATATGTATATGCACATGTTATATATATATATATGTATATGTATATGTATATGTATATGATATATATCTTTTATATATATATATATCTTTTACTGCACTTTATTTGTATTTGTCTGTGAATGGTAAGATGAGATAGGCCTACTAAAGTGTTTCTTCTCTCCACAGTCGCTCATCACTGCTGAGCAGAAGAGGAAGACCGTGGTGGGTGAGAGTATGTTAAAAAGCCTCTCTTTATTAAGAGAAAAGTGTGTTTTATTGTGGGCTAATTGTGAAGGGAGGAAGTGTGTGTGGAATGGGTGGATTCTGGAGAGAGGGTGGAGGACCTTAGGGAGATCAGGGCACATGTTTATTTATCAGGCTTTATCGGAAATGGTGAGGCCACAGATCCTAGCAGGATCAGAGACAGAGAGAGAGAAAAATACTGCTCGACCACAAGCCAGGCAGAAAACCTTTACCTCCATGCCAACGTTACGCTGTCACACAACTATGATTAAACGACCAAAGCAGAGCTGGTCAAACCTCAAAGGCTTTTGTTTATATATGAAGAAAAAAAAAGGTTTATAATTCATGCAACAACAAAAAAAGCTACATTCACTGTTTCTTTTTATGCAGAAAGGCAACAAAAATAAGCAGGTGCTGCACAGTCTGTAGCTTAACAGATATTTTTCCATGCAAATTAACATTTTATACTTGATGTTTCAAGGACCCATTTAGGGTAACATACTGAGCAGACCTTAAAGATCAAGTGTGCAGTTTTTTCAATGTTATGAATAAATGAATAAATAAATAATAAAAATATGCAGAGCTATCTATGAGTAGACCATTAGTAGGTTGATATCCCCTAAAAGTGTAAACACTGTGCTGCTATCAAAACACTGCAGTTGAGATGTTTTAACCTTCATGACCAGCATGACATAGCAACACTGACACAACCAATAGCAAGGTTCGGGACTACTGATGTTTCTGACAAATTGCAGCTTGGGAAGTGTTTGGAAAACCTTGTTTTAACCTAAACATTCCACCTTTTAATCACAGTTATTTTCAAGAGGAATGATTCTCCAACTAAGTAAGTGAACCCTATAGTGACATCGATGATAACCCGTGACCCAAACTATACTAAAGTGCACACACACACACACACACACACACACACACACACACACACACACACACACACACACACACACACACACACACACACACACATACATATATGAAGAGTTCATATGCAAAAGCCCCTAAGTGCTGTCTGAAATTTTCTTCTAATATTATCATTTTTATCAGACTCCTATTTAGGTACAGTAATCTTACTTTAATGGCAATATATAGGTTTTTTTTTTACACTTTTTATGACACTTCAAAATCATTAACCACTGGTTTAAACACAGCATATGAAAAGGAGTTGTGACTTACACATTCCTTATATTTAAACAATCCACTTTACTGGAACAAAAGCCTGAGAACAAGGTATCAAATACATGGTCCCACTGCACAGGGTCAAAGCCAAACCCACTTGACCTGGAAATCATAGCCTGTCAAGAGTAAGGCCCTCCACTTGCAGCATTTGTGCATCAGAGTTTAACTGATGGGGAAGAGACAGGGGCACAGTTTGAGAGAAGTCTGGATTGGCCAGCACACTAGATTCCACACGTCTCCTCACTCAGTCCCTCGTTCTTCTTCCCCTGGCCAGCTCGACACATTCTTATCCTCCTCCCTGCCCTTTGTGAACTTGAACATGATAACACATTCATCCTCTTTCAGGGGAGGGCTGCCACGGTGACCCGCAGTCAACGGGAGCGAAGGAAAGCAAAGGGAGAGAAAGGAAAGATAAGTTCATAAAACCAAGGATGTTTTATTGAAAAACGACCTCCCGGAATCTCTCAGTCCCGAGAGATGGGAGGTGGGCACATGTCTCTTTTGTACACGTCAGGAGGGATTACACATATTCCTCCCTTCATCTGTTTTGGTTTGGTTCGAGCTGCCATGTTAACATGTTATATGTGTTACCATTGCTCGCCAGCACACCTCGCGTGCTGATCTCCGTATGAGCGTCACCGGGGAGGTCCTGACCTCTATGCACAAGTTGGCTGTCAGAAGCTACACAGCAGCCGAGTGAGGAGATGGGAGGTTTTTATAGTGTTTTATACAGCTGGTTTAAATTAAAATAGACATAAATGTGTTGATATTATGAGAAGGGAAAAATATATATATATTATTGAAATCTATCCTTCAATAAAAGAGACTGTTTTCTATATTCGTTCAGTTTAGTATTTAGGAGTTTATTATTTTAACCAAAAAAATTAATTTAATAAATAAAATATTCTTTACAACTTTTATATGTGTATTTGTATGCTGTGTTGATTATAATATGTTAAATAAATGGCAACTGAACTACAGCATGTTTGAGTACTGTTGTTAAATTTTAACATTTAAAAGTATATTTCCATAAAAGTATCAGAAGTTTCCCTGCATAATTTAAATCAATGGCTGAGACAGAATTTATTTCATTCGTAAGCAAAATGGACACTGTAACTGAACTATACCAAAATAAATCAAATAGAATAAAACCTAATTAAAAAAAATGGAATTGAATTAAATCGAACGCTTTTGAATCAGAATTGAATTAATCTGGAAACAAATGTAGCGATAAACAGCCCTAGTAACCATTGTGACACCTGTTACACTGGGTTGCCTAACATGGATGTAGATCATCAGGTCTCTGTCACCTGATTGGCTATGATGAAGCCAATCACTGAGCTCTGCCTGTCTGAAACACTTCATATATCTCTGAGAAGAGGCCGCTATCATCTCTGTCTTCTGCTTAACACACACACACACACACACACACACACACACACACACACACACACACACACACATCCACACACAAACAGAAATACACACACACACACACCCTTAACCCCTATGGGACCTGACAGCAGCACCCCGTAAACATCATCCCCATCGGTTGAGAGGTTTAATCTTTCACTCTCCGCCATTTCAGAAGACCCTGACTCTTGTTTGTGCAGCCCCCTCCCCTCGATCTTTCCTTCCCTCCCTCCCTCCCTCTCCCCTCCTCTCCCCTCTCCATATTTTCTCTCCTGCATCTGATTAAGTTAACAATGTGGCGTTATTTGCATGCTGATTTGGCGAGGTCCCTCTCCTCCCCGCTCGCTCTCACAAACACAGGGGTTGGATCGCGGTAATGTGATAGCACAGCAGCCAGCCGATGCAATCTCTACCCCTCCTTCAAACCCAGGTGTGTGCTATCCACTTCCCTCTTAATTCCCTCCATGCTCATATTTTAGTCCCTCTTTATTTTTTTCTGTCATTCTGTGCCTTGTAAGGATTGTATTATAATCAAATCTGGTGCAAAAAAAGGTTGGAGGAGGGGAGCATATTCTGTCTTTTTTTATTAATTATAGACCGCGGCTGATGCGAATGTATTCCGAAAGCATCTTCAAAATAGGTCGGCATACAGTTTCCTATTCTTATCACATTTAAATGTCAACATGGTGCAAAGCTCTACAAATTAGTTCAGGCAGACTTCAACCCCCATTTAACATTTAAAGCTACGCTCAGTAAGCCCCCAATGTGTGATTCAAATCAGTTTACACACACATAAAAAGGAAGCGGTGCGTCTTTCAAACTTCTCATTTCAATACTGATATTATTGCCAATCTTTTGCCAGAGAATAGGCTGGCAGAGAGGGGGAAAAAGAGCCACTAGAAGAAGCAACAGAAACAATGCATTAGCTTTCATGAATTATATATCTGCCTTCATTCTGAGCAGAATTTAGGATTTTCTGAGCCTATGCATATATCCTAGACAGGAATGAATAAATCACGACGGTGGGGTCATTCCTTTTTACATGCACTGAGAGCCTTATCGGGATGATAATGTCCACATATAACACTTATTGTGGCTCATTTGGAATGCAAGCGATGCAAAAAAATTCTCACTGATTCTCGTGTGTCAATGGAAATGTCCTGAGGAGAGCTGCTGTATCAGGACATTTATTTGTTACAGAGGATGGCAGAGGCGAATATTGAAGGACTGGGCTATTTCTGATGACACCAGAATTCTGACTGTGGGCGAACAGGGATGATTTCTGAGCTTTAACAAAGTGAAACAAGTGAGTTTACTTTCCAGCCACAGGTCTATGTCTACCACATAAAAGGACAGGTGTATTGTTAAATGTCTAAGATGGTAGTAAAACATCTTAACATGTTGTAACTCAAGCCAATCAACTCAAAAGCACCGCACGACTACTCTGTAACCATTAGTGTCTGTTCTCAGAAGAGTTCCCTAAGCTATACCAATGATTCTTTGCCAGTGCCACAGGTTGGAGCAGGCTGCCCTGTTGCTTAGTTGACTCAGCATTATAGGGCGAAGATGCTAAGGGCCCAGGGGATGAGTTTCACACCTCTAGTTGTTTTATGCCAACAAGCTCCATGTATGACCCTGCAAGTCTGCTCCAGACTCCTGATTACCCAAACGTCCTATCTAGGTCCCCCAGTCACCATCGGCAGAGCGGAAAAGGCTACAGACATGCCTCCATGGCCTCGTATACCCACTCCTTCGTTTTAGCCTAGTGCGCTTCCTCTACACCAAGGGGTGCTTACCATCCAAAGTCCGTTGGCCAGGATTGGTGTTCATGTATGATGTCTCAATGCTGCCGTTACCCATCTGTTTTGAAACACCATCTTCTAAACCTTTGTGCTTGTCATAACCAAAAGGCCTTGGCCTCAGATGAGAGGGACGCCAAAATATTGAACCAATGAAGCTACAAAAAACATTTACCTGATCCAATTCCCCATTTATCCTTCCACCCGCCTCTGACTGGACATGCTGGTGCAACATCCTCACCTTTCCTCGTAAAATGAAGGCAGGCTCTCTGACCAATCCTCAGTCTCCCTCTTTGGCTGTAGCTGGAACAGGCCTTTTAAACGTGCTATAAAGGCTATTCGCTCTAAATGTGCTCTAGGTGTGCCTAACATGTCCGCAGCCAAATGTCAAAAGAGTTATATATCTCTGAGGGCTTTAAATGACTATGGTGTAAAGGGAGTTGAGAGGGGTGAAGGAACATGATGAAAATGAATACTGTTCATTATCAGACAAACAGAGCACAATGGCGCTCCTAAAATTGGCAGGGAGCAAAGATTTCCCAATGTTAAAGCACATTTGTCCACCGAGTAATTATCGAACTGAACTTTTCATGGCATTGTTTCAAAATTATGAAGAATTATGCATTTTTCACATTTAATGTGTGTGAGTGGCAGAGGGCTGCCAACTAAAGCCAGTGTGAGTGTGTGCGTATCACCAATCTAATATAAGCCTACACTCTAAGTAATTGAGTTAATGCAGGTATAAATGCAGGTCTGCTTCGCTAGGTTACAAAATCGAGTCCCAGCAGATTAGCTTTTAACTTTAGAGATGTATTACTATAACTAGTTTATCTCTCTTGCTATCCCCGCACAATACGCCGTCTCCGTAACGTCTGCTTTCCGAGCCCAACGTATGTGATATTCCCACTCTCTGCACTGCGTTCTACGACCGCCTGGCAACTTCAAATATTTATCAAATGGAGGAGGGGAAGAGAGAGCCCTCTCCATCCTGCTACAGTCATTTACCAATTATTTTGAGTACCTGCTGACAGGTACGTGTCACAGTCAGCTCCCCTTCCCCAGTCCTTCTCCTCACATGATTTACCTTTCCCCCTGCTGAGGAGGAAGCCGCCAAGCTACAAGCAGGGAGACAGAGGAAGTGTGGCAGAAGAGGGCTGCTGTGGCATTCAGCTGAAGTTCTCATGCTTTGATTCAGGGAATAGTTGATTCGAAGGAGGAAAAAAAAACTCTCTTTGTCAATACATTAGAGGCAGAGAATGACAGAGGAAAAGTAGAGGCGAACTGACAATTGGGTCGGAATAGAAAACAAGCTCATTAAACAAGGAGAGCGATATACCAACAAAACACCTATCAAGGTCTGTCACTGTATATTCTAGCATTTCAAAAAAAGAAAGAAACAATATGCGCACCAAAAGTGTCACACAGTGTATTTCAGTCTACATTAGTGTTAAGTTGGAAAGATGAGCACTGAGGACTTAAAATATATTTTTGTTGTAGGGCTAAAGCTATGTTCTCTTTAAACAAGCACTAAATCAATTATGTTTCTTGTGCTTTCATAAGTATATGCAGGAAGAATATGCATGTGTGTGTGTGGGGGGGGGTGTATATGCATGAGTGTTGTGTCTATGAACCACAAAACACTGAAGGCACGAAGTACTGCTCTCATCAGAGTAAGGAATAAATGAGCAACTCTCCAATGTGTGTGTGTGTGTGTGTGTGCACGTGTGCACCTCCTCGAGGGGGCACTTCACAACACTATCAACGTTTTCTGTGCTCCAAATTGTCTGCTTTCTGTCTTTTGAAAAGCAGCAATACTCTATGAAAAAAACAGCAAACATAAAAAAGGGGAAGAGTAAATGAAGATAAGAGACTGGCTAAGTAGGTATTCTCTGACTCTTTCCTTTTGAGTTTCAGTGGCTGGATTAAAAAGGTGATTTGACATACAGGTTTGAGATTATCAGAGGAGAGATGGTGTACAGCAGTGCTTCTCAACTGATGGCTCATGACCAAAAAGGGTGGGGCGGAAATTATGTTTTGATAATATAACGATAAATAAGAAAGCATGAAGTTCAACTAATTGTATAATTGTGCATATTTTGAACAAAATTAATGTTAATAAACAGACTTACCAACCTTTAAAAGGGTAGAAGAAAAAAATTCACATATCTTTGGTTGTTGCTAAAGGTCATTCATCCAATCAAACTCGACAGTATTTTTGGTGAAAAAGCATCTGTCATTGGGTAGACCCTAACAAATTAGGCTCATGCCAACATAAATAGGTAGCTCGACATGTTCTTATCCTCAAAATAAAAGAAAGAAAAAGAAAGAATAGAAATAAAAGTTAAGACTCATCCACACCCTCCTAAAACACCTAATTTAAACAAGCCCCCACATGCCTACGTCACTGTGTGGGAAGATTTGCATAGCACCGCCCAAATGTTTCACGCAAAGAAATAAGGCATAACTTTTATTCTCGCTGTAGTATTGTTGCTGCGACTGCCACCATGTCGTGGAGACGCTAGGTTTCATTGTGAAATCGAAACTACTTTGTTTGGCCTTCCAAAAGAGGACACAACTAGAAATCAGTGTTTAAGTTGTATTTACAACACTGTTCCAGAACAGTTCAACACAAATATTTGTGTGCGTGCAAAGCATTTTACGGAGGACTATTTCCTGAACCTGTGAGAGCAGCCTACAATGCTGGCTGTTCTGACTCACAGCCTGTAAGTATGTTTTCATATTTAAAGAATTTGACACTGACTATTCAAATGCGAGTTTTAAGCAATGTACAGTAGAGTAGCGCTTGTTGTTTGTCATTTCTCTGATCACAAATGCAGACATGGTTTTATGTTTAAGTGTATGCTTATGTTTACGTGTAAAAAGACAGTATAAAGACAGTATAAGTCATTATAATCAGTAATTATGTCCCCACCGGATGCAACACATGCCTCGTTTTTAATGGGTTTTATTGTTTTTGTCTCATAGCGCCGGGACACGGCATCACAGTATATTAAGGGGCATAACATTTCTGTCACACGCTTGAGGTATTCGGCCAATCACAATGCACTGGATAGCTGACCAATCAGAGCACACCTCGCTTTTCAGAACGATGAGCTTTGTAAAAATCGACGTATTTCAGAACGGTGGGGAATAGAGGAGTAACAATAATGTACAGTATGTGGAAAATAATGTTTTTTTTTTATTTTTATTAACCCTCTGGAGTCGATTAACGCGTATACGCGTTTTGGGGTATTTTCTCCTGATAACCCCGAAAAGAACTTAAATTACACTTTCAGTTTTGATCATACAGATAAGTGCAATACATCAATCGAATCTGTAAAGGGTCTACTTTTTTTTTTGTATACAGACATAATAACAACAAAACTTTGTGCACTTATAAAAATAAAGATAACAAACAAGGAGTGCTGTCTGCAGCCTTTGTCTGCGCTGATCTTCAGATACAAATGCGTCATTAAAATGAACTGTAACTCAGTGAATACTCAACGAAGAGACATGAGAGAGATATCTATAGAAAGCCTGACATGTCTACTTTTAAAACTAAACAAGTGCTGCTGAAAACAAAATATTCTGTGATAAAGTAATCCATATGAAAACAACGCGATGTCCGTTTTTCACGTCTCCCTTCATTATCTTCTAATGTGACCACGCCCCCGCGCCGAGCGCGCTTTTGAGATTCAAATGTTTCACTGAAGCGCGCGGGTTTTGAATACGCCCACACAACAGAAGACAACGCAGCGAGACTGTTCTTCAAGTTTTTATTATTTTACTGTTTGCTTCGCGATGAGAGGAATAAGACATAATTCACCCCAAAAAGATGTGATGTGGTTGAGGATTTGAGATTTGGATTTCCTCAGAAAAAAGAATGAAGCACTTTATTCAGCAGAGATCATAAACATGAGTTAGTCTCTTTTTATTGATTTATATACTTGTACTAGTTTTCACATAACGTGTAAACATTTTACTAGTTAGACTTTTTCCAAAGACTTTTTTCCAAACTATAATTCATGACTAAATGTATAATCAAGTGAAATATTATGAAGTTTCAATAACAATGTACACTACTATACCATTCAAAAGCTTGATGTAAATAATATAAATGTACCAATAAATGTAACTGTAACAAATGTAACAATCATTGCTGTTCTTTCAATTTATCCCCCCTAAAAAACCTATAAAAAAAATATTCTCAGCTCTTTTCAACATTAATAATAATAATAATAATAATAATAATAATAATAATAATAATAATAATAATAATAATAATGATGATAATAATAACAATAAATGTTTTTTGTAGAAAATAAGATTGTTAAAAGGATTTCTGAAGGATTGTGTGACTGGAGTAATGATGCAAAAAATTCAGTTTGAAAGTCAGCTTTGATTTTTCCTAATAAACTGTTTTAACTGCACTCACAAGTGAATATTAAATTATGTTGTTGGATAATTAAATATATTCTAAATAAACTACAAACATAAAATTATATAGATTTATTTTGTCCTCACATTCTTTCTTGTAACTCATCCCTCTCAGTGACACAGGTGACTGAATGGCTCATTATGCAGCTCATTATGCAGGTCTTTGTCTTCTCAGGTGTGAATTCATGATATTTGACGCCTACTCGCATATGACTTTTTACCAACAAAAAGTGTCTTAGAAAATTTAAATCAATATATTGTTTTCTGTAAGTGAGTAAACAAGATGATTTTCACATCATTTAGAAAAAAAAAATTCTAGGCTACAAGCTCCAGTTCTCAAAATTTCTGGGAACCAATGTTCTGTATGTGTTTTATTGCCTTATTCAAGTGATTTAACATTTTTAGTTTTTTCACTAACCACGCATAACATTTTTTTTCTCAAAAACACAATCATGTACATACATGCTGCTCACATATTATTATAGCCTAGTTTGTGCTGATTACAGTGAGATTAGACTTTAGCCATTTAGATATTTTTAAGAAACTGAAAAAAGCACAAATGTCAGGGCATGACAAAACTTCTCCAGGCCCCAAAAATACCCTTAGACTCCAGAGGGTTAAACAGCATAAACACATTTCATTATACCAAATACACAAAATATTGTTGTTGTTGTTGTTTTTTTTTAGCATGTTATATCACCCCTTTAAAATATATATATTTTTTTTTCATGGTCTGTTTTTATGCACATAATAGTGGAGAGAAAGTGCTGTGAGCCAGATCTAAACTCAAATTTTCCATATGAGCTCAATTTTAGCGCACATGTGTGAGCCACTAGGGCACAACTCTAAACCTTTATAAATAACATTAAGTTATCTATTTCAAAGTTCATACAAAAAAGGAAAATTATGTCATTATTACCTGTCATTATTTGCTCACCTGTTCCAAGCCTGTATGACTTACTTTCCTCTGTGTAATACAAACGATGGTATTTTGAAGAGTGATAGTAAAAGTTTTGGTAACTAACAAACTAACTAAATGAATGAATAAATAAATCATATTTTCTTTCATATTCCACAGAAGAAATAAAGTCATATAGGTTTGGAACAACAAGAGAGTAAGTAATTGATGACAGAACCTTTATTTTTGAGTATATAATCCCTTTAAAATGAATGGATGTGATTAGCTGTAATTCTCAGTCCCACACACTTATACAGTACTCTGACCCTAACAGTACAGAGAGAGACAGAGAGAGAGAGAGAGAGAGAGAGAGAGAGAGAGAGAGAGAGAGATGCTGGCACTCTGTGAAGCTCACTACGACATCTCTATTAAATCTCTAGTGTGTGACTTGCAGATAGGAGGGAGATGTGTCTGCCTGCTGTGATGTTTTCAGTTTTTCTGCACTGCCAGTGCCACTATGTGGTTCTAATCCCACATCCTACCAGTGACCCGGACCAGCAACATTACGATCCTATCGGGTAGTGCACGATACGCCTCTAATTGAAAAAGGCCCTGCACCATGTCTAAACCTCTCCTTGCAACTCCAGCGCATGTTGTGTCTGCATGCGGAATCGGATCTGTAAGAGGCTTACGCGCTCGTGTGCATGTCTGTGTGAGAGCGTTATGCTAAGCATGCATGTGGGTGCATGCACATATGTGTCGATACGTTTAAAACAGCCAGGCAAAGGAAGGAATTAACCACCTTTATTTGGTTTTAATTACAACAAAGTCCACCTCTGTAGCAGAAAACTAAAAATACATGCAGGGTTTCCCTGTGGGACTGAAGTTAGCATGCCTTGCGGCTGCCCGTTCCTCAAACACACACAAACTCACACACACACTGCACAACCTAAACCTTAACACCAGAAATAAAACAGGCCATACATCCTTAATGTGTATTTTGGGATCTCAGTCTAATTCAATAAGATAATGCTACAAAAAAAATGATACATTATAAAGAAAGAAATAGAAGAAAAGAAGGAGAAAAAAAATCAAATTTGAAAAGAGAGAGCAAAAGGCACAGGGGAATATTAGATGAATCCAGGTCTTAGGGGTGTTCCAGCGAGTAAAATAAGGTTGAACCTCAATAGGATCAACATTCAGGGCAAAACTGCAATAAAAGTAGAAATGTGACAGGGAAAATGATCTGTAATTAGGACAAACAGCACTAAAAGCAAGTTCAAAGATAATTGTTTTTGGAGGGGCGTGTGACTGACTGCCAGGATTCCCATGGTGGCCAGTTTGCTTGCATGAAGATTGAAAGAGAGAGAGAGAAGGAAAGACTACATGATAAAAGAAAGCAAAGATGAAGGTCTATACAGAAAAAGGTTAAGAAGAAGGAAGAAACACTCAACAGCAGGACAGAAAGAGAAAAAGTGAGTACTTAAACTGAGGGAGGGGGTGAAGGAAAGTCACTGAAGGTAACATCAGTCCATTTGGAAAATAAATAAATAAATCTAGTTACTCAGGTGTAATTTAAAAGTAGAGTGTGATAGAGAGTTAAAAAATTGGTTGTGCAGATTGTTGTGTTGTGATTGTTGGTTGGTGGAATAATAAATGAACAAGTGTCCCAACACCCTAACCCCCACACACATCTCCACACAAAGACTGCTATTGTTGTCGGTTTTCACAACACTATGGCCTTTGATGGATTCTGCAAGCTAAAGAATAGCAATACAATAGATGACAGGGGTCAGGGTATAAAACGCATTATGAATATGTTTTATTTTTTTGTAAAACAGCCCAGGCCCCACGTTTGTATTAATCACCTGAGGAGGGTGTTGCATTCCCAAGGAGTCAAGGGAGGAGGGACCTGCAGGCCGTCCTTCATAACTTTACATGCACTTGTATCAGGAAGCTGAAAAGCAGCAGGAAATCGTGACAATGTGAAATTCTATAAATGATATAGTTTAATTGCATTTGCAAAACTGCCCAGGCAGCCTTCTTTCTTCTCCCATGTCCTCTCCGTTAGATGAAGTCACACTTGGCGTGTGTGAAACATAAGCATAATTGTGCTTGAACTGACTCAGACGAGACCTAAAAATACACACACAATGGCAGTGAGATGAGCGGAGACAGATAGAGAGAAAGAGGGGTGCTTGTCCTTTAGCAGTGCGTGCATTCTATATTCCCACACATGCCAATAAAACAGGAGTAAACGGATGCGAGAATTAAACCTCATTGTCCACAGATATGTCCTGCTATATTTTGTCCATGTTTTTTGTAGGATGCTCTGGGGTCGCTTCACGTCGACAAAATATTGTGTCGGCAACACCGTATCCATCTCTATCTGTGCATGTTTGAAAAGAAAAAAGGGCATGAAAACAGTTCATCCGTGCAATTTTTGCAATTAAAAACACACAAAAATAATTATTCCGCAGCACACTTGAGCGACACATCCTGAGTCCACGAAGCACGGATCACGTGTTTAATAAAAAGGTTAATCAGTTGTTAATCAGAGGATTAATAACTTGTTATTTCCTTTACAAAACCATTAATATTATGCCATAAATATTTAATGCTGATGGGTGTGTTTTTTTCTTATTTTTTTCATTGGGCAGGGAAGAGTAGACTGCGAGAATTAGGAATCCACATGCTAATGTGCATTAATCATGCTTTGTTAAAGAGAAATAAATTCCTTCATGTTTATTAATGCAGCATCAGGGACAACAATACACTTCATATTATTTAAAAAGTTATTAATAAAGTATTTATCAGTGGTGCTACTACAGGACAGAGAAGTAATGTACATAGCCCACAATCACAGACCCTCAGGATAAGGATTATTATGATCTAAACAGTGGTATTATCACTTTAGGATGTGGTTGAACCTGAAGTCTTGTACTTTTAGTTAAAACAGGAACCCAAAAGTTTTGATTTGAGAAAAGATGTTTGGTTCCTTTCTGAAAACCAACAACAACAACAACAACAAAATCCCTGCCAATCTGCTAATCAAAGCAAAACAAATATTGCATTTCTCTCGCTCCATTTGTTTGAATGAATATATCACATTCCCAAAATACTCATTCTCGGTTCAAATGTAATTAAATTGTGCCTTTAGTGAAAACATGCAGTGGTTCTCCAATTAGTTCTGTTTTTGTCATTCAAAAAAATAAATAAAAAAAGACTGGACTTGGGCACGCCCAAGGCACTGCCGCTTCCCAGAATATAGTGACGCCTGTGTGTTCGGTAGGTTGAACATCAACGCAATAGTTTAGTTTTTGGTCTTAACACTATTGATGGAGAGAGCAGAGTACACAAACAGTGTGGGCGTTTTGATTGAAGTGAGTTAAAAATACAATTCTATTGATTTCAACTGTGATAGTGTTTGAACAACAGGAAGCGTGAGGGGTGCATTATGACAGCACAGACCCCGTGATTGACTGATTAAAGAACTATACATGGTGCTCTTTAAAAAATAATGATGCGAGCATGTGAGGCTGGAGGTTTGATTTAAATTGCTCTGAAACTGCTCCTCCTTACACACTTTCTTTTTGGCTTTGATATAGTTTTTAACCTTCAAGGCCCTTTTAATGTGAAATTTATCCTTATATGAGTATCATTTTGAGATTTAATCTTATAAACAAAAACTGAACAACACACGTTAACTGTCCTCAAAAAAATAAAAAATAAAATAAAAAAGTTTTGTAGTTTGCTTATGTAAATGTCAGAATGTTAAAGATAAAATGTAATAAATAAATAAATAATCTTCTTGTTTGTAGTTGTTTCCTGTTAATTATTATTATTATTATTATTATTATTATTATTATTATTATTATTATTATTATTATTATTATTATTACTATTATTGTTGTTGTTGTTGTTGTTGTTGTTATTATTATTATTAATAAATATGATTAACATTAATAAAAATAGACCTAATATGCTTGAATGATGCATGAAATTATGAATAAAGTAAGTTTTGATTGGAACATTAAAATAATGTAAAATATAATAAAAATAATATGATTATGATAATAATAATATTAATAATAATAATAATAATAATAATAATAATAATTATTATTATTATTATTATTATTATCATCATCATTAATAATAATAATACTCTGTTGTTGTTTCTTGCTAATAATTTACATAAGCAGTATTTTAGCATTATTTTACTGTTCCTCTGACTGAATCAAAATGTTATCTTATATTATCTTCATACATTCATATTATCTTCATACATCTTCATTACACTTAAAGGCAATATGAACAGAACATGAGGGTTAAGGTTTATGCAGAACTGCAATAGGAAGGCTCTTTACACAACATGTAAGACATTATCACTGAACTGACCTAAAAAAAATATATGCAATCAAAGTTGGGTTGTACTTCGATCAAATAACTGAATGGATTTCTCAGAAAATGCAATCCATCTAGCTGTCAATGCATCCATCCATTCTCTCGGCAATCTAGTAGTGGCCCCGTGCCGTCAAAATATAAATAAATATAAATAATGCATGTCTACATGCCTTTAATGGATATCAACTGAGAACGACTTGAGTGAAACCTCTACAAATCTATGAGCCTGAAGCCATTGATGAATAATTGTTGAATAAAGTGTTTGCTGTGCTTCACACTCTCTTCACATTAATACATGGAAAGCATGGCCATGACTCCATCCAATCCAGTAGATATTACAGAGTCCTTTGGACCAAACGCCCAGATGGCCTGATCAGAAAAAAAAAAAAAAAAAGATCTCCACAATGCCATAGCATGACACACCATCATGCCACCCCACGTGGCATTTAAACCACCTTCACCCCATTGTCTCAAATGAACAGAAAAACCACAGAGAGAGACAGTGAAGGAAGAAAGAGCAGGAAAAGAGTGAGCCAGTGCCAAAAAAGAAGCCTGGAAAAAGTGGGAGAGAGATCCATTTTGTGTTTCGGTTAAACACTGATTTCATCACTGGACTAAAACACATAACTTTAAAAGCGAAATCAAATATTAAAATGACAGGCGGTATAAGTATGGTGAGTGAGCCGGGGTCACGGAGGGAGGAGGCACGGGCGGCTTGTCAGCCACTATCTGTCAGAGTGAATTAGAAACAATCAGGGGCGACTGAAAGGGAAGGTGATTGTTATTAAGCAGCGGGGCTGCGAGCAAGCTCCCCCAGATGTGGCCATGCATATAAAAGAACAGGAAGCCAGCAGTTTAATTCAGGAAGCGCTAGCGAACACGGCCCGCACAGAGGAGGAAGGAGGAGGGGGATGGATGAGAGCAGGAGAAAAAGGCCTTTTGTTACTAATAAGCTGGAAGTTACTTTGATAACAGGCAAGGGTTAGGCACCAGAATAAAGGCAGCCCCCCTTCCTCGACGTTGCGCGCACGAGCGCCCACTTGTTTCATCCTCAATTTATATTTTCAGGAGGACAGGCCGCACCAGTCAGTCAATATCTTCGGGGAATATAATGGGAGTGGAGAAATAAGGGGTGAAATGTAGATAAGTTGACCTTAACAAGGGTGAGGAGAAGAGACAGCCACAGCTATATATCAATTACCCAGCTGCGATCACACTCTGATGTTGTGGGAGAGGGTTCGGGACGGACAACCCCTCCCTCCGCCGTCCCCTGATTATCTCTCTCTCTCTCTCTTTCTCTCTCTCTCTCTCTCTCTCGCTCTGTCTTTTTTCCTGTCTCCCTCGTTCACTCTCCACCACCAGCTCGGGGATGCTCTTTGGAGGCAGCCGTCATGGCCACAGATTGTCGTCAGGGACAATGGATGGAGGGAGGAGATGTGTACAATATGTTTTTCAAAGGGAGTGGATGGTTGATTTCAATGATAAGAATAGACACTAATCTGCTGTGCCACGACCTCAAAGGCACATCACTCTGACAGTCCAACCCTCCCGCCACAAGGGGAAACACACACTCACACAAACGCTGACCCGAAGGGGCTGAGGACTCCGTCACACATGTCCACAGAGTAGCCCAAGCACATTAAACATGGCTACTTTCATGCAACTCTGACAACACTGACACCAGGCTGCCAACTTCTCTGCTCAGAAACAGACGAAACTGAGGACTTTGGGTAGACAGCTCACTCTGATAGTTAGCGATCATACACCGTGCTGTTAATATGTAAGCTTGCATCACCCTACGTGGCTGAGAGTCTCTAGAGAGAGTGGTTTTGTTTGTTCTCCCCAGCCTGTCAAGAGAGACTGCTAACTTCAGCTATGCAAATACTTCACCAGCTGAAAAAAAGTGTCATTCGAAAAGTCTCTCTTTCTTTAAATGACAGCAATGCTTTGATTTTCAGCTTTCTTTGTTGTGAGAGATATCTATGGAAATTATCCCTGCATTTTTTTGTGATCCTGTAATAGCTATAACTGTTAAATAAAAGCCATGTTTTCTTCAGAGATAGAAAAGCAGCAGATTCCGAAATATATCACCCGTCCCTGTTTTTTAAGCATGATGTGAGAATCTGTGACTGGAGGGTTGTGGTGTTAAACATGCTATTGCTAAATATTACCTCAGGGAGTAACAGTGTGTGTATATATATATAACACCTGAGAGAAGGAGAGAAAGAGAGAGGGAGAAATGAGGAGGAGTGGAGCATGTTGCAAAAATCCAGGCGAGACACATACAGACTGACTGAAAAAAATGTTACAGAAGGATGGAGAGAATGAAGAGAATGAGCGAACAAAAGAAGGGTGGTTAAAATAATAGTTCATCTGAAAATACAATTCTGCAACTTCTGCTCAACCCCATGCTGTGGAATGCAAAAGGGGAAATGTAGCAGAATGTCTAAAGTGCTCTTTTCCATACAATGAATGTGGAAAGTGAAACGTGGGGACTGGAACTGTCAAGCTCCAAAAAGGATTTGAAAATCAGACAAAAAGACTGAAGAATGTGTACTACAATCCCATGAAGCTTTGGAAATGATCAATCAATCAATCACTCCACACCCACCCACACATAACTAAATACACACAATAACATATTTAAGTATTCATATATGCACACAAATTTAATATTTGATACCCAGCATAGGAAAAATCACTATTACGTCATTCACAGTGCTTCATGGGAGTGGGCGGGTCTTTTGGGGGAATTTGCTTGTTGCGATTCTGTGATTGGTGAAAACATTTTTTTTTTTTTTTTTTGCTAAATCGTGGGTTGTGTTGTTTTTCACCAGGAATTATGCTAATATCTATAATAATTATTATGCTAATAGTTATTTAAAAAATAAGTTAAAATAAAGTTGATGTCTTCAACAAAACCATATACTATTGATTAGCAAACTCCTAGCTCACAATAGGTCTGTCTTCAAAGGTTATCATTTAAGTTATCATTAAAAACAAAATTAATGGGATTTTAACTTACGGAACCCAAAAGCTGCATTCTATAAAATTGCTTTGTGTGAAGAACAGCCTGAAACAGTACTGATTGTACTGAAATCTTGCTTGACAGCTGTGGTCAATGTATGGAATCTACGGAACATTCTGACCTAAATAACTCCCATTGTGCTCTACAGAAGAAAGAAAGTCATATGTGTTTAAAAATAAAAAAGGGTGAGTAAATTATTCATTTTGGGGTGTACTGTTCCTTTAAGGAAAAAGAAGAAAGATTGTAAGATTGATAAAGTTACAATGAAGAGAGAGAGATGGTCCATGTAGTCCTGTCATCTCTTCTCCTCTCAGGACATGTCTTAGATTTCAGTGTGATTAGATAGTCAGGGATAGAGAGATGTTCTGAGGGAGTATTAGTAATTAATCACTACTGAAGCTGGGATTTCCACTTCCACGGTCTCATCTACAAACACACACACACACACACACACACACACACACACACACACACACACACGCAATGTTCCTTTAACCATTCAACAAAACAACAAAAGTGAAGGAAAAAACACCAGTAAACAAAATAAACAGAAATAAAAATAGCAAAACAATACAACAAAAAGGCATTAAGCAGAGGCTTAAGAGGCAAACGGTTCCCTTTGTGCTATGTGCTAATTATTACCATGCCCATAATGGGCTCCAGTCTCCTCCATAGACGATGTCTTAACACATATCATTACTAAATGAAAGGGTGATCATAAAAAATATATATATACAAAAAATGTGGCCTACGCTTTAAGCTCTCTTACACCACTTCACAACCATTTTTTTCTTCTATTTTTATTTATTTATTTTTATTTTCTGTACTATGAATAAATTTAGTCTGTCCCCGACATGGAAATGTCAAATACCTAAAATACACCTAGACTAAATAGCATATTAATTTTTAATGCTCGTTCATCCTATGCTGCTATTCTCATATCTAGTATGTCTGCCAACAGCTGTTGCAGGCTCTCTCATAGGGGGATTTATAATCTATCTAAAAGTGTGCTGGAGCATTGTTCAGGCGGAGGAAGAGGAGGAGGAGGAGGAGAAGACTTTTTATTTATTTATAGGCTGCTTTTACCCCTTATTTCCCCTTTAAAAAAAAAAGTTCAAAATGTAAATCATTACTGCATCTTTTCATTCTTGATTTTGATTTAAAGATCACACTTGCATATATATATATATATATATATATATATATATATATATATATATATATATATATATATATATATATATATATTTTTTAAACCCAAATATGCAAAAGGCAATAAAATGCATGACAATTTCAATCACACTTTTCGTCCAAGTGATTATTTCTCAGGCTGGTTATATTATTTAGAATCAGTTTATGTATTAATTTTTCCTAAAAAACAGGCTTTTCATCACAGTATATGCGGTAAGCTGTCCCAATGAAATCATTCTAATATGGGGCCCTTGTGCTGCTTATTATTTTCGTGGAAACTATAATACACTTTTTCAGGATTCTTTGATGAACAGATAGTTCAAACGCATTTATGTGAAATATTGTGTCTTCAATGTCACTTTTGATCAAATTTCATGTGTCATGAATAAAAGTACTAGTATTATGAAAAAAAAAACACCTTACTTGATAAGTAGTGTAGGTCCTATGTCATATTGTTACTTTAATTTTGTAATGTTATAATTTTGCAAATTTTGATGACAAAAATGAATACAAATAATTAGATTTGATGAAACTGACATACAAACCACTGCTTGAGAAAACACCCATGTAGTCAGACTTTTATCAAAAAATCTTTCTAGTCACTAGTTCTAGTCTCCTCTACCTATTGAATATCTTTTACATGTATTGAGATCTTTAAAAAAGAAAATTCATGATGGCCACATATGAAACATGTCACTGAAAAGACTTGAACCAGATAGAAGAGCAAATTGGAGAAGCAATTGCTCTAAATTGGGCTTTTATATGTCATTAATGTGTTCGGCTTAAAGACACATCGCAGGAGAAGATTACAACCATTCAGCACAAAACATGCCACTTCAAATGGACTGTCTGTTAGGGATCAGACTCTAGGATCAGTTAATCTCATCCTGACACTGATGATTTGAGACCAGCGGGTTAGTAAGCATGCTTCACGTCTTATCTAAGGACCACTCAAGCGCACAGATCTAGGATCAGCGGGCTAAGTATGTCCCGTTCTGGTCCAGGAGTGGTGTCACAACTCCAAAGGAAGGGCCGTGAGGTGAACGTTCGCTTACCTGATCACTCTAACTGCATACTGGTCCGGGGCCCGTCAGGTTGAAGAGTCCGTGACTCACCCCACCACTGAGTCTGTACGGCAACAAGCGATGACAGCGGCGATGAGTCTTTACTCTGTCAGCAAGAAAGAAAGAGAGAGAGAGGATGTCAAGCCAAATGTAACAAAGTCACTGAATCACAGCAGTGGCACAAAGGTCAAGGAAAAGCAGCCGAAAAAGGTTAAAGATGAAATCAAAGCCATGTCTCAGAGCGCTGCTGAAAATCTATCCCAGCGAGGCAAGGCCACCGCTGACGCGCTCGGCAGACAAGAAGCTAAATACTGCACGCCACTCTGGGATCTTTCATTTTCAGCCGATCAATAAAGACTTATATTTATCAGGATTCCAAGCAGCTGCCACATCTGACAACCTCCACTTCATTTTCACACTCCACCCTCCCTCCTTCTCTCTCTTTCGCTCTCTATCCATCCATCGTCCAGCCCGTCTTCTGTGGCCTCATGCTAAATCGGGACCTATCGACCACCAAAGCGAAATGGGGGGCCTCCAGTACGGCTTCAACCCTCACATACTGCCACGTCCCCCTACTAATATTGGGTTGAGAAGCGTGCGTTTTGACATTAGCCTGTTGGCTCGGGCCCATCTCCCTGCTCTCTTTGTTCCGCGGCACGCCATTGAAGCCTGCCAAAAAAATGGCGGCGTAAAACACGTACACTTCACCACTTTGTTTCCCCCGTGCAGGCGCTTCGAAAATGCAGATATATTTAGGGAAGAAAAGCAGGGGGAAGAGAAGAAACTCTCCAATTTAAATCATTCACAGAAGCAGAAGATTTGCTGAGAGGGCGGAGAAGGCCGAGTTAAAATAGCTCAATCTCTAATCATCTGTACGACAATATTTGCTGTGAGGCATTCTAAATAGATTATCGCTGGTCCATCTGCCTCATCACTGATTTATAAGGCGTTAAGCTGCTTTCCAAAGGCAAGGACTTCCTTTGCTACAGTGGAAGGATTCTTGTTCAAATCAGGGCCAATGGCAGCTGAACAAGCCCGCTGCTCACAGTAAAGGAGTTTCTGCTTTCAGCGAGAGTGAGGGAGAGGAAATAAAAATAGGATGGCACTATTTGGTTTGGAGTCGCCACATGAAGCAGTTTGAATCCAAAAATTTTCTATCTGAATTCTTTTATTTATTTTTTTTCACAAAGAGACAGGGAGGGGAGGAAGTGAAAAACACACACACACAAACATACACACACAAAACAAGGGACATCATTAACATATGAATACTGTATGCAAATGGTTAGAAGAGAGCAGATGTTGGCGCATTTAATTGACCTATATGTGAATTGCATCCAAACCTTCTACACGGAGTATGCTGAGTGTAACACTGGATGCCCGGCACTGACTTCCTTACACAACACAAACAGGGAGGAAATGAGGGGAGGGGTTGTGCTTGAGAGAGAGAGAGAGAGAGAGAGAGAGAGAGAGAGAGAGAGAGAGAGGATGGAAAGAAGAGAGATAGAGATGTGTAAAGTGAGGCAGAGACAGATGAAGACAAAGAAACTCGTGTCGGTAAACGGCACGGCCACAGAGAAGCTCAGACGCATCGGCTGTCAGCTCCTCGCGACTCTTATAGATGACATCACTGGGTCACACAGAAAATCAATCACGCTGTGGCCTTTGGGGAACATGAGCATCGCTGACAGGTTATGAGCTGCAACCTGTGTTGTCTTCGGTTTATCCTCCTCCTCCTTAACTCTTACTTTAACTCCCATACTATGCTGTCACTCTTTTTTATCTAGAGACAATGAAAAAAAAAAAAAGAAACGGGGGTTGTAGGGGTGGAGTCATAGCGGTTTTGTTGCTAAGTTTTGCATGGGTGAACTATAAGAACCACAAATGTTAATTTAATCTGGGTTTTGCCCTTTATTTCCCCCCTTTCTTCCTCCTGCTCGGGAATGTCATTAAATTGTATTAAACAGCCTTTTGTCCGCAGGGCAAGGACCACCCGATATGTGATAATACATCAATGCCCTGGTGCTACAGCCACTGAGCTGAGACGCTCTTTAAGGCCGCAGGCTGAGCAGTACACACATAGAGCGCTAGTCTGAGTACGGGAGTTTGCATGTGCACAAGCATGCATGAGAGAGTGAGAGGCTGGCTAACAAGTGTGACACATACTAATAGAAACATACCTAATAAATTACAAGCTTTCAGGGTCTGGCAAGCTGACATTTTCTCTGTGAGCACGACAATTTCATATCTGCAGAGCAGGGGAGCAAATTGCATCACGTGGAGATTGCTTAAGCAATGAAGATTAGCATAAAAATTAACACTTAAATTTCAGCTTATTGTCAAGGCTTCTTCTGCTCTTTCTGCAAAACCAACAATCAATTCCTCTTAAAAATCTGATTAGCTTCCATGATGCTTATTATCCTAGTCATGTTCCCCCGTCGCCGTCCAAGACTCCTGGACTATTTGTTAAAATAGAATTACTGTAAGAGGTTGATCAATCCATAGGTGTCTCTCATATGCACACAGCTTTTTACACACTTTCCTTTTGTCCAGGCCCTTTATTAGCAGTCGCTCATTAAATATGCTGATTAATATGATTGCAGAGAATAATAATAATAATAATAATAATAATAATAATAATAAATAATGAGGAATTATTATTAATTTATTTAATATTTTAAGAAATGCATCAAACTATGTAGCTTATGTACTCATGTTCAATAATAATAATAATAATAATAATAATAATAATAATAATAATAATAATAATAATAATAATAATAATAATAATGAAGATTATCATTAATCATTTGTACTATAAATTTATGCATAAAATGCATAAAAAATACATAGTTTATGTGCTCTTCTTAAATAGATACTTAATTACAGGATATGCTGTAATTATTAATAATAATAATAATAATAATAATAATAGCATAATTTTAGGAAAGGCATAAAATATGTAGTTTATGTGCTCTTCTTATTCAAGAAGAAGATGTAAAAAAGTAAATAGATACATAAACAGGATATGTTGTAATTGTGAATAATAATAATTAGTAGTAGTAGTAGTAGTAGTAGTAGTAATGATAATTATTAACTAACTATTATTAACTATTAATTATTCAATAATTTAATGATAAATTATTATAATAACATTCATAATTACAGCATATCCTGTTTTGAATTTGTTAAAGCCCAGTGGAATAAGTACACCACCATTTCCCTCCTCAATTCCGGCATGTGTAAAGTCACGGTATGTTGACTCTTTCAGTCATCATGCACTTTCAAAAGCCTTCATAATGCTTTAGTGAAATATCTGTCAATACAGTCCTATTAAAATCACTGCACAAGTATGTAGTGATGAGCATCGTTCGCTCTGGGTGGCTTTCCAGGTGGAGAGAGGGGGCTTCATTTTGTTTAAACAAATTCTATTTCATCACATCCAGATGTCTTTAAGCACAGTCCGTTCACCATGTACACACTCCAAGATCCACAAAAAATGTATACAAACATTTATTCATAACGGCATGCCTCTTCTCAGACTGAAGAGTGTCATGGTTCCTTTGACTCTGTTTCAGGGGTAAACTAAGTGTAATGTGAAGCAAAAACAGTGTAACGTGATTAGCCGGAGTGCTGCTTCTGTGACCGGGTTCCTTGTTCTCTAGCCAGGCGTCGTGTGGCCCGCAAAAGCTGTTTGGGCTCAGAGCTTGAGGAGTGCCAAGACTGCCCTGACATCCTTGATATGCCATTACCTGAAAATCTTGTACTTTATAAGTTAAAGTGAGAAGTAAAAGTGTGACATTCTAAGTGGATAGCAACAGCTCTCTGCTATGCAGAAGTAAATTTAAACCAGTAACCCCCACAAACTCAGTCTCTTTGACTCTTAAGGCTGATTTATACTGCTGCGTCAAAACTATGCCTAGGTTGTGCATAGTATGTGCAGGCTGCGGCGTAGCCTGATGTGCACCTCTCCAAAAATGTCACAGTGCGTCATATATACATGGACTGCAAGCACTGTGATTGGTCTGCTAGTACCCCTCCCTCCGTATGTATTTGAGTTTGTGTGTGTGTTTTGAAATTTAATATATTTTAATGTTACAAAATAAAACAAAGCAAAGAACAAGTATTTTATCATTCATTATAAAATTTAGCATTACATCACTTTGTTGTCCGCGACAAACGGTTGTTCTGCCATGGTACAAGTCCTTGTGGAGATTGAAAGAATGCCATCTTCTGCTGTTCCGTTTTAAATAAATGATCTGTTCTTTGATATTTATTTGCCGCCGTCACGGCTGATGCTTCTCCGACAAGCTGCTTCTTCTTCAGCTTTTGCCGTGGTCTGCGGGTTACACAATCAACATGCCACGTGGAAACTGCAGACTAGCGGTTTGCATGTGCACTGCATGACAACGCGGACAACGATGCAGAAGTATAAATGAAAACCGACGCACATCCTATGGCGTAGAGGCTACGGCGTATGTCCAGTGCAGAAGTAGAAATCAGCCTTTATTCTGTGACACTATTTCTAGCCTTGCCTCCTCCCTATCCTATATTCTTATATTAACATGGATAATAGGAATGGGCCACCCAGCAGTGAACTTTAAAACTTAAGTCCATGCTCAAGGAAAATAATCCATTTCTCGCCATCCCCTGATGAAACTTAACTCACTTCAGACTTTATGTGTGGGCCCTCTATAGCTCTACCAATACATCTGGTGACTCCTTAAAGCATATTACTTTTCACACTGTTTAAAAATAATAAACGTGCACTTAGCCGAGCTGTTTTCTTGTCCTAATACCACACAATGGTGGGGAATAATTCAAAAGTCTTTAAGTTCAGAGTAAACACTCCGTTCCTTTGTTGATTGTACAGCTATTTTGCCTTTTTTCTCTCTCTCTCTATCTCCTACTGCGCTTGTTGTGTTTTTACTCTAAACAATACACCCTCCCTTCACATCTGAACAACACACCTCACTGCCATTTAATAGGTTAAATCTCATAGTATTGAGAGTCATATTTTAAACCGGTGGTTTATTTTTATGAGCGGGTGTAATTAACACAGCATGTCCTATCTCTTAATCATCGATGCCAAGGTCTCTATTTAAACAACTTTATTGTGAAATGTTTGCATTCTCAGCATTCGCCAGGCCACACACAGATTATTATTTCATACTTCTCAGTGACGCTCTGAAACATTTACGCTTTCAGATGGTTATTGTTTTTGATTACGGCTCTGTGGATGAATCACTCTTGTGGAGGACTGACTAGAAAACATGTTTTCACAGGGCCAAGTGTGAACCTGAAGGCCTCACTCAGGCCAAATGAATGCTCACCACCTGATTTATGAAGCAAAGATTAAACTATTTATGTGCAAGCAGTCTGAGTTGTTTAATTTCTCTTTTTGAGGCCTTCACTTTGTTATTTGGAAGTACACACGTTAGACTGTCGAATATATTTACTGCAACAGAACATGTGAATAAGCATGGAGAATATGTGAAAAAAAAACATCCTTGTTAGTTAAAAGATATGTAGTATGATGTATTAATAAAGTTTTTTTTTCTTCTTCTTCTCATGCATCCCTACAGCCCTTTGTTACCAAAATGGGCTTCTTTGAACTCATATTATATTGCTTATTATTAATATTAATTCACTTTAAAATATTATTAGTGACTTTAAAATGTGACTATACATAAATTTCATTTTATTATTTTTTATATTAATATTAATATTAATAATATAATATTAATATTAATATTAATATTAGGTATTATTATTATTATTATTATTATTATTATTATTATCATTATTATTATTATTATTATTATCATTAACTTTATTATCATTAGCATTATTATAATTATTATATATGAGCCATTACAATGGTATTTATTATAAGGCAATTACTACTAAAACATAATAATAATAATAATAATAATGTTTATTATTATTATTATTATTATTATTATTATTATTGTTGTTATTATAAATGAGCCATTACAAAGGTATTTATTATGAGACCATTACTACTGCATACTAAAACAATTCAGATGGGATGATTAACAAAAAATTTAGCTGCACTCCTTTTATGATGGATAAATACAGCAGAAGCTGGTTGGTTTTTATATATAGCAGAAGCTCAAAAAGTATGAAATATCACCAATTTGTCTTTTTTTTTTTTTTTTTTTTTTACCAGTACCAAACGTGTAGGTGTATAACAAAAAGTCTAAAAATCTTTTCAAGTACCCCCACTGGAATCTGATTAAGTACCCCCTGGGGTAGAAATACCCCTGGTGGGCTCTACATTGTTAAAGAGAGAAATTAAATATGGCCTTGAAGACACGACACTGAGCCAGATCAGATGGCAGAGCAGATGTGTTTTAACAATGCCTTCTCCTCAGTGATGTGCCCTGTGCCACCACAAACATTTGAAGACTTTCATTGTTACCGTGTGCTTTCTCAGAGCGCACGAGACAACAGGGCTCCTGAGGCACGCACCACCCCGACCACACCATTCACACTTAATAAACCTCATGATCAAGTCTCCAGGTTGATGGGGTGGGAAGGCTGAGATGGACGCGACAATCTGTGAGCTAACCACACTTCGACATATGGTAAAGGTCCACAGGCCTCCCTTAATCTGTCCGTCAAACCGGCTGCTCTGTTTCCCCACTGACACATGATAGCATTGCACATACTGGCGGCAAGACTAATACTGGCGTACGCTATTAACCTAGTATAATGAATTATTATTATTTTTTTTTTTTTACACTTAACATTTTTCCCTTTCTAATGAGATTTGAGATTCTGCCAGTGAGAATTACCTCAAGAGAAGCCCTGAAAACCCCAAACCATGACCTCAAAGCATGATATCGCTACATCGCCTTGCCTGTTCAGACCAGCTCCAGGCCGTGCAGTGGCGTGCAGATGGGACTTCAGAAGTCTGTCATCTTTTGATTAAGAAAAGGAAATGATCTCACTTTAAAGACATTCATCATAGCCACCACGGCCACAGCATAGACTCTCTGACACTCTCATTCAGTCCAACTGCTGTAATTCTTTCCCCCACACTATATACAGTTACATTTTAGGGTGATTGTTACCTGTCCGCCTATAGCTGTCAGGAAACATACAGTAAAAAAGCAAGCAAACCAATTAAGGTTAACACGAGAGAGAGCGATTCCATCCCTGCTTTTAATGTCAGACTCTTACAACAGCGCACAGGGACCTGACCTTGGGTTAAGTGGGGCACTGTGCCATTTCTTCATGACCTCAGGCTTGTTAAGTGAAGAGATAGGGAGTCTGGGAGCACGGGGGGAGGTCTCAGAGATTGAGACGCAGACATGGAGCTCTTTCATAAACCCGCAGAGACAGACTGAGAACCGTCTCGCCCGTCACATTAAAACGTCTCTCAGCAACACATCTGCACATGAACTACAAATCACGACTGGCCAGCGATAGAGCTGTCGGGGAACTGTAAATGTTTCAGGACACACAGATTGAAAAAAAAAAAAAAAAAAAAAACTCACTGACCCATTGCTAGGGTCCCTGTGTGAGTCTGGTTGTGTTTCAAGACTTTGATTTCTCTGACTGCATATGAAAGTGCCGGCCAAGCATCTGCTGTCTGAGCTGTGATCTAATACTAACCGATAACGTCTACATAATATGAGGATTTTATCACCGAAATCAGTGGATTGGTTTACATTACAAAGTATGAAAAATACTCATCATAACCACAATATTAGTCATAAAATTTCAAAGGACTAATCTCCAACACCATAGTATCATTCTTATTCTTGCCATTCTTGCTACACTTGTGCTGATAATACAAGGGGTGGACGAATGAAATGTTATAAAATTGTATATATATACAATTATATATATTATATAAATTATATAAATATAAATATATATATATATATATATATATATATATATATATATATATATATATATATATATATATATATATATATATATATATTTATAATATTTCACAATGTAATTTATTCTTGTGATGCCAAAGCAGACATTACTCCAGACATTACTTCCATTTCACATGATCCTTCAGAACTTATTCTAAAATTTTAATTTGGTACGCAAAAATATTATTATTATTATTATTATTATTATTATTATTATTATTATCATTATCATCAGTGTTGAAAACAGCTGTGCTGCTTCATATTTTTGTGGAAACTGATGCATTTATTCAGAATTCTTTGATGAATATAAAGTTCAATAGAATAGAATTTGTTTGGAATTTATTTGTTTTAGAAATATTTTTAAATCCAATTTTTTGATTTGTTTTTTGTATATTATTTTATTTTATTGTTGGATTGAACTATTAATTTCATAAAAGTATAACTTTTCACATTTATTTGATTTTGTACAACTGGAGAGAGGAAAAGGAACAGGGGAACAGGAAATGTCACGAGCCGAATTCAAACTCATGCTGCCTGCATGGCACATCGGTTCAATGCACATATATCAATCAATCGCTAGGCCAACTGGCATCGCTCTACTATTTTACACCACACTCCCTCTATTATCTAAGTGTCCGAGCCAGGTGTCAGAGCTGAAGCTGAGACCACTGACATGACAGTCCCTCATCTCAGTCCAGGAGAAACAGATCGAAGTGCTTACCTGCCTGCTGCCAACTCTGCACTTTACACACCAGTACAACATACTGAAACCAGAACCACCTTGACAAGAAAACTCAGTGGTGTTGAGTTCACACACTGATTGTTGTTTGTCTAATAACAAATAGCAAAGTATCAGCTGATGAAAGGGAAAAAAAGGCACATGTCCAGGTCACACTAAGCGACAGACCAGTGTGTAAGCCAGTCTTTGAGTCACTTGCTTGTGTGCCCTGTCGATTGCACCTGGACCCAACATATTATTCAAACATTCTCAATATTTAATCACCACCCCACCCTACCACTAGACCAGCACACAAACAGTACACTCCCAAACAAACTGTCCAAAACAGAAGGGTTTCGTAAGCACTCTCCCTTGCATAAACACACACAGGTGTACACTTGTGAAAAACACTCCATCAAATTGCTCACTTTCTCATTTTCTTCTGTTGAACGACCTACAACTCACACACACAAACGGTTTATGAGTAGGCCATCTAAGAATCATATAACATGCTACACACATTAAACTAATTCAACATTATCGCACTTCCTGTGACAAAACATTTATTAAAACTGCACAAACACACACACACTTGCAAATACATAGACTAGTACACACTTCACATGCCCACCCAACCCACGACAGTTCTGTTTGACCTTGTGCTGCCATATTCATTACATCATTAAGTTACCTCTTCATTAACTTTTCATTATTTATGGGGGCTTTTGGGGAGGGGGACCTTTATCAAATACTATCTTTTGCTGAGCTCACAATGTGGAGGCAGACCCCCTCGAGAAATCGTCTGCCATGCCTCACCACCAACAGGAGTATCAGCCTTGAACTCTGTCATTTCAGAGCTTAAATCCAGCTCCCCAGACCAGGGACAAACACAAACGTGCAACAGAGATGGAAAAGCATTGCAAAGAAGTATTCTCTTTAAGATTACAGGCACAAACACAGGCCAAAACGAACTGCGTAACTTCTTTAATAAGCTGCAAGACCCTGGAATTAAAGATGGGTTTGGTATGTTTGTTTTCAAATTGGAACAATGTTTCGCTTTTGCTTCTGTATTTCAGTCCCATTGTGTTGCCGATGTTTTGGAAAAAGAAATCAATAGACAATGCCATTTGAGTCATGCAAACATCGCTGACTACAGATAAACATATTTGTGTTCCCTACCCTTACATGAGCACCATTTGGTTCCCAAGGCGTATCGCGCTAGCTGTCATTAGCGAACCATCGGCCCCTCCACCGCCGCAGATTGCCTTTTTAAAAAAGTCTGGCTGCCGACCATTTCACATCGTTGGCCAATTATAAATGGCAAATCACAATCAAGCCGATTTTTCCCTTCCCCCCAGAAACACTCTACTCTGGCCTGGCTCCATGGCTGCTCTTGAATAATAGGGTGATAGCCCTTTGTGTGACAGCCTGCGCGGGCATCGGGTATTTTACACATTCATGTGATGGATCCTGGGCTCAAACGGCACATTGGCTCAGCCAAGTCTCTAGCCTTTTGCTGAACACACATCCGAATGCTAATAAATGGCTTCTTTCCCCAACCTACCCCCATCGGTCCGTATTAATCTGAGCACCCAAGACAGGTGACAGCAATAAATCCCACGAAAGTTTGCCGAGCCCCCCGAAAAAAAGAATAAAAAAAGATGATTTTAGATCAATGTTGAAGAGGGATCGGAGACAGTGGAGGAAGCTATTAAAGTGTATCAGGGCCGAGCATTAGGCTTTGACTGATAGAGCCCTCACTGACTTCCAGTATCGCGGCCGTACAGCACAGAGACGAGCAGAGCGTGTGTGGGTGTGCGTGCTGTGAGCTCTCTCTCTATCCACACTCCATCCCATGATCATTCCCCAATTACAGAGAGCTAATGCATCCAGAGCCTAGAATCCCACCCCAAAAACAAGGGGGGAAACTCTCCAGAGACCCGCTAATAATATAACTTAAAACATGCTGAGAGAGAGCATTATGCGCAAAATGGAAATCAAAAAAGAAAAACAGTGTAATTTAAACTGGGGCAAGGCTGGAATGGGTTTAACTTACAAATGGTAAATTCTCTATCTTTTTTCTCTCTGTCACTCACTTACTCACCCTCTCAGTAACACTAGCACCATGAATGAACACATTAGCCATAGAGGGGTTCTGAGGGCTGGAACAGGAGTCCAGCTGTTGGCTGTGAAAGAGCTGAGGAGGAGGTTGGGATGAAGCAGCTGTAAGAGCCACAGTTTTTGTAGCTCACAGCTATTAAACACTGTAATGTTGTTTAAAGTCAATGAAATACATTTGAAAAGAAAGGAATGCTGGTAATATCCTGAGTTTTTTCCTCCTTTTGGCTGATAGGCTTTAGTCTGAATAGTGTATTCATAATTAGAACACTTTAAATAATATTTTACAAACTAAGCATCCTCATATTTCAGTTTTCCTACTTAGTAACAGTGTTTTGTTTGTGAACTAATATGTGAACACTTAGTTCTCTATGGCTGTCTCATTCATTCAGAAACTCTCAACAAGGGAATCAATGAACAAATTCAAAATGTTTTGATTCACTGGGATGAATAAAATTCTCCACCATTAATGGTGTATTCACATTGACAAATTCACAAAAACTAAAACTTCAGGAATTCACACATTTGGGAATTCCACATGAGGGAGAAAGATTTCCTCTACACAGATTTCACAACTGGTTGGTCTCCACACAAAATCTCCACACTGACCAACAGAAAACTGCTTGATTTGAAAGTAACTTCAGTGCTTCATACATTGTTACACTATTGGCCAGGAAAAATTCACAGAATATTTTGGTAATGTATGTACACCTTAATATTTTAATATACATGTAATGTACATTAAGCTAATTTTTCACATCAAACTCACAGTGTCTGATTGGTGCACACAGAATTCTGACAGCAACCTGCTTTACTTATTTGCACAGGACAAAGCTCTATTCTCCCCACCCACTAAAAAAACAGCCCACATAATGATAAATAAAGACTTGTTAAAAGCTAAACTAGTATCATAATCAAGCTCACAGAGTGAGAGAATTAAAAAAAAATCATATCTTAACAAATGTTTACATTTTGAATAGCTTCTGTACTCAAAATAAAAACAATTACACTGAGAAACAATCGAGTCCAGCGTCATTGAACTGTTGATCTTTTAATTATAAGCAGTTAAGTAGAGTGACAAGCCACTGTTTATAATATCTACCCTACTATCAGAAATGAACAGTGCAGACCATCTAAGGCCAAGAATAATGGATTAAAAAGAGTTAATCTCTCACTAACACACTCACACAAAAGCCCTTCTCACTCTGCTTGACGTTATGCCCTAAGACTATGTTTTCCAAGCTGCTGGCTTGCTGAGTAGAGGTGTGCTGATATATTCTAATACAATTTCATCAGAATGCCTGCGCCCCTCGCTCCGATTTTTCCTCAGCAGGCTGAATAATTGACATGATGTGACATACAGCCAAGTATGGTGACCCATACTCAGAATTTGTGCTTTGCATTTAACACATCCAAAGTGCGTGCACACACACACACACACACACACACACACACACACACACACACACACACACACACACACACACACACACACACACACACACACACACACACACACACACACACACACACACACACACACACGGAGCAGTGGGCAGCCATTCACGCTGCGGCGCCTGGGGAGCAGCTGGGGGTTAGGTGTCTTGCTCAAAGGCACCTCAGTCGTGGTATTGCCGGCCCGAGACTCAAACCCACAACCTTAGGGTTAGGAGTCAACCTCTCTAACCATAAGGCCACGACTTCCCCATAATTATCTGTTGTTAAGATTTTTCTTCCTCTCACCATCATTCTTAGTTTCTTTCATCTGTATGAGTTTCTGAATTTTTGTGGTGCTGTAGCTTTAGGACATTAAATCAAGTGTTAATTCCAAATAAGCAGGTGCAAATGACAAGCAGAGAATGTAAAGCATGTGTGTGCGTGCGTGTGTGTCAACCACAAACCGTCCCACGGTACGCCTTCTCTCTACACTTCATCTACTGCATTATAAAGTCACATGAGGATTACTCATCTGCTTCTCCTTTTCCATCTACCTCTCTCATCCTCTCCTTCTCCATGTCTGCAGAGTGCTCAGTCATATTCCGAGACATAATCCAAGTGAATATTGAGGAGTGGTGGCGGAGTTCAGATTGGATCTGTGTAGCACTGACAGACTACATCATCCGGGAGGGCCTCTAAGCCCCAGTGAAATAGTTGTGTCTGCCGCACAATATTACTGTCATGCTCCTCAATGTCCCCCACCCCCTCCTATACAAGCAGATGCACTGAGATTCCACACAAACTTCCAGTCCCATGGATTGTGTAATACTATGCATTAAAATATATATATATATATATATATATATATATATATATATATATATATATATATATGTGTGTGTGTGTGTGTGTGTGTGTGTGTGTGTGTGTGTGTGTGCAGAAAGAAAGAAAGAAAGAAAGAAAGAAAGGGGATAAGCATGTTTCCATGGATTATGGAGACTTTTTTGCACATATTTGCACATATTTGGAAAAATATTATTAGTTAGCTTTATATGTATACTAATTTCACACAAATAAATAACATTACCACTTTTTTAATCTGTCAAATTTTGTAAGAAGTGACAGACAATAATATATATGTGTGTGTGACGCTGAACCACAAAACTTAAGTCGCTGGGGTATATTTGTAGCAATAGCCAAAAATACTTGAAATTTGTATGGGTCAAAATTATTGCTTTTTCTTTTATGCAAAAAATCATTAGGATATTAAATAAAGATCATGTTCCATGAAGATATTTTGTATAATTCCTACTATAAATGCATTAAAACTTATTTTTTGATTAGTAATATGCATTACTAAGAACTTCATTTGAACAACTTTAAAGACGATTTTCTAATTTTTTTTTTTTTTTTTTTTTTTTTGCACCCTCAGATTCCAGATGTTCAAATAGTTGTATCTCGGCCAAATATTGTCCTATCTTAACATACCATACATCAATGGAAAGCTTATTTATTCAGCTGATGTATAAATCTTTTTAAAAATCTTTTGAAAAATTGACCCTTATGACTGGTTTTGTGGTCCAGGGTCACACGGTCACACGGTCACACACACACACACACACACACACACACACACACACACACACACACACACACACATATATATTCAGTTATATAATTATAGTAATATTACCTTTATTCTTTACAAATCATGTGTCATATTTAATCTCAAGCATACTCTACACACTGTTTTGTCTTTCCTAAACTAGCAAAAAAAAAAAAGTGTGATGGAAATTATGCCAAAACAGCTGTGGTTTATAAATATAAATCATTCTGAAACAATTCAGATGAAGTATCATTCATTCAATATATATATATATATATATATATATATATATATATATATATATATATATATATATATATATGTAATGTTTTTAACATAAATTATGTTATTATAGCTTTTCATATTTAAATTTTAAAAAATAAAAGGTCTAAAAGTTCTGAATCTGGGACAAGAGTAAAAAAAAATATAGAAAAGGTAAAAACATGCGAAAAGAAAAGAAAAGAAAAGAAAAGAAAAGAAAAGAAAAGAAAAGAAAAGAAAAGAAAAGAAAAGAAAAGAAAAGAAAAGAAATCCCTAGTTCTAACTGAAATTACATTATAATTTAAAGTGTATTGTTTGTGAAGAAATGAACGTTTGGTTATATAAACACAACTTTTGGTACTGTAGGTGCTGATAAAATTCATGTGTCTGGATTAAAGTAAAAAATCTGATGGCTCCGTAGGTAAGAAAACCACAGTGTGTTAAGACCAGTAAAAGCTCTGTGTTTGTTACCCAAGTTACAAATGTTCTCTTGGCTTACAGAGTTTCCATTTCCTCTTTGAGTCAGTTTGATCAGTTAATAACATTAGATCACTTCAACTCTCCAGCGCCTGTTCCCCCACTTTGAATCCCCTCAAGGTGGAACTATTGAAATGATACAGAGTCACTTTGAAGGGAGGCGGTTTGCTGGAGTGGGTGTTACTCCAATGTACATGATTACTCGTGAGCGAGTGCTGAATATGTATGCATGGGGATAAATGATGTCATATCGCATTAGTATAGAGAAGAGAGACGAGAGGAGAGAGAGATGGATGGAGAAAAGAATAAAGCAGGAGGAAAGAGGGCGGGGAACTGTAGGGAGTGTGGCAGAGGCTCTTGGGAAAGGGGACAGTGTGTCATATGAGCTTCAGAGTGAGAGACCTTTATCAAGCAAGGCATGAGCTGCAGTTGAGAGTGTCCCGCGCAAATATGGCAACCACCTGCTCACCATTGCTCTGTGTCTGCAAAGAATTAATTGGGAGTTTGGGGTAATTGTAACAAAAATACAAAATCTGGTCGCGTCACATTCATTTCTCTCATCCCGGCAGCGTTTAATTTGAAACAGGTCTTTTCAGTGGACGCTCGTTCTTTTCTGGAGGGATTGCGGCAGGTAATTTGCCCGGGAGAGACAGCCGACAAGCGCTTATATCCTGTTCGGGTCGCCTCATACCACTCTGGCTTCACATTCCACACGTTACAGATAAATGCAAAGAGCTGTGCCAATGTTGCAGCTGCGTGCAAATCAGGAATCTTTAAGGAAAAACTTTAAGGAAGCAACTGGCCTATTGAACAGTTGTCCAATATAATTACCACTTCTGTGTGTGTGTGTGTGTGTGTGTGTGTGTGTGTGTGTGTGTGTGTGTGTGTGTGTGTGTGTGTGTGTGTGTGTGTGTGTGTGTGTGTGTGTGTGTGTGTGTGTGTGTGTGTTTGTGTGTGTTTGTATATCACTGTGTGCTATTCTCCGAGACTAAGCACTATTATGTCTCTCTATATGATTGAAGGTGTTGACGTGATGCAGTGTGTGCGCATGCATTGTAAAAACCAACTGAATATTTCATCATGCATAAGCGTGTGCGCGTGTGATTGAGTGTGTGTATATCTCCTGATTGAGATTGGATTGACTGGCTGGGAGGGAACAGATGTCAGCATGTGTTGACTGCCAGCAAGACTGAACAAAGCCAATCGCATCGTCTCCCTGTCCAAGAGCACTAAAACAAGGGACCTGAAAAACCATGGCCTGATATTAGCTGTCAACAAAACATACAACAGCACACATGTGCTCACACATAAAAAAAAAAGCAGCATCTAAACTTTTCCATTTGGCCAGAATGGATTTGGAAATGCAATCGATTGGCATTGTTCGTGAGACCAAGCTCACTGTGTGGAGAATTTGTTACTGTTCCCCGTGTTGTTATTTACTAGGTAGTACTCATGTGTGACCGCATGATTAATTAACATAGAACCACGAATTGTGTTAAGACCCAAACTTGTAATTTATGGCCCTATCTCAAACACACATGGTCAAAACAAAGCGTTTAAAAGGTTATGGAAAATATGAGTCATTCAATGAGGCATGTTCATCAGATATATGAGGCAGAAGTTATGAGAGGACTCCGCAAGGACAAAATTCTGCTCACTGATGCAAATGGTTAATATCAACACATGTGCAAATACCGTAATTACGTGTTATTTTTGTGGAGATGCAGAAAATCACATGATCAGTTGTCATAAAACTTTGAGAGATATCAAGAAAATGTCAGTGAAACATTTCAAATCGGGTGAGCGCAAAAAGGAAAGGAAAACTGAATGACTCTTGTTTGGTACTAATGTGTGTTGACAGCTTATGTGGTATTTTTATTCTTTCAGGTAAAGCTCTTAATGACAGCTCTTACAAGGTTGTGCGAGTTTCTTCTTGGTCAGGTTTTTGAATGTTTCTCATTGTATCGATAATGACACCTCTTCTTATGCATCAGAAGACATGCACACATAAATATACCCACACTGTGAGAGAGAGAAAGCTTTTCTGATAGGAAGAAAAATTAAATGACTGTAAATACCAGCTTAGTTTAGGGGAAGATGGTTTTTGTCTCTTAGAATTCAGAGTTACTGCTTCACGAGGTCATGAGAGTAACATTTGGAAGAATGTATTACGGAACTATTAGCTTGACATCCAACACTAGAGACACATGCAGGGGCAAGGAGGTGATGGAGAGAAAGAAAAGTGCGGGGAGAAAAAGAGACAGAAAGTGAGAGTGTGATGCGCCATGACAAGAAAACATCATGGGACTTGTGTGCATGGAAGTGTGCACGACAATATGTCATGCCTCTCCTCTCTCCTTATCTTCTTATCACCATTCATTTTTTATTTTTGATCAGTCTTGTCGCTGAGAGGACAGCAGAGGTTAACTGGTAAAGTAGGTTTCCCAGGTGCACACGTTGGGATTGGAGAATTAAAGGAAGCCCCTGTTAGAGGGGCTTTGTATCGACTGTTGTGCATCCAATCGAGCATGTTCATAATGACATGCTGAAAGAAGTGTGGGAAGAACTGGAACATGAAAAAATGAGAGACAGAGGAGGAGACATAAGAAAGAAAAAGAAAAGCATACCAGATGCCTTGGATGACAGATTGCTGGAGTGCAACCCCATTTCTAAGACTGCTTGTAAGAGGATGGGTGACTGTTTGCAGGGGTGGGAAATATTATGGTTGAGACCACAGGCGATGGATTTGGGGTTTTACAGAGTTCCCAAAGCGGCCTGGCCATTGTGGCAAAGATGAACGCGGCCCAGTTGCACACATATGTTCCAACTCTAGTGACCTCTTAACTTCACCACATTATAAACCGCACTCCATCTCCCTTAAGACTTTTACAGCCTGCTAGGGGTGCATAACCCTGGGGTTAAAGAGCAATCTGTAACTAATTAGCCATTTGACTGCCAGTGCTCGTTGCTGAACAGGAGGAATTAAGTGGAGTGAGGTAGGACGGTGGTGACGGGGAAACGGCAGCAGGTGGAAAGAACCAGGACGTGGGATTTGATTTGGGTCTAGATTATTTTAAACCACAGAACCTGGTTACAAAGGCATCGGCCGTCGTTTATGGGCCTCCTGGTGTGGTCCCTCAGTAATGACTGCCAGACCTGGAGCAGACAAGCTTTTTAGAGTTTACCAGTGTCTGAAGCATTCAGTACGTTTACATGCACAGCTATAATGGAGCTACAGTGGGTTTTTGTAGTCAAGCTACAGTCTTCGGTCTATCCATGTATACATGACACATTAGAAATGTGAATATGTTTTCACTTGGATGTGCTTTACAGATCAGAAGAAAAGATTTGTCACAACTTCTGTTACATTGCAACTTTAAAGTGCACATTGGTGTACTTGTTAAAAAAAATAAACAGAATGAGCAGGACAAAAAAGAACAAATAAAGAAGCCTATTTGCTGCTCATTTGAATAAATGGATGATCTGCTCAAATTACTGATGTCCAGTTCGACTACAATATTTACATGACATTATAAAAAGACAAATTACTACTTTAGTACAACCTAAATCATACTCTTAAAATGCATGCAAATGTGCCGACTGCAGAAAAAAAAGAGACAGAAAGAGGGACAGATAAAGAGGAGACATCCTATGACAAATGAAGAATTCAGTGAGAAACAGGAAGAATGGGCAAAAGATATATATGGAAAGCAAGGCATGACAGAAAAAAAGATATTTGTGTGGGATGGAAAAACAAAGAGATTAAGAAAATGGGAAAGGAACTATTGTTAGGCAAAAGAGAGAGATGAATAAAGATGGAAGGAGAAGGGAGAGAGAACGCAGAGCAGGCCTTGTTGGGGCTGGGCCCCTGCCCCACATCCATCAGCGTATCTGTGGAGGGATCAGGGCTGTGCAATGAGCCGTGGGCATCCTTACACATGTTGACACTCCTCAAAATAAGATCCATTTACCTTCAGCCTGCCGTTCCAGCTGCAAGCACACCCCTCACTGTAGGTTAAGACATCCCCCTTCACCACCAACCCCCACCCCATGTCTCAGATGGTCTCCACTGCCAGGTTTTCTATGTTAGGTGAGATAAAGAAAAACTGAGGGAAAGTGTGGGGCACAAAACTAATACTCTAACAATCTGCAGATGGCCCGAGTGCACTGTCCTCCCCACATAAGATTGTGATAAAGGTCTCTGCTAAAAGTTCTCAATAATGCAGACTCTGATTTGAACTACTTTCCAGAAAGAGAGGAATACCATGATTCCATCTATGCAGGCACTTCGGCCCTATCTACTCGGAATATAATGAGAGCAGAATTAGCTCTGGACTGTTTCGTTTTGCGTCCATATTCAGGGCTGATTACTTTCATTTTCATAGATCTATCAGCCTTTTATTTTTCCTCATCAAGTTGCAAATTTGGGTCTTCTTGTCCACTGTCCAGCCACTTTCACACCACCCTAAATGACTAATGATGCATTTAACAGGAGAATTAACAGCAGAGTGGAGAGAATGTGAGAGAGAGACAGAGAGAGAGAGAGAGAGGGAGGGAGAGAGATGGCAAGAGAGAGGCATGTATTAACGCAACATCATACCTTCATGAAAATGGAGTGCCTAAGGAAAACAAATGAACAAATCAGAAAGAGAGAAAGTGAGAGAGTTGCTGGGTGAACGGGAATGCATCAGATAATGAGACATTTCTTTTACCCACCAGCCCTGTGTGTATGTGTGGTACCACGATGATATGCCTGTTTTCCCCAGGCCCCCATTATCAGTGCACTTGAACCCAGGATAACAATGAGTTCATAGAGACTGAGATCTGCCGAGCCCTTAATTGTATGTATTTAGTCACACAAACAGAGGCAATAGCCTGAGAATGGCTAGTTAGCCAATGACATCATTTGAGCTTTGGAGTCGACTCAATGGACCCGTAGCAAATTTGCACAGTGGCAAATGTCTATCCATCGCCGCTATGGAGGAGGAGCAGCGTGGTGTCTCTCCAGATCAATGTGGTCCTGTTGGTCGTGTCTTGAGATTTACCACACAGACTTGCTTTAAGGTCTCAGATGTCTCCCAAGTGACTTTCTACTCCACTTCTTAACCGTCTCTGTCTTCTGGCTTTAAGTACCTGCTTCGTTCTGTTGTGTGTGGCGATGTGTGGAGTGTGTGATCTGTCAATCAATGGCTCTAGTCAGTGGCGGCGGTATGGAACCGCTGATCGCATCATGATGTTAGTGTGCCTGACTTGCTCTGCACAAAGGAAGAGGAGCACAAGGCTTCTCAAGCAGAGATGTCAGCACTCGAAAAATCAATCACCATCTGGGCTCTTCTCTTTCCAGACTAGAGTGAGGGAGAGATAGAATGAGACAAGAAAGATAGAAAAAAATGGAGGAAAAAAGAAATGGAAAGGACCAGCTGAGAGGCGCAACATTGTGGCAATGTTGTGGCAACGTTGTGGCAATGTGGGAATCCACCCATTAAGCATTGTGAGAACAACGCACATTAGTCGCAAGCAAGGTCACACAAAGCAAACACAGATTAGCAGAAAGAAAGCAGCGATTCGTCTGCCAGACTAACACCTTGCGACATGGGGGTCATCGGGTTTACCACAGATTTTTTTGTGAATCCTTTTACGATTTTTTTTCCTTTTTTTTGCACATTTCTTTCCCATCTGCTATGCAGCTACGCTCCTTTATCACACGCTTTTAAATGTAAACTCCTCTCTCTTCCCTTATAAACACAAAGATAAATACTTTACGCAGACGGCGCCTCTTTTAAAGACCCCTACGGTAGGCTCTGTGTTCGCAGCGGGGTGTTGGGACAGCGGCGTGATTTTTGCAGCAGCGTTGCCTCTTTTCAGTAGCACAGCTGTGTGAAAAATACCAGTTAGAAATGGTGCTGAGGCAGCAAAAGCATTTAATACTCAACAAACAGTTATCTAAGCCCATGTCCAATAACCAGACACCACTGTAATGTGACCTACATACTAAGTGAATAAGAATTTTTACATCAGGGAGGGGCTGAGGAGAACAGCACAGAGCACAGCTCATTCAGCTGACAGTAATTAAATAGCAAGTATTCCTTTTCACTGCCCTTTTGCCTCTCTCCCAGCTAAGAAAGTATAATGTAACAGAACATATTGTGCCCTTCTCTGTATTCTTTTTTCCTCTCTCTCGCACTTTCTTACTACTTCTCTCTCCATCTCTCAGCTCTCTGTCTCCTGCCTAACCTCAGCAAGATTTTATTAAATAAAGAACTGGAGTTTGATTGTTCATTTGATCTCTTGCTTTGTGATGGTATATTGTAGAGGATAAATAGTTGCACAGGTGCATGCAACTTTCTTTTTTGGTCATCTCACATCGTTTAGACTTTTTAGACCTCCAATTTAAATACAGACACATGCATCCTCGCTTGCTCTCTCTGGAAGATGGGCGGCAGAGTGAAACCTCAGCCCTGCTGTAAAATCAGGTAGGCCCTTTGCAGACAGGCCACTGAAAGATGATGAAAGAGGGGAAATGAATGTATGGCAGACAGCGGGCTGCCAGGAACAAAGCAGGTGTCCATATTAATGCTCGGCGCACTCTTGAAAGACCTGCCGGTGAGGCAGGAGCAAAGAGCAGAGTCAGGAAAAAGAAAGTTTTACCCCCAATTAAATGAACGAGAAGTCACTGGTTTGGAAACTTTCAGTCAGAGGAACTCATCGCAAAAGATTCTTCCAAACAATGACTCTCATATCTGCTCTTTAAGATTTCACGTACGGTGCTTTTGAAAGTGTATCTGGTGAAACTTTGAGGGGCTGACGGGGGTGGGGAGAGGAATAACACACAGGCTATATCGGACTCGAGTAAAAAGACTAAGAGTCAAACATCTCCAAATACAGCACTGAGTGATGCAAATGATGCGTTTAGCACAAGGCATAACATGTTCCCATTTGGAAAGACTGGGGATTATATAAATAGCTGAGCATGAGTCAGACAGCCAGTCCCTATTCTGAAAACAGGATTTTGTTTTCATTAAACAACAGCGCATAAAAACTTTGAGGCAGAGAGGGAAGGAAAAATGAACCAAAAACTATTATGGATCAATTACTGCATGTCAGGAGTGGTTTAACTGAATTCTTGTCTACTGCTGCCACACTTTTGGCTGGTTGTAGGTGGGCCCGTTCACATTCGTCTGGCCGCATATGCCTTCAACCACATTCACAGGCGCATTCAAAGGTCTGCACAAAAAAAGACAAAGAGTCAGACCGACAACAAAAACATTGGAAACGTACAAAAAAGACGAAGGAAATAAAAGTGAGATGCAAACACCAGATCAAGTCTCAGCGTTCAAATGGGGATTAAACTAAAGCTTTGAGTAAACCCAAAAGTTACCCATGAAGGAGGAGGGGAAGAAGGGAGGCCCGGGAACCACAACAATTTGCTTTCGCAGCGGCCTGAGGAACTTTGATGCTAAATGTGTACGAAGAAGGAGACAAAACACTGTAAAAAACGGCATGAGATTTCCTCCACGGCATGTTTGCATGCACCTTCATTCTGTTAATTCAATTACAGACACTCCTGTGTTTCCTGCTTGTCTTCCCTTTCCGTCTTTTTTACAGTGTGGTATTACAGCATAGCCTCGCATTTCTGTAAAGCCCTCGTAAATATAGAGAGGATAGAGGTGAAGAGGAGAGGGAAAAGCATCACATTATTTCTCCTTCTCCTTTTCAGATTCGCTCTCCGAGCGCTTTTTCAATGACCGCTGTTTCTTCACACTACTGCTATCTTTAAGCCCCCACTGATTTTAAGCTTCCATGTAGAAACCAGTCTCCATTGAGAAGAAGTCCTTTGTAAACTTAAATACACCCCAATGTGTCCCTCAACAAAAGCTTCTCCAATTCCTTTCTGTCTGGCCTTTTTTAATGCCTTAAGTTTAGGTGGTCTGTGGGAGGTAGAATTTTTTTCTCTCTCTCACTTTTTTTTTTTTTTTAATCAAGCATTAGCACTGCTCCCCATTCAGCACCACAGCGACTATAAAAATTCATCAGGATTAAAATGACCTCACAAGCAAAATTAAAGTTCCTATAGTACACAATGGGGGCTGTATCTTTTTTAACATGTCCTCAGGGCCTTGGGAACAGAATTGTTTCCTGACAAAGTGCTCTCGCATTGACAATGGGCACCTTTCAGGCCTTCTACACCGGCTGCCTTTAGAGAGCAGGAGAGGGACTTATTTCACATATCAATCAAAGAGAGGGTGAAAAAATGAAGTGAGAGAGAGGGAGTGAGAGAAAGACCCTCGTCTAGTGCAAGTGGTGCTTCAAAATGTGAACAGATCAAAATAGGGTATATGCTGCTTTTTATGGGGGTCATTGACGGATGTTTAGAGGTGGACGGAGGCCGAGAGCGAGATTCCTGTGGGAAGGGAATCGTAGAGAGTAAAAGACTACGTATCTGATGCCCATCCAAGTGTGTGTGTGTGTGTGTGTGTGTGAGTGTTTGAAAGTGGAGGAAGTGTACTGTATCAAACCACAGAGGTTTTACTTGATATTCTCAAAAAAGCACAACCATCTTAAGAGTACAGTTCTCCTATCAACTGCCCTACCCATATAAAGGCCACAGCGTCTGCGCCGTGTGCCACCCACAGCGTCCTCCGTGTGGCTGTATCACTAATCTTGCTGGAAATGAATCGGGTGCCAGCAGTGGTAATTCCACATCGTATTTGAGCACCTCAGCCCAGATCTGAGGGACACATATAAATATAGTATTCCTGGACAGGTGGATTAATGAGGCTCCTTAAAGGCCTTCTTTATAGGTCAGTGCCTGCACCGCGCAGCCACGACAGCCTAATCCCCAAAAAATCGTCTCCTCTACCACTCAATTCATTAAAGCACATAAAGGGATGGCGAGAGAGAGAGAGAGAGAGAGAGAGAGAGAGAGAGAGAGAAGATTGATAGGGCTAAGGAAAATATCTGAAGGGTATATACATGAGAGTACTTGGAAGCAATGGTTTACTCGTAATTCGAAGCGATCTGATTTGAGAGCACCTACACAAGTAGTTGGTAATACAAAGTGTAGGTGTTCTTTGCAGCAAAGTACTCAGTTTCAATGACATTTCCAATGCCTTCTTTACATTTAATAATAGAATGTATTTACTTTGCATGCATATTCCATGGCTGAAAAGAAATATAAACAATTTAGTCTGTGTCATCAGTTCAGTTGATGTGGTTTTAGAATTGGGGCAGGGCTTTTTTTTGACAGAGCTTTGATAAGATATCATATTAAACCTGATTAGATCATAGTAATAGCTTTAGGGCTCTTATGATAGATGCTAGCCTTAGGAGCTGACTGTTTTCTTAATATTTCTTCTTGTGTGCAGAGCTTGAATTAATCTTTTTCTTATGTGGGTACAAACAGCTGAGCATGGCAAACCCTCTTTACACCTGAGAAACAGAGGCTGGATTGTATAAATGTGTGTGTGAGTACACAATGCACATAATTAAACACATTATCATATAAATTGTGACTTGTATGTTATTAGTAGAGAATATATATACATACATGGTACATACAGTACATTGATTAGATTTGCATATTTTATGTTATATATTCAATTTGTACAATTGATTTGTATGTATATATGTATATGTATATGTATATGTATATGTATATGTATATGTATATATAGACATCAGCTTCCAAACCCAGCCTGCTTGTGAGCGTATTGCTGCTGGATCACTCTGTCATTTAAGATCCTGTCACCCAAGTCCCAACCCTGGTCTTGATCTCCCCTCTAACTTCATCCACTATCATTCCACTCTCATTTTTTATACATAAAACACAGTGTTCATCAGAGGTGTACCTTCTCTCTTGTGTGCATGGTCGTCTTGCATTAGCTCAGGGCTGGGCTACATCTATCTTGCATGCACACCTTGAGGGCATCTCTTAAATGGCGGAATTTGGTCATTATGTGACATTAAACTCATTAGAAAACACTCTTTAGAGGCTGAGAGATAAAATTGATTTACAGCTGCCATTTCAACCACTGCTCTGCCGATCAATTGTTAAACTATCCTTTTTATGGCCCGCAATGCCGCATCTCACGCTGCAAGCTTCTCTCCACCCAGCCCTCTGCTGTCGGCATGCCAGGTGTGTGTGTGTGTTTACGTGTGCATGTGTGTGTGTGGCTCCGTGAAAAAAGGCGCAACGCTCAGCGTGGTTGAAAATTGAAAAATACCTTCCATAAGTGAGAATCTGCCATCCGTTCACAATACAGCATTGTGATAGCTTTTTTAAAGCTATTTGTGTGTGTGTGTGTCAAGGTAAACCTATCTGCACAGAGGATGTGTATATATAAGACTTATTTATAGTACATATTTAGCTGTATGAAAATGTTTGTGTGTGGCTCCATCCATCTCTCCTGTATGCATCTGTGTTTGTGTGTAAATGTCAGTATGTCAAGTCGGTGACAGCTGGGTTTACTGTGGCCATTTAAAGCAAACACGTGCTATATTCCACTGATAAATCGATAACGCCTCCCTCTCTACCCACTGGCTGCCTTGTGCAATCCCTGAGATTGATCTGTGGCTAGCACTCATGGAGACCAGGACACTTTTGAAGTATGAATAAAATATGGCAGGTTTGTGTTTCACGTCTTTGTCAATGGTTCTGGTCATATGAGGTCACGAGACACACATACAAGACGGACTTGTCTGCATCAACGCCACCTCTTTGACAAAATCCCACCTCTCGTGTCAAAGGTGCTGGTGGCCCGGTTTGCATCAACACTTCACATTTCCCAAGGCTTCCGATGCCCTCGATATCAGAACCACTGAAGTAACAAAAGACAATTGCATTTCAAAATAATGTGTGCTCTCAATTATTCAAACCTTTACAGTGCCATAATGCTTGAGTTCATAACCACAGGGCTCTTCGATCTCTCGCACGCACATACACAGACATATGCTGTGTATCTTCCCACTCTGCTCAGAATTATGACACATTCATTTCACGTCATCCTTCTGACTTTGGCAAGAGGCAAACAGAGAGAGAGTGTGTGAAAGAGCATATTGAAAATGGCTTTGCACCACTGCATTTAGGTGTCAAGCTCGCAGGCCATCATAACTTAAATATAAATACATAAATATCAACATAGCAGAAGTTTTTTTATTATTATTATTATTATTATTATTTATTTATTTTATATAGGCTATATATATATATATATATATATATATATATATATATATATATATATATATATATACACACATACACATATATATTTTTTTTTATTTTATTTAATTTTTTTTATAAATGTGCCATCAACAGATGAGCGTCACATATTCATATTGCCACTCGCCTGCATGGGCCTTTCCACTGGCTCTGTTAGAAATAGCTTTTAGGTGGGCTAACCCGGGAACCTGGCAGAGAGCCCACCGGGACCACCTCGCCCCGAGCTTCCCGGGAACCTGCTACCAAATTCACTGTATTCAGGCTACATTTTTTTGTTGACTTCATCACAACTACAAAAAAGTAGGGGTCCAACTTGGGCAGGACCCTTAAAGGGACAGTTTTGTTTCTTATGTACCCCTAAAAGGTGTATATTAGTACCCTAAAGTAGTAATATGTGTCCTTAAAGTTTGCGTGAACTGAAAGCTGCTGCAGACTTTCTTTCAGTATAGTGACACATTTCCAACTGAAACAAAATATTGAATAGAGTGTGGGGGTTTATTTTTGCGCTCCTCTCCTCATCCCTCACTCGCAGCAAACTAATGGTTGGAGGGGAGTGGTTAAGCATATTCTGCCCAAGCGGTCAAACTGACGTCATCAGTGAAGGAAAGCCATTCCAGAGTGGAAGAAATGTTCAGATTTTAATTAAAGATTAGCAAGACAAAACAATTTTTTTCAGTAGATTAACTTGCACAGATACATTGCTCACCTCTAGACTAGCAATGGGCACTCACAAAATGAATTTTGTACATTTTGATTTCAGGCAGACATTAAGGTACTACTATGGAACTTTCAGGGATAATTAAGGCACAAAGTTGTCCCTTTCAAGGCAGAGTCCACCCAAAAATGACAATTCTGTCACCATTTTTTGTCCCTACTATGAAAGTCAATGGAAGACTTAATCTATTTGGTTACCAACATTTTTTATTTTTATTGTTGTGTTTGTCAGTGTTATTTAGTTAATACAGGTTTGAAATGACACGAGGGGGTGTAAAGGATGACAAAATCATTATTTTTGTGTGGACTATCTCTTTAAGTTTACTGCCCCAGTGACAAGCTGTTGTACACCTAAAGACAGCATTTTTGCACTTTTTTTCTGGGACTGTAATCTTTTCTCAATTAGTATGGTGTGACCGTAACGTGTTATTTAAAGAGCTGTTGCTATGAGCGTATCCACTATGGCATAACATTTCGAAGATTAAAGGGGAATTAGCTTCTGCGCTCATCCACATGCATGGGGACAGATGATATAAAGCCACAAAGTGGGTAGTCATCATAATCATCTTCATCATTATGGTCATCATCATCACCCCATACGGCTTGCATCATGGGAATTTACAGACAGGCGGTGGTGCCACCAGGCGTGCGCGTAGTCACTGCTCAGACGGAGGCTTATTCAGCGGGAACATATCTCTCTCTCTCTCTCTCTCTCTCTCTCTCTCTCTCTCTCTCTCTCCTGTCTGCTTAGCTCTGGTCTGGGCCCTAGAAAATGCTGAGCTCACAGCAAGCAATCTCTTCTGCTGTCCCCCCCCTCTGCCCAACCCTCCCTCCCCCACCCGCCTGAAGGGTTTCCCCGGTTAAATAGGGCGGGGGGAAGATGAGGAGATGACTCACCTGTTTAACCACCACCAGCCCCCCGCCACACACACACACACACACACACACACACACACACACACACACACACACACACACACACACACACATGAATGACCCGGCTGAGAAGTACACGGTCATGACATCTCTCCTTCTCTCTGTTCATGCCGCCTATGTTTGGTTTCACAGTGGTCCATTTGTTTTTTGCTATATCTGTTTTCTTTCACATACAATGAAAAAAAAAATCGGTGAAAAATTTACTTTGAAACCATTTTTTTTTTTTTTTACCCAGAAACTGCTTGGAAATTTCACAAATAATTACATGTGTATTTTCTTGTAAAAAGTATTTTGATAATTTTTCCCCACCTGTCAGACCTTGGTTAAATCAGCACACACATACACAAAAAGTAATGTCTTTTAAATTAAATTAAGTTCTTTAATAAATTAATGAAAACATTACTTTTTTAAAAGGTGAAGATGATCAAGGTGATTTCATATTTCTCTTAAAATCAAAAACAACATAGCTAGAAATTATTTTGTAGAGCTCTGCAACAGATGTAGGTGTTTAACTTTAAAAAAAAAAAGCTGGATATAAATAGTAGAGAGGGAGATGGTACCGTTAGAAGCGACGTGTTGACAGCTGTGAATGGTGCTCGGTGTGTGGGGGTCACAGTGTAGTCTTAGGGGTCAACTGCCCCTTGCTAAATGTAGACTGGATGTGATATTGTTCCAGTCATCATGACCATCTGATGTCAATTTCACACAGAGTTGGGACCCTCCGCAAGCCGGTCCTCACCGCCAACCACACGGGTTATAAACAAAACCATGACAGACACAAACATAAAGCACAGACTATATGTAACACATACCAGTACTCCATTAAATATGTAACTAAAAATGTGATGTATTCATGAATATAATGACTGATAGAGAGAACGAGAGTGGGCATAAGAATCATTCTTCTGAACATACTCAAGCTTTTCTACAAGTATAGCACTGAGACACATAACCTGGCGAACACTAACTCGCTGGGACAGTACATCACTCCCACCACATGCACACAATCACATCATCTCTTGTCTCAAATGATGCTAAACACAAGCCCATGGTATCCTGAATCTCTCCACAATCATCCCCTGTGCAAAAATAGCAATCTTGTCTTTCAGCTTAACCAGGGCGAGAACCATTCTAAGAGGCAATGAATTTGGTTGGGGCTGAATAGGATGTTGGTACATGTTTTACTAAAGGAAATATAATGGCACACTATTATTAGATCACATTAATCATGAGGGTGCCAAAGGCACTGACAGCAGCCCTGAAAAGGATTGAAAACGTTGGTAATGGATATAAATTACCCATTGTGTGATAAAAGGATTTTTTCCACTAAGAAGGTGGGAATAAAACAGAGAGCCTCCGAATGCGGTTGTGTAAAATATGAAATAATACAGGTTATCACGTCTGGATTAAAATGTTAAGGGAATCAGATAGTGACAGCGAGGCCTAAAGTTAAAGCACGAGCTGTAAAAGTATAGGAATTAAAAGCCGATTAATATCAGCGTGACTCTGAGAGAAAGCGAGCAGGCGGATGAGAGTGAGAGGAGGGCAGGAGGGACGAGAGTAGTTTTGATAGAGGTCTGTCAGTTGGCACGACGATAATGAGTTGCGTCTCTGTTATTCGGTTATTTATTGCCGACTTGGCTGGCAAACAAAAGATCAATAATTTTGAGCAAATCTAATGTTGTCCCTGCTGCTAATGCGCTCGTCCATCACTCCTGCCATCCTCACATGGGAGGGACACCGAAGCCCGGCTTATTCCACATCAAATGCAATTATATCATATGGCTTTAATAACACACCAGCCCCCAATGAACATGTGGGGACACCTGATTATGGGTATGCATATGTGCCCAAACATGTCACATACTAGTAAATCATAATATATGTTGAGATATCATATGCATTTTTTGTTTTTTCGTCTGAATCAATCTTTATTTGCTGCCTCAGATTTCTAATATGAAGTGTCGCAAAAGTCCATCAACACAATGACAGAGAACACGCTTGCATGCTAATACACACACATGGAGCAATGACATGATGCTCATTTTTTTATTTTTTTCAACCGTTTCATTAGGCTATTTAAAAATGCATAGAAAATGAAACAGACAATGACTTGAATATAAATTAACATTTTACTTTAACACATAAATTTAATTTTAAAAAGTTTCCGAGTGGGGCTTGTAAAACACGTCAAATGTAACTGTCTGGAGATAAAAGGGGGAATATACACACACACACACACACACACACTACCATTCAAAAGTTTGGGATCAGTAAGACTTGTAATGTTTTTTAAATAAGTCTCTTATGCTCATCGAGGATGCATTTTTTTGTTCAAAAACACAAAAAAAAAAAAAAAAAAGAAAAGAAAAAACTGTAATCTTGCAAAATGTTATTACAATATAAAATAATGGTTTCTATTTTAATATCCATTCAAATATTATTTATTTCTGTGATGCAAAGCTGAATTTCCATCAGCCATTACTCCAATATAAAGTGTCACATGATCCTTAAGAAATCATTCTAATATGCTGATTTATTATTAGAATTATCAACAGGTGTGCTGCCAAATGTTTTTTTTTTTTTGAAACTGCGACACTTTTTTCAGGATTCTTTGATTAATTATAAAGTTAAAAAGAACAGCATTTATTCAAAATATAAATGTTGAATTTTGAAAAATGTTCTTTTCTAACAACATAAATCTTTGCTATCAGTTCTTATCAGTTTAACACATCCTTGCTGAATATTTTTTTTAAAAAGAAAGAATACAAATTTGCTGACCCCAAACTTTTGAACAGTAGTGTATTTTGTTAGAAAATATTTCTATTTTAAATAAATGCTCTTCTTTTTATTCATCAAAGAATCCTGAAAAAAAGTATCACAGGTTACAAAAAAATATTAAGCAGCACAACTGTTTGCAACACTGATAATAAATCATCATATTAGAATGATTTCTGAAGGATCATGTGACACTGAAGACTGAAGTGATGATGCAGAAAATTCAGCTTTGCATAAAAACTTGATTTTAATATATATTAAAATAATTTAAAAAAATGTTATTTTACATCATAATAATATTTCACAATATTAAATTTTTGTCCTGTATTTTTGATCAAATAAATGCAACCTTGATGAGCATAAGAAACTCCTTTAAAGAAAAACATTAAAAATCGTTCTGATCTCAAACTTTTTTAATGGTAGTGTGTGTGTGTGTGTGTGTGTGTGTTTGTGTGTGTGTGTGTGTGTATATGTATATATATATATACACACACACACACACACACACACACACACACACACATACATACAACATGTTTTTTTTTTTATATAAACATAATTTAAATATTAATAAAATGTAGATGTATAATAACAAAAAGTGTGTCTGTATTATTTATATACTAATATGTTCAGGTCAACTGATTATCCCCAAAACATATGATTTTCATGATAAATAAATAAATAAATAATATATATATATATATATATATATATTGCCATGCTTTTACAAATACATTAAAGGAAGAAAATATATTTCACTTCATAATTGATAGTTACACCCCTTGATATTTGTAAATCAAAACTTTTGCAATAGCAACAATAGTATAAATGTTTTTTTTTAAATCTCATTAGTATCTTTGCTTGTATATCACGTCACTATATGACTTCACCTGCAGTGTTTACCCCAAGAAACCCTAATTGGCATCCGGCTCTCGTTGCCATTGTGCGAGAGTAAACTGGAGGCAAGCCATGTGTTAATGACAGTGGCGGGGTGGAGCATGGGAGAGACTCGTCGGATATCATTAGCACTAGCTTGCAGTGCCTAAGGAACAAGTGTCAGAAATCACAGCTCATAAAGAAAGCTTTACCTGAAAAATGAAAGGGGCTTCAGCCCAAAATATACTTCCTCAGAGACGACAAAAAAACTGTGGTGTGAGGATGTATGCTGTGAATCATGGCATCTTTACACAGACGGTCAAAAAATTTGGGTTCAATTTTTTTTTTTTTTTTTTTTTTTTTTTTTAGGAATAAATACATTCAATTGATCAAAGTGTGAGTAAAGACATTTCCTATGCTACAAAAAATATATATTTAAAAAAAAAAAAGCTGTTGGTACCGTTGTATCACGGTTGTATTATAGTTTCCAGAAAAATATTATGCAGCACAACTTTTTTCAAAATCGATAATGATAAGAAATGTTTCTTGATCAAATCAGCATATTAGGGAAAGTCGTGGCCTAGTGGTTAGAGAGTTTGACTCCTAATCCTAAGGTTGTGGGTTCGAGTTTCGGGCCGGCAATACCACGACTTAGTTGACCTTGAGCATGGGGTTGAATTGAGAAATGCTCTGAAGGCGCCGCAGCATAAATGGCTGCCCACTGCTCCGGGTGTGTGTTCATGGGTGTGTGTGTGTGTGTGTTCACTGCTGTGTGTGTGCACTTTGTATGGGTTAAATGCAGAGCACGAATTCTGAGTATGGGTCACCATACTTGGCTGTATGTCACGTCACTTTTCACTTTATTAGTATGATTTCTGAAGAATCGCTTGACACTGAATACTTGAGTAATGGCTAATGCAGAAAAAAAAAAATACATTTTAAAATATATTAAAATACAAAACAGTTCTTTTCAGTTTTAATAATATTTTATTGTATTGTGATTAAATAAATGCAGTCTTGATGAGAACAAGAGGCTTCTTTCAAAAACAACCCCAAAGCTTTGAACAGTGGTATATATCAAGTTCTGTCAACAATGGCCAAATATATTGTTACAGTCACACTGTTAAATGCTCTTAAAATGGTGAAATTAAGATATTATCTTCTATAATAGTCTGTTCACTTCCTCTGAGCAATGGTCCCATCATCTTCACTTTCACCTCACGCACAAAATACTAAGACAGCGAGTGCTCTGCGAGTCTTTAAAGATGTCATTTTTTTAAACATACACATCAAAGTTGTGGAAGAGAGGCTTTCTCTACTGAACATCTGCCTTTGTGTTCAAGTACAATCTAGCTTTGAAAAGAGAAGGAGGGAAAGCGAAAGACATCCAAAGATCGCTTTCCCATCCACATCCCCCGCGCCGACTGGCAATACATCATTTGTATTGATGCAATATTAAATTTCAATATCGCATGTCAAAAGGTACAAAAAGATAGATCATAGCCTAACTAAATGAATTATTAAAGGGGCCAGACTGCACCGCGCTATCGGCTTCTCTCCCAATCAACTGTGTCTGAAAAGTACAGTGTGATACTGGCAGCATTTCAAAGCTCGAGCGTTTTTCCCTGTCTTTGTCTCCGTCGCTCTTCGCCTTCTTTTCCTCAAAGTTTTTTTGTTCGTCATAATGAATCTGGATTTGTGTCACCCCCAAAATCCACCCACAAAGCAAAGCTGCGTGAGCGTCGCTTCCGATTGTGTGGAATTTGTGTTTGTTTGTTTTCTTTTTTCCGTCCTGTTCGCTCCGGAGAATGCCAACCGTTATCAGATTACTCTAATCTGTTGCTAAAGAATTTAAAAGCAGGGCTGAAATGGTTTCCAACAGCTAAAATATGTGCTTTATGGGTTTCAGGACCTCCTTAGAAAACAAAGACCTGTAAGTAATAAATAAATAATAGCTTCACTGTTTCACTTTGGTGGTTTTGCTTTTTAACAGCTAACCACAGAGGCCCTATTATTTTATGAGCTGTTGGTCACCTAAACAAGAATCAAGTACAGTATGTACTTTACTCTCCAATAATTAGATAAAAAAAAAATGCTGAAGTCAAAAACATGATAATAATGTGTGTGTATGTATGTGTGTTTGTGTTGGTGGTAATGATGACTCCAGGGGGATTTAATTGGAGAGTCCAGATTGTCGGACCGGTGACCCCACACAAGTCAAGGCCACCATTAGCGTTCGGCTCGCATGTTAACAAACACAATCCCGTCGCCTTTTACCGTGGCGAAAATTCAATTTGAGCTCTTTGTCTGCCTGCTGCCTTTGCCCCTTACGATGGTCCCCGTCTCTCTCTTCCTCTCTCCTGCTTTTCCCCTTAACCAACAGAACACAGAGGAGTCGTTAGGACCCTCTCTTCATTACTTCAAAAAACCAATCATTAGACACCAGAGTATATACGTAATTAGAAAATCACTTCCTTTGCAATCCTGGCTAAGTAGTTTACATACTGTAATTACAGGGACAAAATCAATTTTTAATCATTCTACTGATTGGGCTCATCAGCTCAGTAGGAACATTGTATCCTGCTTGTTGTGCGAAAGCAACATCTGGGCTAAAACAATTACCCTTTTGTGTTCCAAAACTATTCAGCGCAGGGCATTCTCCAGCACCCAATGGCTGCCACTAAGCCCCTGCGTAGCCATCTCTTTCCTCTTTCTCTCTCTCTCTCCCTCTCTTTCTGCCCTTGACTGTTGCGCAGCGGATCGCATTTAAAGCCTTATAAATCAATATGCTATAATAAGATGCTCTTGAGAAAACACAGCATATTGCTTTTTTAACACCTTTTGTTTCCCCCCACCCTTTTTTTTAGACTTCGTCGTGTTGCTTGTTGTTGTTTGCGACTCAATCGGGAAAAAGGGAACAGATTTTGTTTTGCCTGAAGAAATATCACCTTATTAATAATACGTGTTCCATTCAGCTAACAATTAGAGTAGTATTTAATGCACAAGCACAATATTCACAGAGCAAAACTGTGACTGCAGTTTAATTATTGTTGTTTAAGAGAAACAATACTAACAGTGCATACGCCGAACGGCGGGAGTAACGGAATCACGGCCTTCAGCTCTGGAGAAAAGAGACGAAGAAAGAAAGATGTTTCCTAAAGCGACGTATTGAACTTTGAAGTCAAAGCGTTCCTAATATGTTCCTACCCTTCGCTGCATAATAAAAAGCTTTGTATTCGTGTCTATGTGATGGCAGATCAATTGGCATTAAGCCCGACTCCCTTTCTCTCACTTTGAAAACAGAGGAAATCAGATTTGGAGAAAAAAAAACGGAGATGGAAAATCAGTTAAAGCATTGATCTTGCCTGCTGTATGCAAATCACATTTGCCTCTATTTTTTGACTGATCAATAGGGTTAATTAACAGATTCGTTTTAACTGCACTTTGCGACACCGTCGACCTCAGAAATCATCACACCGTCTCGCTGCCATCGCAGTAACGAATGACGGAGTGCGTGCGAGGGGCCATAAATCTAAAAATCCAATCCATCTATGAGCACAGGCATAACTGTAAAATATGAGCATGTAGACAGCTCTCAGGTAGATCTCTGAACGTCAAGAAGGAGGGACAACAAAGACTGTCTTGAGTTGAGGATCAAGGCCCATTGGTGTTAGAGCTGAACTCATTCACTTTACTTGTAGTTTTAGTATTTCACAATTCCAACAGCCAGCGTTGCATTTGTGTGGTGGCACTAGAGGTGGCATTTTTGCAATGGCTCTGGTGATGTTCTACTATTTTGGATTAATAATGGATGCTTTTTGAAATGATTATTATTCCCAAAATGCTCTTTTGTGATTTGCTTTGAAGGGGGAAGCACTGGGAAGATTGCACTTGCGAAAGGGGGCCGCTCATTTGGAGAGCTTTTTCCAATTATACAATTAGTCAGGAATGTAGGGCAGGAGCCTCTGTGTACCGATCACTCCGACCCTGGAAAGAGAGTGAGTGCTTTTGCTTATTTTTACAGTGAAAAAAAAAAAAAAATTAAAAAGAAGTGAGTGCATTTAGAACATTACAATTGAACATGCAAATATCCCAAAAAGATAACTAAATTAATAATTTTTTAAAAATTACTAAACCATAAATGAAAAAAAAAAAAACTGAGTCCTGACCTTGCTAGTGTTGATTGCGTGCAAACACCAAAAGTGATACATTCTCAACTATTAGACAAAGTAAAGGGGTCATGGATTTCTGTTTAAGTATATGTCTTTGTTTCTGAAGGACTTATTGCTTTTATATAGGGCCGGCTTGATTGGCCAGTGTTTGCATGCAGGACCAAAAAGTCCTAATTATGCCACTGATAATATATTTTTTTCTTTTAGATGGTGAAGAGATTTTAATTTTATCATTTGCCCTTTCCATTGTCCTCTTGCCAAAGCTGGTATAATGCCTGCTAGTTTAATATGAGTGGGGAAGAGAAAGAGAGCAAAAAAAAACACAACAGCTACCATCTGCTTGCCTGTGGATTTTCTGTAATCGCTCTTTACTGATTACACTGCTGACTACATGAACCTCTTAAATAATTATCCTGCAATAAAAAATGCTAAATAATTATTATCATTAACTCCTAGCAAGACGGCTGCCACTCCAACTAATGCTGCCTAAACTGTCAGAGACAGAGCGCCTATGTGCCATGTCAATCATCGGATGGTGAAAAAATGGACGATTTTTACGATGCTTTATGAGGGAGATGAAGCTTTGATGGATCATGTTTGTCTATGTTACAGATTAAATTCAAGAGCGAAAGGGTGTGTAGGTGGAAGCTATACGACACACAAAGCATCTTCAGGGGCTCCAGAGAAGTCCGTGTTGTGCTTGTTTGATTTTGTCCTCTGGATATCTGAAAAAATGACAGAAAGTGAACGGTGCCTGACACCATGGTTGTATGGTAATGTAGGAGTTTATTGAGTTATGAGCATATGTATTTACAGAATTGCTTTGGACGGCATGTTTAAGATGGATCCCGTATGGCTGCCGAGTGTCATATAGATTAAGATTCGAGAAAAGTGAGTAGTTTGACAGTAGCCTTAGCAATAAATTTCTACATTGGAAACTTTGGCGATACAACAAATGGTTTCACTAAAACACACATGATGTCCCCCCAATACCAGTTAAGCCCAAACCATTCTGCAGATTCTGAAGATTTCATTGGTCATGTCATAACAGTGCCAATTACTTACAACAACTACTAACCCCTCAATCCTGAAAAAAAAAAAAAAATCTGCCATCTGCCATCAGTGATTCAACCGTAATGTTATGAAGCGACGAGAATACTTTTTGTACGCGAAGAAAACAAAAATAACAACTTCAGCGTAGCGCCATTTTGGCAAATCTGAGCTGTACGCAGGTGGCTTACGCTCTTCTGTATCAGCCACGCCACAAGGATATGTTTTACATTATAATTTTTGTTTTATTAGTGCACAAAAAGTATTCTCATTGCTTCATAACGTTACGGTTGAATGACTGATGGCAGATGGACTATTCTGACGATGCTTTTCATACTTTTCTGGACCTTGACACTGTTATTTATTTTGCAGTCTATGGGGCAATCTCAAGCCTCCCTGTTTTCATCCAAAATATCTTAAATTGTGTTCCGAAGACGAACAAAGCTTTTACGGGTTTGGAACGACATGGGGGTAAGTGAATAATGACAAAATTTTCATTTTGGGATGGAGTGGTTTGCACAAAAAAAAAGGAAAGAAAAAAGAAAAATTGTGCAAAAAATATAATAGCATTAAATCAAAAAAGGGCTGAAAAGGTGATTTAGACGTATTTATTTTTGGTCAACATTATTCTCTGTGGCCTACCATTACACATTACCTTCCTTTAGCAATGTTTCTCTCCATATTTTAATAAAAATGTTTCGCATTTTCAAGCTTCTAGAAAAAGTTTCTCATTGATTAGCACTTTAGCACCAAGCAATCAATTCCTACAAACCGCTCTGACCTTGCATTCAAGACGATGACCTATTATGAATGAAGAAACGCTTCGTTCAAGGCGGGAAAGTGAAAACTGAGAAAAGAAAGATGCAAGTATTAGGATAGCAGGAGCCGGGACAAGAAGAAAGAAGAAAACAGAATATCTGAGAAGCAGCGCAGCGAGACAGATGTAAAACTGAGAAGTGTAGGAGTGCTACATCCCACCCTGTGAGCTTGTAGTGGAGCCATCATCCCTTTTCATCTCTTCTCTTCATACAGAGGACAGAAGATGTTCGAGTAAAACGGCAGGCAGACCCAATCAGTCGAGCCCTGATACAGACAGATAATTCACCCCTCCTGTCACATGATCCCTCATCAGTCTGGGAGATGGGGATATATCGCCAGCAGCTCCCGGAATAATGGCTGCACCTGTTTACCGTGTCACCTCTGTTTGCTAATTGTCTCCTTGAGCTACATTGGGGAAGTGAATATGTCTCCTGCTTCTGACAGGCGGGCGTTTATTTGGAAAATATCATTACTTCCAATATGATTGTTCTTTTTGCTGCTTTTTTTCTTCTTCTTTTTGTCACTTTATGCTTTTCTCTCTCTTTCTTTTTGTCTTTGCTGTCTTTTCTGCAGCAGGAGGGGGGAGGAAGTGGTAAAAGTTAAATGACTATGCTTGGATACAGATTTCACGTCCTGATTAGGAGAGGTGACAGCACGCGGCTGAAAAGTTCACATCCACTTGTTTCGCTGAGGAGGGGAGCATGACAGACATCTTTAATATCCTCCTCTTTTGGCGCCATCAATCCCCGTGCCAAGCAGTCGTACCTGCAGCCGGGCGTACGAAGGGAGGCGGCACAGAAAGAACACAGACAGGTAGAGGGGGTAGACAAGCGCCTGCAAACAAACTCAGCCCATGTAAGAGATTCAGCCACCATGCGTTTGATTTACCTTTAATTACAACTTCAGAACCATCATGTCACCCTTTGCTTTTTCTAATAAAACAATACTCTTTTCACCACTGCCTCTACCACTTACTTTAAAGCAGTTGGAGCGTTTGGGTTTCATTTAGCCCAGGATGCTCCGGATCAGTTATATGTAACTGAAGCCTATAATGTTGCTCCACACTGGTTCAGGTGCAATAAAGACACGTCCTGAGACAGACCATGAGCTCTGTATGTGGTGCAGGAGAGGAGGCCACTTTGATGATGGGGTAAAATTTGATTCCTGTCCAAGGTGCCACTTTCCTGAGAACAAAACCCCCTTTCTTCCCTCATCCGCATCATCAGCATCTGTGTCTCTGTCATCAGTGTCATTGATGCTTTTTTGGTTTTCCTCAAAGCAAAGCAAACAGACAGAATTTCTTGTGTGTGACCAAATATTCAGTTTTATATATATAGACAGATATTAGTATATATTTTTAAATTTGTTTAATGCAATTTTAAGGTCCACTTATAATGTTAGCGCACCTTTTTTTTCTTTCTTTTTTTTCTCAACATCCTGATATTTTAGAGAACAAAGTGGCCAAAAAAGGCAGTTTGCATTATAGCACACAATTTAATTACAAGACAGTTGTAAATGCTGCAACAAAATTAATATTTATATAATGGTTGATACAAGAATTTAAAATAGTTAATTGGAAAATGTAATTAATCAAAAGATACAAATTGATTAAAAAAAATCATACTTTATGGCAACATCTTGATTCTTAAATCAATTTATTTATTTATTATAATACTTCCCCCAACCACACTTTAATCAGCCAATTAGGAAAACCTTTATATTTCTATAATCATTCAGAAATGCCAAATATCTGCCAATGTATCTTCACTGGAGATATATTAGTTGACCACAATAAAAAGTCACAATTGCACAACCTTAAATTTGAACAGGCTGTTGTTAGCTGCTACAACCTTAAGAAATGTCCCTTTCTCATAAAATGAGTAACAGTGCCTTTCTCCGATAAGACACAAGCTACAAATCCAATATAGCTTTTAACTGCTCCATCCTTCTATACTAGCCTCTCTGCAAATCCTACATCACACTGTAACAGATACGGCACCCTAAACATCCACACTTAAATGTGCCACAAAACTTGAAATGATAAGTGACCTGCTTATTTCACAATGATTTTATTTTAAAAGATCATAGAACTTTTGATTCCTCACTATTAGACCCGATAAGATCAAATCTATATTAAATAAAAGTACACACTTTCTGCATGCAATGACTCCATTTATTTGGGCTTTTTGATAGTCGTAACCATACACAACAGACATGTAGGCTAGTACAGAACAAAGAATAAAAGATGGTAAAATCAGACACAAATTTACAAAGTCTCGAGCGTTACCCAATCCTGCTTTGAAAGACTCCTGCTCAGCGCTAAAAAAATTATCTGGACAGCATAAACTCTGTGAACTACATAACCTGACCTCCCTTTAAAGTAGCACAGAACCCTGAGAATACAGGCCTCCCAGAAAGAGAAAGAGAGGGGGATAGAGAGAGAGGGCAGCAGTGAGAGGGCAGGGGCACAGATGTGGGGCTCAAAGCGGGCCACCCCCAGAGCCTGCAAGGGGAATTCTAATCACCCTGCAGTATTTCAATAGAGTGCCAAGACGAACACACTCGCTCACATGTGTACACACACACACGCAAACAGATACATAGTCACACACACACACACACACACACACACACACTCAAAGGCATGCTTGCCTTAAGTCACATTATAAATTGGATCCCAGGAGCTTTTTCTCTACCTTGTTCACCAAAGGCATTGTGCATGTTTTCTGAGTATTCAGCATATGCTGGGTAACCTGAGCGCTCTTTAGCACACACATACGCACACACACAAACATATTGTTTCCAGAAGTAGTAGTTGTTGTGTCTTTTTTTCTTCTCCTGAAGGTATTTCCCATTAGGAGCTTAATTAAATTCAAAACACCACAGATATATCTATTATGTCGAAAAAAACATTCAAAAATAATAAATAAATCAATAAATAAATAAACACCCACCTGAGATGAAACCATGAAGCCAGACTGTGTTAGTATGCTTATTATATTGTTTTATTTTGTTTTTGTTTTTGTTTTTCTATGAAGTTTTAAGATTCTCCAAAATACTTACCTCCATAAAATCATGCACAGATGATTGATGACTGTCAATGATATCCTACAGTTTTGTTTTATTAAAACTTATTGTGGGATGCCAAAAATTCCTCGAACTGCTCTGCTTAGAGCTTAAACATATTATTAACATAGATTTTCACCTGCCATCTTGAGATCTATACATTTTACAGCTCACAATAAACTGTTTTTGAACCAAGAATTTCCTTAATTTTATAATAATTTAAATTTTTCGTTTCATTACATAGGATAGCATAAAAGTGACAGGAAATTAAAAGGGAGAAAAGTGGGATTTGGAGCCAAATTCGAACTTGGATCTCCCGCACAACATGTCAGAGCATGTGCGCTCCCTGCCACAGTCTCCAGTAAACGAAGAGAAGACTCCTGAGAATTAAAAGAAATGATGCTCTTGCCTATTCACAATATTTACCTGTTAAAGGAGCGTTTTTATAGTCCTTGGACTCAACAGACAGATCATCGAACAACACTGTCTGTCAGAGCGGAAAAATGGTAAAAGTAATAGCAAAATCAGTGAAGTGTTGACTTTACAAAGGATACGAGGAACAAAACAGACCCCCTCTTCATCTCTCTCTCTCTCTCTTTCTCTCCAGCTGGCAGTTGAAGTTAACATTTTCAGAAAGAATATTCCTCCCTCCAATAGTGGAGCGTAATTCATTTTCCATCTCTGTTCATTAATCATTGTTAAAATTAGTGATCCATTTCTTCCACTCTGCCATCTGCACTCAGCTTCGTTACAAACATGACACCTTCCCGCATAATAAAAGCTGACAGGCAAGAGGATGCCTTTCCAAATAGCTTTCTGCATATATGCACCTCTACAACTGATGCTGTTGTCAAGACAAAAGTAGGTTATTTAAGCTCCCCACTTTTACAACACACACACACAAATGCAAACATACACGTCTGGCACACGCATGCAATCACGCTCCTGCCAGACACACACGTATGCGGCATATAGACCAGATGTAGATGTCTGACAACAGAGCACATATTTACATTAAATGGCGAACGGATAACACTCACAGATTCCATCAAACCAAGTTTCTTAGTTTGTTCCTCTTGCTCACTCTGTCTTTCTCTGCTTTAAGCATGTGCACTTGCAAGCTAGCAAACATAATCTTTTCTGGAATGTGCTCAAATCTGCAAAGAAAAAACACACCAAGAGCTGAGCTATTGTCCTTATGACAAGCAAAGTTATGAAATATCTAACTCAGCCATGTCTTTAACACAGCCATCAGCACCAAGACAACAAAGAACCTGTTGTGAGTTAATGTGCTGTTTACGTCCTCTGGAGTTTTATTTCACCTTTCATTAACATATGCTTGTTGTTTGTCCACCAGGCCTTGAGAAAAAAAGGCCTTGGCCCTCACCCGCAGCTGGCGTGTGTGTGTGAGAGTGTGTGTGTGTGTGTGTGTGTGTGTGTGTGTAATAGGATTCTCATTTATTGCATTCTCCTTTCTCACACAAGGGAGACAGAGGTTTGACCTTCTCTAGGAAAATAATGATGATAATGATGATGATGATAATAATAAATACATTATATTATACAAAATACATAATAAATACAACAAATATTTAATACTCACACCTACTCTTGACTGATATTTGTCCTGGATATTACTAGTGCAGTCTCCTATTCTCCACGCAGGTGAAGACAGAGCAGCGCATGCTTGGTAAATGAAATGCTGTATAACATATAGAAGCCCGTTTCTGCACCAAAGTAAAAAAATAAAATAAAATAAAATAAAATAAAAAGCTAATGGTGAGGATTTTAAAATAAGAAATGAAGTTACAACTATGAGAAATGGTTACAATTGTGAGATATGAATCCCAATTATTAGAAATAAAGTAAAAACTGTTAGATATATAGTCACAATTCCGAGAAATAATTTCAATTGTAAAATATGAGATTATGAGAAATAACGTAACAACCGTAAGATATAAAGTCAAGAATACCGCTAATAAAAAATTGTGAGTACAAGTCAAAATTGTGAGACAAAGTCACACTTGTGAGATATCACGAGTCATGCTAAGTCACATTTATGAGAAGTAGTTACAATTGTAAGATACAAAGTCAAAGTTACAAGAAATAAAGCAACGATTAAGAGACAGAAGAACACAATTATGAGTGCACCTGTGACATATAATTACAATTACATGTAATAGTTATAACTGTGAAATATAGTTACAATTATGAAAAATAAAGTCACATTTATGACAAATAAAGTCGTAATTGTGAGGTATGATGTCACAATTGTGAGACAGAAAGTAATAACACAATTATGAGATACAGCTACAATTCTTTATTTCTTATAATTTTGACTTTATTTCTGACAGCTGTGAGAAATCACAACTATATGAGGTGGGAACAGATGTCCATATGTCTGTGTTTCTGTGACGTGTGTGGGGGGACGCTTACGTGTTTGCGGAATTTGGGGTGGACTGTGTTATTGACGAGTGACTAAGTGTGTGTGTGTGTGTGTGTGTGTGTGTGTGTGTGTGTGTGTGTGTGTGTGTGTGTGTGTGTGTGTGCACATTGGTGAGTGTTCAGTGTCTCTGCTAGAGAGGAGAGGAGGGTCGTGCTGATATAATGAGAAGCTTGGAGCAGATGACGCTCTGACTCCATCCCTCCAGATCCAGACCAGAAGCCTGTGTTTGCTTTCAGCAGGCCGGGGCTCCAGTCTCTCCGCTCCCCCTTCCATCCCAGTCGAGTCCAAGGCTTCACGCTAGGTCTCCCAGGAGCCCTTGGCCCAAACCATTAATCTATATAATGCCCTCAAAGAGCGAGCTTTTTCACACCACCGAGAGCCAAGCTGAAACAAGGGCAATGGCTACACCGTCAAGTCAGCTGTTCGCCCTGCTGTCAACATACACAGATACAGACACAACACGACAGCCACAAATAAACGATGCATCTTATAAACATATCTGAAGGGCCGTAAACAAGAAGTAGAAACCCCGAACCTCAGATCGTATATGATGCCCATGAAAAAAAAAAATGAAGTGGGAGCCAGTCAGCAGATGGGGCAGCAGCTAAATCGTGTTGACATTCACCTTCAAAATGAGCAAGAGAAAGCCAGAGCTTCAGCAGTTTCCTCTATCTGCTAATTTGGTTTTCCTTGACCCCGACACACACACCATAACACACATCTCAACACTTCCATTCACAGCGCACACGCAGACATGTTTAATTTCAGGTTCTCACCACATCTGAATTACAGAAAAACTGATGGTGGACAGAGGCCAGGCCCCGCTGGACTGATTAGCATCATTTAAGAAAGCGCGCAGCGCAGAGAAGACCGCCCAGCCTACGAGATGGGTGGCCTCTCCCAGCACTAGAAGTCAATACCTAGTAAACTCATTTGGATTGAACAGAGTGAAAAAGCACTTGGGCCACCGCATGCATTTCCCCTCTCCCCCTCACACACATGTATTTATGTATGCGTCTTTCTCTTGCTCCCTTTTTCCCTTTGTCTTCTGCTAAGTGCATTCAGTGTTGGTCACCATAGACTGCCGGCAGAGGTATGCATATACATTAAGAGTGGAACAATGTACTTTTTCAGAGGTATGAAAATAATAGAAGGGAGAGGCGTCCCCCTCCCTCTAAATTAGATAAGCCATGCAAATGGCTTAAAATTTTGTAAAGCTTTTGAGAAAATCCTACTTATGGTTGCGATTCTGTGCCAAAAAGTTCATCTGGCCTGTAAATTTAAGCATGGATTACAAATATTCAAATCATGAGCTTACTGTTCAAATAAACATTTCCAACAGGGAGAAAAGTTGCAAGGCATACACTTTCAACATAATTCCCTATCTGGCATTGCCTGCCCCTCACTCCTAATAAAACAAAACCTCTCCAAAAATTCAGGAGAGAGCGGGAGGGTTGGGGGGGGGGACAAAACAAAGGAGTTAAAAGTTTGCCTTTTCATTTTTCGTCAGACTGAATAAACACCGCTGATGAAATCTGTAATGAATGTAATTGTAACCACCTATACAATTGCAATCTGCTGGGTAAGAGAGCGAGACAAAAAACGGAGGGAGAGAAATCACAGGCGCAGCACAGGCTGGGAAAGTGGAACAGATAGTAGAGTTTATATTTGAAAGAAAAAGAAAAAAAGTACAAGCGAGTGAGCTACAGAATCAAATGGCTTAGGCTGGTCAGCTGCTTGCCACATGGTAGAACTAACAAGAACTGAAGTCACAATGATTCCAGCCTGGCTTGGATGTCCTTCCTCCCCTCTCTTACATTCTCTCTCCCTCATCCACTCTTTCCAAAACAGTGGGACCGACTCGGACCCGGACACTTCTTATAACTTTAACCTTGACCTGGACGTCAAGTCTTTTGCTTCTCTTCATCCGCAGAGAGAAGAAAAGAGAAAAGCGAAGGTCTTTTTGTGATGACAGCCGGTGCTACCCTAGGATTAGAATAGCCCATTCCAAAGCAAGAGTGCCATATTAAAGTCTTCCACATTTGCGAAATTGCAAACAGATGCAACTCAAGTACCTGCAAATAATCTGCCAAGACCAATTTCAAAAGGGGAGATTTCCAAATATGTGGAAGTCATTAGGACGCGCATTATTTTTGCGATGAGCAGGAGGATGGAGCCGGTCTAGAGGCAGATGGGTGCTGCTTTTATTTAGCCAGAAAAAAGGACTACGTGTTGTTCCATCATAAATGAAGATATATAACGCCAACAAAACAATTATACACCAAATATCAATGATTCAAAGACAACAAAAGAATGTACGGTTTCCTTTCATCGTTGCGACCACAATCTTTCATCTTTCTCTTTCCTTCTTCATGTTTCACTATTCACTTCTGATAACATGAGACACAAAGAGATCTAACGGTGATGTAAAAGAAAATATTAAAGGTAAAACGCTTCAGATATCTGATTTCCAACTGCTGTTGTTTTCTTTTCTTCTTGCTCTTTAAGAAACTGAATCGGTTGTTGACTCTCTATCTCTCGTTTTATGCATCAGTCTTTCCTGTGTTCTCCAAATAGCGTTTTACCTCTGCATGCCTGTGCCGCATTCTCTAATTAAAAATGATTTTACCACCATGCACTGCGACAGACTTCATTAGGATGTCGTACAGCCTCTCTCAGCCTCCATTCAGCATGGGATATCCCAGTCACATGCATGTTATTCTCTATCCTGTTTCTTGATGTGTTCTCACATTAAATAAACACATACTTTGGTGGAATGAAAAAGTGTGATTCATTGATCAAATGTCATTGTGCATTTTTAGCCTTTTAAAAATGGTGCTCAAATTCAGCCAATGAACAAGAAGTGTTCAGTAAAATTTATTATAATTGAAAAGGCTTCCCATCCACAACTAGTAAGCGTGTAGCGGTTTGTAAATGCTTTGGGTTAAAGAAGATTCAAGAAATCAAGAGATCCTTCAGAAATCATTCTAATATGATGATCTGGTGCTGAAGAATCATTTGTTATTATCAGTGTTAAAAGCTGTGCTACCTAATATTTTTGTGGAAACAATGAGCGTTTTAGGATTTTGATGAATAGAACGTTCAAAGGAACAGCATTTATTTCAAATAGAACTCTTCTAAAACAATATAAATGAGTTTACTGTCAATTTTGATCAATTGAATCTGTCCTTGCTGAATAAAATTATTAATTTCTTTCGATCTTACTGACCCCAAACTTGTTGAACTGTAATGCATATATAGAGACATTCTTCAAAATATTTTCTTTTGTGTTCCAAACAAGAAAATCATACAGGTTTGGACTATCCCTTCAACTGGTGATGAATTGAAGCAAATGCAAAATGTAGTTTTTATCTCCATCTTTCTTTCTGCTCCGTCCATATTCGTTTTCTGTCTCAATGTGGCTGGCAAAAAGAAAGAAAGAAAGAAAATTCTATAATTGAGCGGTACAGAACATGTGCCCTCCCTGCTCCAAGATGACAGATGGATTATAAAAACTTCAAAGGCGAGCATTTGGAGCACCAGGGGAGAGATGGTAGGTATTTGAACTATCATTCTTTACCCAGGAGACAATGGCTGCCTGACACGGCGTATACATCAAGAAATACTGCAACCACATAGACATAATCTCCCTCTCTTGCTCTCTTTTTCTCCCTACCTCTCTCTTTGCGATACATTAAACATCCTGTTATAAGTAACTTTCAGTAAGGCGCAAAAAGGCTAAGGAGGGTTTGTAAGATTAAAAACAGTTCACAGTGCACACACTATTCGGAAGACCTTCGTAACTGCTATATAATGTGACATACACAGGCATAAACAGCAAATTAACTTGTCATCCACAGCGAGAAGTCACTGAATGTTGTATTAGTTTTAGAGTCTATTTAATATAGCTAGAGGAGCATTTGCCCCCCTGAATGAATCCAGCAGCCATGTGAAAGAGAGGTAGTGCTATCCGTTTCTCTCATCCTCTGCCGTGCTTTAGATATGGTTGTGATCTATTAAAAAAACATGGCCATCTGTCCAACTTCCTTCAGCACAGAGGCAGCCTATGGGCAAACTACTTTTAATAATATAGAGACAAGATGTGGGAATGCCACCATGCATACCTAATGAGAAGATCTAGATCCCCTGCTGCAAATCACTACTGATTCTTATCCAAATCTGCCCCGGTGTGAACTTGCTTGCTTTTGTTACTGGTTGAAAACACACACACACACATACTTGCACTCGAACACAATCTCATTTGTTCTGTGACTGTCGACTCTTGGCTTTAAGGATTCGTCTATGGGATCTAGACAGTATAAGTGAATTCTCAGTTGTTTTCTTAAGATTTCTCTTCACTCCCTTCCCAGTTAATTGGCACTCATGGGTCTTTTTATGAGAAATTAAATATAAATATAAAGCAACATTGTGCATAGACACAAATCTGGAACTCAAGACAAAGAGAATCAAAAAACAAACAAACAAAAACCAAATTTGAAAATCAGAAAAGACAACCTGCACAAATGTTTAATAAAGCATACCTGAAATCCAGACACGGCCCACTGAAGCAGTAACACTTATTCACCCTTGATTTATAAAGCTGGTTGACGTTAAGCTTTGTGTTTCGCTAAGAGGGCTGCCCTTTGACCTTTCGGATAACCCCAGTTTGTTTGCGTTTCTGTATGAATGTGTGTGGCTTCTGCAGTGGAGTGCGTAGTAACGCTTTTCTCCGACTGGTCACCTTTTTAGTGTCCATCAGGATTTCCTTACTAATCCCTATGGATCATCCTATCAGTGCTTAAAGCATGTTTATGTGTAATGGAATCCATCTTTCTTGATTTATCCCATTCCCCCGCTCCTCCCTCTGCTTTCTTTGGATCTATTTTCCTCAGGCCAGAAGTTTTGAGAGCAGAGTAATTAAATGTGCATCTATCTATCTATCTATCTATCTATCTATCTATCTATCTATCTGTTTTATTTTCAAATATATAATATTGCATTAATAAATATATTATATATTAATAATATATAATAATATAAACAAACAGTATAGATTTAGTATAATAGTTTACATATTATGGAAATAAACACAAATGTTGAAAAGTTATGGGTTGGCAAGTTTTTTTTATATATATATTTTTTTTTTGAAGGAAGTCTCTCTTGCTCTCCAAGGCTAAATTTATTTGATCAAAAACAGTGAAGAACAGGGTAACACTTTACAATAAGGTTCCATTAGTTAATGTATTAACTAACATGAACCAACTTTGAACAACACATTTTTTAAAGTATTTATTAATCTTTGTTCATTTTAACTAATGGTAACAAGCACAACTTTTGATTTTAATAATGCATTAGTAAATGATGAAATTAACATCAGCTAGGATGAATAAATGCTGTAGAAGTATTGTTCATTCTTAGTTCAAGTTAACTAAAGTAGTTAACTAATGAACCTTATTGTAAAGTGTTACAAAGAACAGTAATATTGTGAAATATTATTACAATTTAAAAGCAATGTTGTTGTTTTCTTTCTTTCTTTCTTTTTTTAAAATATATTTAATTTATATTTAAACCTTATCCTTGAGTGTTACATGATCCTTCAGAAATCATTCTAATATGCTAATTTGATGCACTAGAATAATTTTTGTCTTATCAATGCTGTAAAGTTGTGCTACTTAATATGTTTGTGAAACTTATTTTTCCTTTAGGATTCTCTGATGAAAAAACTGTCTTAACTGTCACTTTTAATGAATTTAATGTGTCCTTGCTAAAGAAAAGTACGAATTTCTTCTATGCATATAATATTTATATTAACCGACACCATCGAGAACTAATGCTTCTGATAGTAGGCCTAGCTCACATGCCTATTTATTAGCTGATATGACCTCAAAATGGCCAAACATCTGCAAACATATCAATCATTTACTGGCTATGATAAACTTATCTCTCGCATATAGATCTTTGTTTTGTTAAATATAAATGGTGCTACAGTATAGTGAGTTTTTGCAGCACACCTTCTCCGAAAGTAAGAATCCAGGTGCTATCTTTTACCTTTAGCTTCCCAGCTCCTCTCGAACACCTGCTCTATTCCTCTACACAGTCCCCCGATGCTCTCTTCTCTCCAGCTATTTCTCTCTCTTCCTAAGCTTGGAGGTTTGCAGTACCTCCCCCTTGCTCATAACCAACTGACAACAGTGTTTGATTAAAAGCGCATTTGGACGGTAGAGAAAAAACCTGACCCGGCCTCCATAATTAAGATCACTTCCGAGATTACTCCCGACAACAAAAGGGGGGAAAGTGGGGATTCGTCGGCCAAGGCGAGGAGATGAAACAGAGGAGCATGGGACGGGGTAGACACCTCGTGTGCCTTGATCAAACGTCCAGTCGAGGGAAGACAGATCCCTACGGTTCTTCTCTGGGATATGAACACATCCCGTTCCACGTATCAGTAGGCGAAATATTCAGTACACGCCAGCATTTCCCACATGTACACACACAGCAATTTCACAATAAATCTTAAATTAGAGGGAAAGAAATAACAAAGTCCTCCCAAATAAAGGCGCTAACACGCAGACACATAGCATGGGAGCAAACAAACATTTTCGTATGCAATAACGCAAATACACACACTCCATTTTGGAGTAACAATGCTGCAGGTGCTGTTCAAGTCTAATGAAGACAAATAAACATGCGAGAGTGCCTAGAAGTCACATAATAACAAATAAAGATCAATACTTCTCAGAGGAGAATTATTAGCCAGCTTTGTGAGTTTTAGCCAAAAGCCTCTGGGTGTGATTTGTTCTGTCTCACTCATAACTTCCCTTTTTCACAGCAGACACAGAAACCCCACATCACATTTCTCTTTCTCTCCTTCTCTCGTGTGCGCTCTGCTACGGCTGTGGTTAGGGCACTCACTGAGGCGTTGCAAGTTAAGTGGCCTGCCCAGGGGGAGCGTGGAACTAGGCAGTGACCCACCTGGGCCTTGATCCCGAGACCCCCTGCGGTCAGAGGTCCATCTCCTTAACCGTTCCTTGGCGATGCTTCGCATTACCACAGCCGTCCTCAGCCTCCAAACCCAGCGCGGGAGGCCATTAATATAATCACAGGGATGTAGTGTGCGCCGGAGAGCCCTGAGGCTACGGCAATCAGCGGGGCTGAGTGAGGGCTAAGAGAGACTGAGGGGAGAGAGAGCGAGAGAGAGGAAGAAAAATATATAAACCAAGGAGAAAATCTTCCATAGCTTCCACATTCGGCTCGCGCCGAAAGAGGATCGCGTCGGATCATCATTCCTGGAGACGCAGGATGAGAGGGGGGCTGAGGTTTGCACTTTAAAGGGGACCTCCCACGATGGAGAGAGGGAGATCGGGGAAGGGGGGGATCATGAATCTTCTCTGCCCAACCTTAAGCCTCTCTAGTTAGTTGATCTAACGATGACTGGTCACAGTACCATCATCATGCAAATTTAAACAGAGATGATCTTTTAGCCGACTGATGAGGGGGCCACACATACAGGAAAAGTGTTAATGATCAACAGCAGACCACAGGCCCCTTCCTCTGCGCAAATCACATCATCACCGGCTCGACTTGTTATGAAAGTCGCTCTCGCTCTGAAACAGCCGATATCCATAACGTTCTGATTAGCGTCATGAAATTAATTCACCCCTAAGCATCTTAGTGAAATTCAACCCACATTTTATGTATAAAAGTCGAAACTATTAATATCGTGTTTATATTTAAAAAAACACAAGGAAATTTATTTTACACCGTTTATGTAAAATTAACAGCATGCTTTCAAATGCAAGCAGGAAACAAAAAGCCATCTTCTTTCCCCAAGAAAAGTCCAGACACAAAAGATTTGCTGTAAACATACACTTACATACACTAATGTTCAGAATTTTTTAACTTCAAAAATGCATTTTCCTACAATAAACAGGTCAACTCTTGAGTGTCAACTCGTTCACCTCACCTCGTGAAGTTAAGAAGGATGCTGGCGGTGGATCTGATGCAAAGAAGTCATGCATAAAAACTTCCAGAAGTGTAACTGAACTCTAAGCTGTCCTTTCTGAACATGCCTTCCATTTTTTTGTTTCAGCCTCCAGTCCTGTGGGTTTGGAGTGGATTGGATCGTCCACATTACCACAGCCTCATCTATACTGACAGCCTTATTTACAAAAACGTGGGGAAGAGCAACAAGGCAAGTTACCCCACACTTTTTCCTTCACTCACTTAACTTAGCTTTCTCCCAATTACAACGATTGGCACAGACGCCATAACAAAAGAGATGAAACGGGCAACTTAAGAGACAGACAACAACACTTCGTGATCAAGACTGAAAAAAGGGAGCAGGCGAGAGAACAAAAACAATAACAGAAAAGAAAGGGGGAGAGGGAAAAGAAGCTGATTTGTGAAAACCGGCGGAGATTGTGGGAGATGTGTTATGGGTAAGTGTCAGCAGGAGGGGAGAAACACATCTTAAAAGACTTAAAAGGTGTGTAAAGTAAGCTGAGCATCGGGGGAATTCTCTCTGAGAGCCCCTTTAAAATTCACCTCTGTATTAATGCAGATAAATAAAGGCAAATTCCCCAAAGTAAATACTGTTTAACTCTCACCTTCAGCAAGAGTTACTTAAAGTGCTTCTCACAGGACTGACAGCCCTCTACAAACAAAGCAACCAGGTGGCTGATTGTATGTGTATTTATGTCTCCAGGATTTAAACAATGCAATTATTTCCATACAAAAGTAGGTATACCCTGTAACACAGTAACACACCACTGATGCTTTTATGATCTTATAATATACTATTTCACTGATATTCAAACATTTAAATTAAAGGGGGGAAGAATCTGTGTGAAACTTTTTGTATAAAAAAAGAACACAGATAAATACTATTATTTATAATAATAATCACAATAATAATAATAATAATAATAATAATAATAATAATTATAATAATAATACAACCCAATTTGTCATCTATTTAATGTGTGATATTCTCCTAAATTCAAGAAGTTTTGACCCACTGAAATTGGGCCTGGCCTTAACCTTGGGCAGAAATGAGCAGATATACAAGTACTTACATACTTAATATTTGTTCTGGGTGTGGGGGGGGGGGGGGGGGGGGGGGGGGGGGTTGGGGGGCTGCATACTCATATGACACTAAGGGTCTGAAGATGTGGCAGTGCTGGTATGGCTAGAAGGGTGCAGGGCGGTTGACAGTCACAGAGGGGCATGTGTTCAAAGCCTGAAACGCTTATTAGCATCCGGGCCTATTTATTTACTTTAAGATCACCAGAAAAAACTGTAAAACCCTATTGGAGCTTTTAGAGGAGGGGAAAATTGCGTTTTAATAGGTTGCATGTTTAAAGTCACTAAATATTTACAAAGAGCCTTTTGGGTGAAAGTTGCATTCATATTTAGAAAATAAAACTGTAAAATGTCAACTAAAGCACTGAGAAAATAAGTAAAAGATGCTTAGTGTCTTTATAAAATGGAGCTCATTAACAATCATTCATTTAAAAAATATAACATTAAACATAACATTAAAAAATAATTATTATTTTATTCTACTGAAAGAAATTCCAATATTAAGGTCAGATATTGAGCGATACAGCCCTGATGTGACCATGATTCAGTTCAAAGTAGCAGGACAGACGTGCAGAGGCATTAAAGAGCTTTGCAAACAGGCGGTCATGTCCCTGACTGATATCAAGCGGCAGTTATCAGCACTGCCACACACAGATCTCTCACAGCCTGTTCAAGAGCACAGCACAGATATGTTAAATACATCACCCTCTCTCTCTTTCAACATCTCTCTCTCCCTCTCTTTGCCAGTGCCAGTGCTTCCCTCTTTCCCATCCGTATGCCATCTCTCTTTCTCTCGCTCTCTCTCTCTCTCTCTCTCTCTCTCTCTCTCTCTCTGGTTAGTAGCTGCTAATTCACAGGGTCTGATCTGTCTGTAAGGCTGGAGACGCCAATGCTATCATTATCAGCCAATTCAGCCAGCCGTTAAATGGAGGAATCAGGAGACATTTGCTCTCCTCCACTATCGCAATGACATCATTACCGGGAGAATAAACAGCACAAGCACTCTGACCGTGTGTTAGTGTGACTGTGTAAGTGTATGCGTGAGCATGTGTGTGTGGTGTGTGTAAAACATAAAAGGGTCGTATTCAGGGGAAGTTAGAGGGGGGAGTAAAAATAACATGAGCCTACCTGTGAGATACCAAGGACCGGGACACACTGTCAGCTGAAAGTTCCCAAGTGCAGAGCATGGAGAGACAAAAAAGAGGGAGAGAGGGAGAAGGAAAAAGAGAGAGTGAGTGAAAGAGTCGTTTGCACATACAGGGTAATTTTTATTTTTTTCACACACTCCCTCCCTCTTTTTCTGTCTCCTTTTGCCACTCCTCTCCAACATTGCGCTAATAGCCACCTGTGAACCGTGCAGGCATATGATCCACTCCCAGGCCTCTGAAGTGGAGTCACCTCTGTGTTTTTCGGCCCCCTCCTCCAATGATAAATCATCATCGTTTAGCTAATATCCGTTTTTAACCTCTCTCCCTGATTAACAACACCCCCCCACCCCCCGGATACAAACCACTCCTGCTACAGTGCAGCTAAATAGCTTGCCTCTTTTCCTTTTTTTTCTCCTCCGCTCTCTTTTTCATATTCCTTTGCTCTTGGTTTCTCTTTCCTTCACTTTTTAAATTCTAGGTCCTTCAAAGATAGGACAAATAACAATTCATTAACCATGACTGTCACGTCTGTTCGAAAGGGTCACTATCAGCATTTTAACCTTCAACTGCTCAAGAACAGGAAGTAAAGACACATGCATTTTAATTAACCAATAAAAAATAAGCAAGAAACAGATGTTATGGATTACAAAGTGTCTGGAAACACATAAATATACTTGTTTAAAATTGTAGCAGTGATTATGCACACAAAGCTACAGAGATATTTAAAAAAAAAAAAAAAAAAAAAAAAACACATTGCACTTTTGATACGGCACCCCTAGTGGAGGGGGCAAGAGAGAAATTCAGTCTGTGCAGATCTGACTGGAAATTGTAAAAATATTTTCAGCAAAGGAATTCCGACATGCGAGCGGCTTGGGCTTCCTTACAAAGGACCCATCTTCCCTGAGTAACAAGTGGAGGGAATGAGTGCCGACAGAGAAGCTAAAATCCCTCAGGCTAAAGAAATCCAGCTATTGTAGTAATAACCCCCGAGACCTGGCTGAGTATGTACAGCTTTCAGAGGTATTTCTCATCCTATTTGTAGCTCCGTCAGTGATCTATGTGTGCGTGCGTGTGTGTACTGGTAAGTGACGGGGTGTACATAACGTAGGTCACTTCACTGCTCATGTGCTCCTTTAAACACGCTCTTTTTTTTCCATGTTCTCTTTCTTGTATTTAATTATTTATTTATTTTTAATTTTAGACAAGTGCAACTTCCCACCACAAATACTCGCTGGGGTTTGCCTATAATACTATAATGTATTTTTTCATCTCTCTTCTCATTTTTTTTCTTTTTTTTTTTCCTTTTTTGTTCCACAAGGCAAGTTTCATTAAAGATCCAATTATGCAAATCAGGTCCTGAAGAGCCAGTTGAATATGCAGTATAATAGTGTACCGTAATAGTTCAACACAATATACTGCATCTGAGGCAGATTTACGAGGCAACATAACTGCTACGCCTCCGTCCTTTGGAGAAAACCTCTTGATCATAATTAAAGGTGCAGGGTCCCTCTTTACTTCTCAGTTGCATCCATTTTAACCAGGCCGCCCTCCAGGGGGCTGCAGTCCCTCACACTCAGGGTGGGTTGTGCACCCGTTGAGGTCATGACCTGGAAACAGTTCAAGGGTAGATGTTGTTAAACTCCCCCAATTATCTGGAGACATCTTGTAAGAGAGATGCCCTCCGCTCCAGCGTCGGACCACCCACCCATCAGAGGTATCTGCCACTATTTTTGGTGCCTGTGCAGCACTGCAAATATTTACCACTATTTTAAGAGCTCAGATTAGAATGCAAAACAACATAATAGCATGTGGTTAAGGCCAGTGATTGACAGGAAGTTGCTTGTTTGTGCAAAGCCCCTGTCTGCTGAGATGACATGGTTATAATTTTGTTCTTCTCACCGTCATGTCAGATGGTGCCTTATAGTACATAGGAATTAGTTGTTTATTCGTTTTTTTAATAAAAACGTTAACTCAGCAGTAACCTCAAATACTAAAAATAAAAGATGCTAGCTAAATAGTCAGCTAGTCAGCTAAATAGGAGTCTCATTTCTGGAAAACGAGTAACGCCATAGCCGAAGGCTGAATGTGTCTCCCAAGGCTGTGTAAACCTGCCCGATTCAACACTCTCCATAATGACCACATGTCCCACAGCCTTTCTGTACACACTCACTCTCCCGCTCTCTAAAATGTGTGTGAGAGCATGAGCACGTGTGTGGTGTTGGAGGGCTGATTTTCGTCCACCCATTCCCTCTCCCACAGGAGAGAATTATGAGAAAGGGGGAAAAAAAACTTAGCAGGATACGAAACATCTGCACACATCTGTTCGGTTCTGTCATCTGCGAATGGGCTAACTTTAACTGTAACGTATGCTTCCATTACAGTGCTCAATATTTCTCAAAGTGCCATTAGTCTATCTATATATTTTTCTCATGGAAAGTGGAGTAGAGCAAGGACCCATCTCTCTCTCTCTCTCTCTCTCTCTCTCTCTCTCTCTCTCTCTCTCTCTCTCTCTCTTGCTCCATAGACAGACAGACGCTCCTTCTGGTGGCACCCTGGCATGAGGCAGTGGAGACAAGATCATCCGTCACCACCTCATCTGTCAGGGCACTCTTTATTCTTAGATCACACACTGACTGACGTCTGTGATTAGCCCGCTCAAAAACTTCCACTCCTCTACCCCTCTCCCTCTCTATCTCTCTCTGTCTGTTTCGAACGACAACGAAAAGCCTTAGAAATCATCACTCATTTATAAGTGACATGTGCATAACGAAATGTCCTTATTCCACTATAATTATTTGTTAAATACAAAAGTTGACATCTGTCAGTAACCGAACATTCCCATTTATATTACGTAAAGTGACATGCTGAACTGTGTCTTCGGCTGTACACAGGCGGATATTGAATGACAGGGAATTATGCGCTTAATCAATTGGAAAGGACAGGCATAGGAGTAATGTGAGGCACTCTTTTTCTAAATGTACTTTCAGAGGATGTTTGATTCTATAGCGATCATTACAGGACCACACCTGTAACTTTACACCAAAAATTTGGATGTTTGGAGATAATATAATTCAGAACAATGTGGGGAAAATAGTAAATTTTTCTACACTCTTAAAAAATAAAAAGGTTTCAAATAGGGGGTTTTACCACAATGCCACAGAACAGAGGTGCCCAAACTTTAAGATGAAGGGCCAAAAATCAAACTTGACTGAAAAGTAAACATTTCATTATATACAACTATGTTATATAAAAAAAGAAAAGAAAAAAGAAAAATAATAATGCAAATATATATATATATATATATATATATATATATATATATGTGTGTGTGTGTGTGTGTGTGTGTGTGTGTGTGTGTGTGTGTGTGTGTGTGTGTGTGTGTGTGTGTGTTTACACAAAAATATAAATTAGAAATGAAGATACGATTCAATGGCATTTTTCCCCCCTATTTTAATCCCCTCTCTTGTGATGTGGCATTTTGAGGCAAATCAATAGTCATCAAAGGCCAACATTGGGCATTCGTGCCATAGAAGGACCGATTTTGTGTTTCCCACAGAACGTGTAAATTTTATTTTTCTCAGTTATTTTAGAAAATAATATTTTAACTTTTTTCCACTATAAAGAACATTTTGTGCAATGGAAATGTTCCATGGATGTTAAAGTTTCTTTATATTACCATCTACACCATTTAAAAAAAAAAAAAAGTAAAATATTTAAAAATGTCATTAAGCAAAGATAGATTCTTTTCTCAAAAGTTAACATAACCTTCCTCATCAAGGTCACTAAAGTTATTTGGTAAGCAAACAGCATCATGTGAACGCCCCAACAAATAAAAGTGACACTCCTGTTATTTAGGGATTCTTCCGGCATGAGGAGAAAGGCCTGAGACTTGAGAGCTGGAGAGGAAGGGAATGAGGGGGACGACGGGGTGGAGCCGCAGGGTCGGTGTCTCCACAGCACATATCAATTAATACCTAAACGCCACGGCCTTGCCTGCCATACTGTCCCCCTTGAGTTGCCTGGCTAGGGCCCGGGCATCTGGAAGACAATTTCCTCCAATTAAAAGGAGCGGGGAGGCATTTAAGTGTGGAATGGCTGTTTGATTGAGTCTCCAAGGCTCAAGCACAGATCCAGCCGGCTAAGCTGGAGACTGACAGGCCTGGAAACAGAGAGAGAGAGAGAGAGAAGGCTCTTCTCTCCTGCCCTGCCCTCGGCTGTGGCGAGGGCTGGGGAGGTGCACCTCCACATACCGTGGTTACTGGTGACGGCGGCGGTGAGCACGCAGACCTAGGGACACGCTAACACTCTCGAACGCTGCCAAGTTCTGCCACACAACACACACTTTCCCTGCCGAATGAGTGCAAGATGCATATGTAAATGAGAGCGTACACACCAGGGAGGAGACATTTTGACAGGATTGGCTTGGTCTGTTTAGCCCCATCGAATTGCTATCAGTTGCACTGGCAGAGTGTATTCACAAGAGTCTCCACAACACCCTCTCTCTCACTGCATTTAAACGAGTTTGATATTTTTCCTCCCCCCAAAAAAACATTTCGTCTCATAAATGATATATTCCACGTGAGCATGATATACATTTTCAGCTGCTAATGTGTTTGTGAAGACCAAAAAATTATATATAAATAATAATAATAATAATAATAATAATTTAAAAAACAAAAATCCTGCAATAAGCAATACTTGCAACAACATCAACACCTCTACAACTGTGGCTACCCCGTGCTATCCCGTGTTTTTTTATTATTATTTTGCTAATTAGTAAAATATTTCAAAATAACACACATCAATTGGCATAAAAACTATGATTACAAATCAATACTGTAGCTTAGGAACAATTTTAGATTAGTTCATTATTAAATACAATAAAATAATGCTGTTAAATATATCAAACATTTCACATAATACGATCACCTCAATTCAGATGGCCTCTCAATTACACTATGCATGACTATTTTCTCTCCCTTTCTCACTGTCCACAATAATCCAACATACTATTTATTGACTGATTTATTTTAATTTAGAAAGGAGCTTGACTATATTTGTGGTCATGTTAATGCTGGCCTTTCAAATGAATTGTGTGGGATTCTGAAAAGAATGTGTGACTTGACTACATCACAATGTCATTTCAAATCAGAAAAATGAAAAGAGCTGACGAAAAAGTCTACGCCCAGACACTATTACAGACATAATATCCGTTAAACAATGACAGTACATCTGTGCCTCCTGCTATTTGTCCCTTTCTATGAACAATGAACCTGAGGAAAAAACACAAACAAACTAAAAGTGGCTGAATGTGTTTATGTGTGAGTGTGTGTGTTTAATATTCTTCTCCTTAAGTAAAAGTGTTGGGTCATCTCATATAAAGTGACAAGAGAAATCTGCACCTGGATCTGAATGCATGAGACAGCAAATCAATTTTGCTTGATTTATGAAGACCTTTCATAAAGAATTAAGCACCTGACGTGCGCGCAATAGACGCGTGATGCAATGTGTCATTATAATTCTGACCCTGACAATGTTATAATTTGTACCAAGTACCAAAATATGCATAAAACAATACACGGAATGATTGTATTGAGTGTCACAAAGCAGCTCACAATCATGCCAACATATAACATTTGATCTTTTCTTCAATTATTCTCGCACTCCCGCGCGCATTCTTATCCCAATCTCCAATTTTTACAACTTTCTTGTTTCTTTTTTTTCCTCCATAAAACATCATTTCCCCAAGCGACAATGTTCGCAACAGTCGTTCAAATCTCCATTTCCAGGGGAGATGTGCGTGTGTTTTTTTCCGCGGATAAAAAGGTTTTTAAGTCTGATATGACATTTAGCCCTCAGTTGTTGAATGCCATCATAAGGCTTCTGTTCATAAGAGGTCGATCACAGCACAAAATGGCAGGTCTCACCGGCTCTTCCATCTCACAAGTTTTGACACATGGCATGCACCGGGTAACTTTGATCCTAATTCTCCAACCGATCTGTGTTCACTTCAGCTGAAATCCTAAACGCAAAGCCCTTGGGGCTGAAGTGAGAAAGTTTGAGCAGAGATTTGAGGAAACTTTCTTACAGCTCCATATCTGTGCTTGGCCAGCACGAGCGAACCTGGTGCGCATCGCTGGAAAGCTTCTGTCCACCTTACAGTAATAATGCACGATGTGTCTTTTCACTTAATTAATAAACTTATCCTTACAAGAGCCAAATTTAAAATATAACGGCGTGCGTTTGTATTTTTTTATTATTTTTGTCTTTAGAGTAAGTTCATCTAAAAGCGTGCAATGGCTTCCAGCAAACGCTTTCGATTATGAAGCCGTTTTATTATCTCACGTGACAACGATTTAGACAATATTGCATCTATTTCAAACAAATAGTGCAATATGATAACACACACACACAATATCATTAGCACAAACTGAAAGCGGATCGAGCGAAATCCATCCGCGAGCCCACTACTGATCTAGCCACTTCTTACCTTTAAATTCATCCGGACGTCAAGACGCGTTGCGAAAGATTGTCTTCATTGAATAATGAAGCATGTCCACATAATTGAGCTGATCATTTTCTTATACTGCTGAGGGGGTTAAAGTATATGCACACGCAAACACATGCGCGCGCGCTTCGGACCTGTTATGTTCGTCCTCCCGCGAATCCGTTTCCCAACTGTTCCTCGCGCATCCCGAGTGATGAAAAAGCGCCTTTGAGTTTATTCTCGATATAAACGCGTTCACTGATAGCGATCGGTCAGCATCACAAGACATTTCCCCTCATCTGTCTGTTCGGACTCCCCCTATCTGGACGGTGTAAAGCATTGTACCGTTAAAAAGGCACTCCATTGTCGTCCATTCACAGAGAGCGGAGAGAGTCTTGCGGCATTTGATGGGACTAAAAGCTTGAACCCTTAATAAAACAGCCCCGGTGCATGGAATCTCATCTCGAATCGTCTATTTCCCCCACGCGGAGAGACTCAAAGGCGAAATTCACTCCATCGGATCATCTTATTGACCTTGACTTCCTTGTAAACACTTATTAAAATCTGTCTATCCTCACTCACATTGTCAGCCCCGTTATTCAGACGAGGCGTAATTGGCTTTGATGCCTGTCGCCGTTTAAATAACACCGTGAAAAAACACTACAAATAGCTACAATTGAAAATAAATGCGCTTACCTTTTGGGGAAAGTATCTGAAGTCTTGTATCCTCGAGAAAAAGTCCAGTGAGATGAATGGAGAGCGCGAGCATCAGTCAGTATAAGAGAGAAGTAATGAGTGATAAAATGACGCTCATCTGCACTGTAACCTTGTGGCGTATTTAATGTAAATAAGCCGGTTATGTTGCACACAATCACACACACACACTCACACGTGCACACAAACAGAAACCGGCCAAGACGGGAAGCGCTTTTTTCGCGCTGTTATATGCTAACACAGGAGCGCATATTTAAAACAAATGCACGAGAAAGCTTATCAGTTTGTAAATATGAGATGAAACTGCCACTCAGCGGGGCGCGCAGCCTAACCAACAACCTCCCTCTTCATCACAGAAAGAGGAAAGGGGTCCAGACAGCGGGCGAGACGCGCTCAGAGACGTGGGAGAGGGTCCTCTGAAAAGGTACTTCGGTGAGGACATGAAACTTTTTTGGGGCTGAACTTAAGCGCTCAGGCCGATGTTGCTTTTACACGAGGAAAGAGACGCAGAATAACGCAATTGTTCAGTGTCCCGGCAGCTGACAAAAGCTACGGATTCAATAAACTCTTTGTTGTGGGATTATATAATGATTATGTTGTAAGTATGGGAGCGCTTTGGTAACAATAATAATAACAATACACAAAAGTGTGCAATCGGAATGCGAGTGCGTGTGACTTTGAAGAAAAGCACACGGATGCGAGACTGATTGATTATATCGATCGGTTATTATTGATTATATTGATTCTATATCCAGGTACAAAGAAGGAAAATAAAAAAAAGCAGGTGGTTAAAATAATTAAAAACTTATGTACTGTACTTTATAAGTCCACCCCCCCCCCCCCCAAAAAAAAAATAAATAAATAAATAATAATAATAATAATAAATAAATAAAATATATAAATAAATAGGCTAATCATGTATTACAATTACACACAGTCTTTAAGAAATTATTAATATTATGTATTTACGTTAATTAGCATCACGCAGTTATTTTACAGAAGGACCTTTCTAATTAGAAAAATCGAATCAATACGACTGATCATGAATGATTTCTGTGTTAGGAGCTGGTGACATCTAATAACACGGCGTATTTACACAGGCAGGACAAAACACTCACTCCTAACGTGATCCAGAGAACTGTTACCATGTGACAAGTTGCAAAGTGGAGGGTTTTTCTTTTTCTCTTTCTGCTTCACTACACAGTTGTGTGTGTGTGTTCAAAAGAGCATTAATCGTTATTAAATCCCCAGGCAAAGACTCGCCTTCTCTTTATTTTCTTTCCAGACAAAACACACGTTTTAAAAGATAGCACATTCATTATTCACTATGAAAATCAGATTCCCATGCTGCCCCTTAAACGCTCAGGAATTCAGCCCGCATTTTCCAGTCTGATGTGTATGAAATTCCTTTTTGAACAAATTCCAAAATAAAAGTTGTGCCTCTAAAGAAATTAGCATAACCATCCCATCAATAATATCGCTATCTCTATGGGAATGATAGCGAAAGCAGTAGGGGTGTTCCTTTACTCAATTCTTCATGGATTCTCTGTTTCTTTTGAACTTGTTATAGCAAGTCAAGTGATTCTTTATCGGTGACAGGCCTGACAATACACGACGAGGACGGGAAAGCAGGTCAAAAGGAAGTTGCCATATGGACTTCCACATGCACTTTCCTAACAATATAGGGCAGAGATCTGCTCCACACACAAGTGTGTTCATCGCGCTCTCTATTTATCCTTTATTTTTAAGTGTTTGGGGTTAAATGAAGTTGAAGACATTTGTTGCGGATAAAGTGGGGCAGCTGTATTCTTGTTAAAGCGAATCGCTCGTCTTTGTTTCTTGTCTGTTTACTTCGCCGTGGCTTTTACGCTAACAAACAAATGTGGATGCGTTCGGTTTGGCTGCTATCCATTTTATGGATTTTGGTGCAAAATCAAGAGAATAAGGTAAAATTGTCACGTTGTCTGCTGTGTTTGGAAGGGCAGCATTCGAGATTGATCATTTTGTCTCCGCAAATATCAACTTGTAACAGGAATCAAAAGGTCGAAAGATCCTGACGGCTCGAGTCACGTGACTCCTGACTGCCCTCGAGCAACAGGTGCACTTAGGGAAGGAGGGAGTACTCAAGGCTTTTTTTTTTTTTTTTTTTTTTTTAGTCCTTGTCTTGGTGAAAGATGATGCTTATAGTGAATCAAGTGTAGTCAATTATGGTGTAATGTTGCTTTATTTGTTTGTGTACTTAATATCGCATACTATGTAGCTACATATTATTAATATGCTATTACATTATATATGCTAATTTACTAAATATAATTTTTTTTTTAAGAAATACACACACACAATGTATGTGTGCACATTTTATTAATATATTAAAGTCCCTGACAAAAGACATTCATGAGCTTTTTTTTTTTTTATTCACATCACAAGTTTAGTTTAAAATTAAAATAGGCCAATGTGAATGCTTAAGCGAAATTTTATATTTTAAGTCCTTTATATTACAACTAAATCCTTTTCACCACCATTTATTTATTTATTTATGATTCCACAATTTCAATGTAAATGGTCAAAAGTACAAAAAAAGGAAAAAAAAGAATAGAAAAATTCAATGTATATTCTCAACTAATATGAGTTCATGAAGAATGCATATAATAATTAAGAAATATTTAAGAATTTTCTGTTTTAAATAGATTTACTGTAGATCACACTCCAGGACATGTTGACATAGGCAGTCAAGTAACTTAAACTGTTTTTTAAATATACAAATACTGATATTTCCTGCAGTAAAGCTGAGATTTGTGTGCTCATGAGTCATGCTCATTTTGCATTACTGCATCACTAAAGCTGGACTATAGTTATTTTGTGACACTGAAAAAGCAGTTGTGGGTAATATACGACTCAGAGAGTAACCCACACGGTGTGTTTATACTATTAGACCAAGACCACACACGTCCAGTGTAAATATTTCAAGACATCAAAGTACATGCAAACACTGCACATTTTATTTTCAATACATGCTCATAACTGTTAACAAAGTGTCAGCCACAGAAAAAGAATGACTCAAGGTTTGAGCAGTTATAAGGAAAGATAAAATGGTCATGGCTGGGAATGATAGTGTCTCCAGAATTCTTTCTGACAGGAATTTAAATATGAGCCTATCAGCACTGTGTCTGGTATCCGTCCAAAACAGTAGGCCTCTAAAACAGACATGCCAGTGTTCAGGAAAAATAGATATGAAGATGTTAGTCTCCCCATCTACTCGAACTGAAAGAAGCTATTTAGCATCTTTTAGCAGATGTCCAGATAATTCACAAGTTTATCAAATTAATTCAGCGGAGCAATGTCCAAGGAAGTGATGTACTCCTAATCAGCCACAAAGAGAGAGAGAGAGATGGGAGATATGTGGGGCGAGTGTCACTTTAAGACAGAGCAAATAAATGACTGCATAAGCATTTTATCCAGGAGCAGACTGATGGTTTAATGCTGTGCCTAGTTTATATCTACATACAAACACACCAGAATGGTTTTCTCATATGGAAGAAGGGGAGGGGGGCTACATTACTTTTTAAATTGAGTTTCTCAGAGCATAATCTGTTCCAGGTCTTTGATGAAGAAATGTTCTCAAAGTATCACAGTGACTGATTTAATGAGAAGCGAGTGAGCACAATTTTCAAACAATCTGATTTTCTGAACCTTCTGTGACTCTAAACTTTTAAAATTGCACTTAAGAATCACATCAATTACTCTTTAAAGTATGACATCGGCTAACTAGGCACACTAGCATAACAAACACACACTATGGCGTATTTACTCCATATCCTCTCATCAGGATCTGATACATTGGTCCCTTATGTGAGCCTTCTGCGAAGCTCTCCCAACTCCATTACTGTTTCCCTTTCTCTTCAGCGAGGAGTGGAATACATGTGTGGCAGATCTACAAGTCTGACGATGATTTAGTCAAATATTACAGAGGCAAATATTTAGAGCCCACTTCTAGGTTTTCAGCATCTGACGAGACTCTACGTTTGTACGTTCTCCATATTCTTCAGACCACAGTTTAGATAATGCTTCTGAACGCTGCTCCAAACTCCCACCCGGCGTTGATGAACTGAGAGAAGTGTATAATGTCTATGACTGATAACTGGACCAATGCTAATTTAAATCATCTGAATCGATGTCTGGCCGGGAAAGAAAAAAAAAATATCTAAACGAAAACATCTGACTCAAATTGATTACTGACAATGTTGAGCATAAGAGATTTAATAATGATTACGTGCTTGAAATATTCATTACTCATATATCTCTTACTAAAAGAAGCCACTGTGTGAGAGTTAACTTGACAAGAAGAGCTATGACACAAAAACAAACAACAACATTAGTATTGGGAAAAAATTTGCTGGCTAGTCAGTATCTTAGTTGCTTCATTACAACTTTGGCTTCTCTTAAGCTTAGTCTTGAGACTCAGAAAAGCAAAAGACTGAACGTTGACATGAAACTCAACTTACACCTTTCCAAAATTACTTTTTTTTTAACTTCACAATGAAAATAATGAACAAAACCCCTTAGCATGTACTCATCACACTCGCTCCAGCTCAAACACAGTCTCGCCTCCTCCTTAAGGTCCATATTTCTGTGAAAGCGAGCCATCATATTTTACTATTACCTATCAATTGGTTTCTAATCATGGTAATGAGGCGTCTGCCGTTTGGTGACAGTGAACTAACGGCCTCTGTGGGAGCATTAAGGAGCCTGGGTTATGCTGTGGGCCGTTAACTACCTACAGGCGCTTGCTAATGGCTCCAAATGACCTCCTCAGTGGCTATTAGCACATAATTAGAACCTTGCAGACCATCAATGAGTTCCACTGGACATGCGTACCTCTTCAGTCTTCTCCTGCTTGCTCCCCCACTTACTGTTTAATGGTCAGATTATGGTGCGGTGCTGGGATAAAACCACAATTGCTGCATTAAGTTGCGTGTGGCCCCACATGCACCCAATGCTGTGTACAGTAAAGCTGTAAATCATATGCAGCACTGTGACAGCAGTGTTTCTCGACTAAATATACCATGTGACATTCACATGGACCTTTAACTTCAACAAGTCGCTGCAAGAAAAAATGAATTCCTGGCTCAGCTCATTTTGACAAATTGAGACAAACTGAGACAATATAACTCACTGCAAAGCCATCAATTTAAACAATGTAATGTAAATATAGTCATTCTTTTATTGCACTAAATGATCTAGTGTAAAAACATTTAATATAAATAAATCCAAAAGGAAAAAAAAAACACTGTAAATATCCAATACGCCACCTGCTATCTCTCCCCACCATCAGTGCCCTATCTGTTCTAGTCTCTTTTACTATTATGTGCTATTGTTGTGGATCACGCCGAGCGTAAAGTGCAAGGCACGGCCACACCGCACAAGTGGTTCAGTCACACCAACCTCTGCGTACACTTAGCAATGCTCTCCAGTTACCCAGAACAAAAGCTTGTTTTAGTGGGTTAATGTCAGCTCAGGAGCTGTGGAGAACAATAGCAGAGCAAGAATAAAAAGAGGAATGCAACGTTTTGTAAAGAAAATACACCAGGACACATCTATGAAGTAGTAACATGTCAAATTATCAGCAAATTATCTCCCCTCACCGCAAGTTATGTACAGTATGTCATCTGTGAAAACCGCAGACTTTGTGGCAAAAGTACGAAACAACTAATAAGTGGCAGGGAGGAATCTTTCTAGGTCATCAACTAGCCTTGGACAATGGAATCTAAAAAAGATCAAGACAGGGTGGAGGGAAAAAACAACAACTCATTTCTATTGTCTTTTCTTCTGTGTTTACATAGAGTTAAGTTTTTTTTTTATATCTGATATTATATTATATATACACACTAATGTTTTCGAAAAGAGGGTGGTATGATTATTTATGGTTTTTGAAAAGCCTCTGATGCTCACCAAAGCTGCATTTATTTAATAAAATAATAAATAAATAAATAAATAAAAAGTAATATTGTGAATTATTTTTACAATTTACAAAAACTTTTTTTTCTATTTTAATATTTTAGTAAAGTAATTTATTTTGCTGAATTGGTGCTCAAAAAACATTTATTCTTATTATCAATGTCGAAAACTCTACTTGATTTATTTATGGAAACTGATACCTTTTTTAGGAATCTTTGATAAATAGAAAGTTCAAAAGAATTTATGTGAAATAGAAATATTTCGTAACATTAATGTTTTACTGTCATTAATAAAAGTATAATCTTGCTGACCCCAAATACAGCATTATGTGCTGTAAATGCATCTCCCTTCAAAGTTTGTAAGTATGGGCAGAGCACAGGGTCAGCAGTGCGCTTCCTAGAGGCCAGAGGCAGTACTGCAGGGTTTCTTTTTTTTTTTTTTTTTTTTTGCCCGTGTAGCCCACCAGACAGCCACGAGTAGAGGGTCACCTACTCTATGTTCACAATCACCTCCTACATTCTGAGTCTCCCAACTTACAGGTACCATTTTGGATGCATTTTCTGTGTCATGGATTTAAATCATTCTCTGACAATGCCACCACCCTCCAGTCTCGCTCTCTCTCTCTCTCTCTCTCTCTCTCTCTCTCTCTCTCTCTCTCTCTCTCTCTCTCTCTCTCTCTTTCTCTCTCTCTCTGTCTCTCTTGCAGGCACTCTCAGCATTCCCTGAATTAATTTGTTTTCATTTGCAGTATGTCAACTGAAAATATGTAGTTGTTCTCTGTGGCAGAGCAAAAGAACCTCTCTGGCGAGTGTGTTTCTGCTTCTTAATCATTAAATCTGCATGTATGTTTTTTACAGTGCAATATCAGTAAATACATAAACAGTCTGCTGTAGCTGCTCTCCTCTCAGCTGCATCTGCGGTGCTTCCCTCTTCACAGTGTGCCATTCCACAACATTCCCCTAGTGCTTGTCCTGTGTTGTCTGAACGCTGCCAGCCACTGCTGCTACAATGTCAGGCCGATCCACTGCCAAAGTGCAGGGACGGGCGACCGCGGCGGGTCCCAATTATCTCCAGGGTGACGGCGTTGTCCAAAAATAACCTCTTTTTCCCATATACTTCAGGACTGGCTGTGCCAGATTTACACCGTTGCATTCTGTGATTGTCTAGAAACAAAAAACAAAAAAAAACAAAGGAGTCGCAACATTGGAAAAGTTACTGACTGACCTTTGGGCTTCGCTACTAACATTAATAAGGAGGATTTGTTATGTTATTGACCCTCTTATCAACAGCATGAATAATTCACAGCTGGGCCAGCACTTGTCCAAAAGCAGATGAGAAAACAGCACCCATGCCTCTGACTGTTGATTTAGCAGTTTCATATTTAATAAGGAACTGGATTGCTGGGAGGCGCCTTTTTTTAGAGAGATTTAATTGGGCAATGGTGACATCCATCACATGGTTGTCATGACCATGACCTTTCGTTTGGGGCTATTCATAATAAGAGAGTTATGAGCCAGTTCCTCATATTTCTAGCGACTCACCCCTGTGCTTGTGTAATGGATGCTGTAGCATTTGTAAACCTTATCTTACAGGAGTTGGTTAAAGCACATCAGATTTATTGCTTTCTGTCAGGGTGGTTAGGGGAGACATAAAAGAGTGTGAGTATTTGCAGAAGGATGATTTAACATGGATGGATAAAGTCCTATGGTTTGGATGAAGAGGCCCTGATATGTTACTGTTTTACTGAGAGTAATCCTTGACTCAAATGAGTATTTACAGCCTTAGGGGTGTGGGATATTGGAAAAACGCATTTTCCATATCAAATCCTTGTTTTAGCGAACAAGCTCTCCAGAGCTAAAAATGTCACACGGAGAGGGAGTGCTGGAAAAATGGAAATCGAGATGAATGGTTTAACGTGGAATTGGAAGCACGACTCTTTTAAAGTCGCTCTCTAGTTGTCTCTGTACAACTCAGAGGCGATGAGGGAGAAGAGAGCTCTATGTGCGGGTTAATTTCATCAACCACAACGGGCTCTGGGGACCAAGACGGAGCCAGAGGGAGCTCCCCACGAGCCTTCTGCACAAGCCTTGAAAAAAAGTTGCGAGACAGAAGGTGAGAGAGAGAGAGTGAGGGATCAAATACAGGTGAGCGTACTCCCCCAGGAGCACCAGATGGCCTGCACTACCCCCTGCGTTTGTGAACTTAACTGCTTCGCTGTGTCACCAGAACAATGGTCATTCACCGGCAAGCTCACTTACACAACTACTCCTTTATACATAAACATAAAGCCATTGTACATTATTAAAGCAGGCCAGGCACACGTAATCTTTTCAGACTGGGACAAACTTACCACCATTGATATCTATGTATTTATTACAGCAATAGCGCAATATGAGGGTGAGGTGCGGAGAGATATCGGCTTACCCGAGGCTGAGAGGGAAATTTAAGATAAAGGATATTTAATATCCACTTCACATCACCAGGGCTAAGCCTTTAATAGCACGAGGGGTTTCCATGCAGGTAATGCCTTTGTCTTTGTCACAACTGCACTCTTAACTGTAGTTATGGAAAGCGTGTGGGTCACTGATAAATGTGCTGTAATGGCTCGACGTGGGAGATTGCCCATTTGTCCTGTCAGGTTATTAATGCACCTGGGCACTTCTTCCAAAGGTGTTATCTAGCGGTGAAAAAAAAAACGAGGCAATATATAATTAATTCACTATCTCCCGCGTGTTTGCCTCTCTTTTACAGTGTTCTTACACTTTGTCACATTGCATTAGAATCAAACGACGTGTGCCGCGACTGGCAATAATCACGGAGACAAATATGCATGTATATTATTGGGAGTAACATTAGGCTGGTGACTTGCATTCCAGGGCACATTACTGCTGCTTATTTTGTGTCTAAATGATAATGAGCGGCGGAATGATAACCTATATCATTTAGAGTGAAATATGAATTTAAAACAATGCCTGCCATTTAGAGAGGAGAAATGTGTTGTGGAGAGATCACTCAGGTGTCTTCTGCGTTCATTTGAAAACCAGTGGGGGGAACGGAAAACAGGGCTTGAATTTTCTTCAAGTGGTAAAAGACTATTGTTGTCCTAATTACGAGCTGGCTGATGCATTATTTAACGATGCAACATACATTGCCAGGGCTGGATATGAGTAAAATAATTTATGACAAGATCTCTTTTTTTGCCTCTCACTTTAAATCAAACTTCAATAAATGTGCCACCCCTATTCATATTACATGAGGCCTTGCTGAAAACAAGTAGCATGCAGGAGTCTGTTAATCAAAATTCTTCCCATAGCATGGGGTCAAAGAACAAAATCACACTAAAGAACAAGGAGGTGGGCTTGGTTAGCTCACCTTGGGCTGCGCAAAAGGAAAGACAGCAGAGGAAATACAACATAAAGGCGACCCCTTTAAAGAAATATTACAATGCAGCCTAGAAAGGAAAAGAGAGATTGAGTTAACACAGGCTTTTAACACTAGGTCTCTGAGCCCCCAAGGTCCTTTTAACAGTTAAAAAAATATACTTAACTTTGACATGTCAGGGAGAATCTTTACGGTCTGGCCAAAACTTACGGGTACAGATAAACAAACTTCATAAATTTCTTTACATGGTGTCCGTGAAAAATGTTACATTACTTGACCTGGTTTGGGATCTATGAAACACAAATAAATAAAACACATTTTCACGTACTACCAGATTAGTGTAAACACTATAACAGCATACTTGCTTGTTTTATTTAACTTTTCTACTTTTGCTAAGGTCAAATTGATTGTCTATGTGTTTGTTTGTCTGGCTGGAGGTAGAATACACTACCTCTAAATTTTCTTTCAAAATCCTAGGAAATTATTTATATAAATGTCAACTTCAAAACTGTTATTTAAATATATTTGTCGATATGTGAATGTGAAATCATAATATATTTCTACACGTGCATAACTGGATTCTCTGGGACAATGAAGTCGAATTGTAACTCGTAGAGAATTTGACATATTAGCTGAAAACAAGTATTTGTGTACATTGTGTTGCAGTATACAGGTAAAGCATCACTGACCTCTATTTAGCTCCCGTGCCATCATGACAATGGCATCAGGACAAACTTTAATGAGCACTAACGCAATGGGCAGACCTGTAGCTATCCATCATCAAGTGTGCTGAGAGCAACACTGCAGCTTAAAAGCACAAGCTGAACAGACCCTGCAGAGGAAGAAAGCGGCCTTAACCAAATTTAGATCATATTACTGTACACATTGAAATGTGACCCCGCAATGACATCACTAAAATTCAATCAAACCCTTTATTCGGTATTACTTAAGTTGAACTAGTGTCCTTCCTCGTCCCGAAATTAGTAAATTGAATATGCTCCTTGTTTTTGTTACAGCAGACCCAAGACACAGTTTGATTTAATGTGTTTTGATTTTCGCAAAGCCTAATTTTCGGGAGCACATCTGAAGAGCAAAAATAGCCCGGGAAGTTGGCAGAATTGTTTTTATTGATTGTGGTTTACGTAATTGCTATCTATCTGTATTTGTCTACTTGAGCACGAGGGTCATGTATTACGTTTCAATGCAGCCAGTGAACACTGTTAAAAGCCATTGAGAGCAGTGAGGGGTGCGGCGGGAGAGGTTTGTTTTTGAAGTTGTTGTGTTGTTGACACTGAGAGGCTCTCAAAGTGCTGGCATTGAGAGTGACTGACACATTCATAATTCCACCATTATGTACTTGACTGATCTGCTCTAATGCTGATGTCAAAAACAACAGACTCAACAGTCCTAGACGCATCCATGGCTGCTCAGTCGGGCCTGATTTTAAGACTGACAGGAACAGGCAACAAAGACAACACCATACATCGGGGTCTTCAATTCGGTCTTCACTGTCCTGCAGAGTTTAGCTCCAAGCTAATCAAGGTCTTCAGGATCACTCCATCCCGTTCCACCCTCACTGGTGAGAAATACCAAAAATGCAGACAATTCAACTTCCAGTAACCAGCTAGAATGCAGTGAACACAGTATATACACTGTACTACACAAACTAATACTGATATAACCTAAATATTAGCACTAGAACAATGCTCGTAGAATCAAACTGAAGGACCAGAACATGCTGTTTAAGTATGGTTTAATTCTATCTGCAGCTTTCTAGCAACTTTTTTGCATTATGTATTTATGTATTCCAGGGAGAGACATGACAGAGAATTGTGAAGAAAACAGGAAAAAATCAAATTTGGAAATGTCGCAGTGTCAAAAGATTCAAAGTGTTTATGTGAGCAGCACAGCTCAAATTGTCAAAACATGTTTGCTAAGCATTCGGCCATGACTTTGACCTTTGTATTTCTTTAAGATTATGAGGCCACTGGCAAGAGGTCACACACATACTTTACACTATGTGCATAGTTGGGAGACATGAACAAGTTTATTTATTTCTAGAAAATATCCCATCTAAAACAGAGCTTGTTGAATCAGACTGCAACAAAATGAATATTCTTCACCTGTCTGCTCATGTTGACTCCTCTTGTTTAGATTTCACAGTGGGGGGAGAAAAAAGAAAACCGCATATTTACTTTTAATTGAAAGGAAATTAAAGACGCATCCACATCCGCAAATGACAAAGGAGTATCACAAGGCTTGGGAGTGATGATAGCTTTTGTTTAAGATGGATTTTTTAAAGAACCCCTCCCCCACTGATAATAATAATAAAAAAAAGAAGAAGTCTTGGACATTTCTTCAAATACAATTACCTCTGCATCACCTGATTCAATCAAATTAATTTGCATTCTGTTTGCATCCAATGTTCCGTGGCCCAGTAAACAAGACAGGGGGAATAAATCGGATGTGTTTTCATGGTTTTGCCTGCACCCCCCCTGCTTGCTACACTTTATTTGGAATATTTGAATTCTCATGAATCTGTAAACGCACTATGTGTGGGTAAAATTAAAAGCTTTACTTTGGAGTAAGGAGCGTCCTCTCAGGATGAGAAGAGTAATGCATGTGAAATGTTTGAAACGTTTGTGACTGGCCATATGTTGCCTGATTGCCCTAAACTGACCTTGAATTTGAACTGTCACAACTTAATATATATATATATAGATATATAGATTTTGGCTTCATTTTTAATTTTCCACAAGAATGAGAACAAGGCTGAAATTTTTCGTAAGTTGTGATTTTTATTTATTTTATTTTAGTTAAATCGAATGCACCTTTATACAGTGCGTGCCATTGTAAAGACTGCAAATCTATGCCTCACAGACTAGTTTTCATCCGTGCTAAATTCAATGGGATGTTCCTAAACAGATTCTGAACAGAAAATTTGGTCATTATTTATTCACCCACATGTTGTTCCGAACGTGTATCACTGACTTTATTCAAAAACTTTTAATGAATATTAACATTGATAATTTCCATTTACTGACAGATCATAGTGACCACAGGCTTCCCAAGCTAAAAAAAAAAAAAAAATCTTACAAAAGTCCTTCATACAGTAGAATTGTGTGAGGAAAAGACTGTAATTTAATTCATTATCTAATGATAATCTTCACCACTGAAGTTTCCAAACTGAATATGGTGCTTTTCTAGGAGCTTGATAGCCTGTGGTCACTATAAACACGTCTTTGTATGAGGAAAATAAAGAATTTTTTGTGTGTTTTTATCGGAAAAAGTAACAGAATACAGGTTTAGAAGTACAAGAGAATGAGAAAATACAGAACTTTGCATGTAACAAAACAATGCCCTGTCAGAAAAATAAAACTGTATCTTTCAAAATTGAAAAATAAAATTGAAGTATGTTCTATTTTAAAACATAAATGCCCTGCTACTCACGATCAGTCAAAACACAGAAAGTAAAAGTCCATTGTTCTGTCAAATAAAAAGCCCTAATCTGTCCGTCTTTCTCTCCTCCCACCAGCTACTCCATAAGACCAGACTCATCTTCACATGTCTTCATATTCATATGAACACACAGGGGTGGGGGTCAGCTCGGTTAAAGACTCCCTTTACATCGCAAACATCATAAAACACAGGCCTGTCTAAATGTGTACATTAACTGATCTCTGTGTTCCACTGGGACAGATCAAAATGAAGAATAATATTGTAAAGAGTTAATGGAGAAATGAAATGTGAATATGCTAATGCTTCCGTCTGACATATGAATGTTTTGAATTCTTCAGCACTGTAGTAGCCACATAAACATCTAGCAGAATACTGATGAGAAGATGTCTGGTGTTACCTGATGCTTACAGTACAAACACGTGCTAGCTTCTTACTTGGCTTCAATCTTTCCTATTTTACATGCAATGGTATAACTCAACAATTTATGCGACTGAAAAAAAAATCAACTTCCTCTTAATAATGCAAAGTCTGTGACTGAATCGTTGGGCACAGAAAGATTGTCTATAAAAGATTGTATTAGCCTGATGATGGAAAATATTGCGTTTTTCTATTCAGCTCATTTGAAAATGTTTTTGTAAGTACTGAAGCATAAGCATAAAGACCGCGCTGGTTTGATGTAGCTACAATGCTTACATTGAATTGGGAGGTAAATACACAGCTTTGATTGAGGGTAGAAGAAGAGAGATTGGGGTTGGTTTGGGTTCCTTTAATGGCAGGCCGACCACTGTGTGTTGGAATAATAATAATTACGAAGACTATTTATTTTTAATTGATATGCCCTTTCTTACTATGAAAAGAACTATTATCCTGAGAACCGCACGCCTCTCTCATGCACAGTATGCCACTGAAATAAAAAGAGTCCTGTGCAAAATGAGCAAGAACAGTCATATTTCTGCCGAAACCCTTTTTCTGTGTCAACGTTTATATCAAAGAACAATAATTTTGGCATTAAAACCACTCAACTCACCAGTCTAATATAATTTTTTGATGATTTGCCGGATTGATTGGGTATTAAAAGCAATGATACAAGATAAGAGCCAGTAAAGAAGGGGAAGATTTCATGTTAAGTGCATATTACATTCATGGGGTGCTGCATAATTTGATGCGAGCATATTTCTTATGGATCGTGTTCTACGCAGAGAACTATTTTACAGTCCTGAAGTTTAGCTTTTCATATAAATAAGCGGTGTAATTACTCCTAAATGGAGATCCCGAAATGACCAGAGAGCTTTTCACAAGTGTCAAAAGAACTCATAACCGCTCTTTCTTTCATTCTGTAGGAGCGAGTCTTAGTCTGCACTAGTGGATGTTTCTAGGTCTGCCACGATTTTTGTCTGTCTGTTTTTGCTCGTATATATTTAATTAGGTCAGCAAAAAAGAGAAATTTTGTTAAATTGTGACTTGAGAATTGACTAAATCCTTAACACTTTTCTCCCTGGAATAAATTATACATAGACTTTGAAAATAAATAAATGCACCATACATTATTCTGTTGACTATGACAGAACAGAAATAGGCCTTTTCTCTGACTGGTAAGTTTTCTTTGCATGTCTCAGTGTCTCACTTATTTAGGGACATATTTATTTATTTAAGTTGAAATAGAAAAGCCAGTGCAGCATAACATAAAAGCAATCAGTCGCTGTGACTTAACAAGAATGTGCCCCTATTAAATAAACTCTAAACCCATCAATGAAAAACAGCTCAGTACATCAGCAATTTTCTGAGGCATTTGGAGGACATACAAGCTATAGCTATTTTTAATTTATTCATTTTTTTTCCCCCAGACTAAGGGATTTGTGTTATCTTTTATACAATCAACAGAAAATAAAAATTACATTTGATCAAAAAAATATTTAACGATTGTGGTTGCCGCATTTGTGCGGGGGGATGGGATGGGATTGGATAGTGAGGTTGAATGCGGGCCGATCCCCTGTTTTCTTGCCTCCTGGAGATGCAAATGTCAGCTTTGAGCAGTTTGTGGACTCCCTGCTAAGTGCTTGGCCCAAATTAAACCAAACTGCTTCCATCTTCTGGACTTCTGGCATTCCATACCCTTACGTCGGCCATCAATGTGTCACATGACAGCCCATTCTTTAGAACCAATTCCATAACTCCAGATCGTAAAAAAAAAAATAACTGTCTTTTTCTTTTCCTTCCCCCACCTTTTTACAGATCATTCCAACTCCTTTCATATCTATCTAATATTTCTGTCTGATATCTCTTTGTAGTAAAATGTTAAGCTTCTTAAAATTATCCATCAGGAAAGTGTAAAAGTCTAACAATAACCATGGAGTGGGCATATGCCTCCTTACTTTAAACAGGCATGATACTTTTGGTGCAGGTACTGTTTTATACTAAATGTCACTCGGAAGCCAATAGCTAAGTGAGGAGCAACAACAGTGCTAAACTTCTTTGGCACGAGATGACAGACACATTTTGAAAAAAACAAACATGGCTCTGAGACAGCATAACTTAATCTCGGCTACTTAAAAATATCCCGTTCCATTGCAGTCCAGAAACATTCCATAACTGGGCTACACATAAAGAGCGCAGCGTTTTCTCTTTCTCCCTCACACTTCTCTCTTTCTTTTCCTGAAGGCTATTACTACCATTATGTGAATGGCCTTTGTGGATTTACTGTGCGTGTTGTGCCAGCCCAGGCCAAAAAGAAGTCCTTGTGGAATAAGCTAATCCTTTTCAAATGGGACGCGACTGATGCGGACATTACTACGCAAAGGCAGGGAACAGAGGGTGATGTCACCCATCCAAAGTTTGGATTCAAAACACACACGCGGCCCCTCGGCCCTCCCTTTCTGCAGCCTTTTCTTTTGAAACTGGAGGCCAACTACAATAATCAGGCTTCGCTCAAAGTATTTATCAGATGGAAGGAGGCACGATTACATCGTTTGCAAATATATGTCCCCGTTATCCTTCCAGACTATAAGATCCACCGGAGCAACACTGGAGGTGACACAGAAAGCGAGAGAGAGAGAGAGAGAGAGAGAGAGAGCAGAAGAGCTGTGGGATGAAGATATGGATAAACTGAGTGGGAGGTGAAGAGAAGAGAGAGGAGGGGTAAAAAGTTGAAAGAGAGACAAGACCAGCTGATAGCGAAGGAAAGAAAACTTGATAAAAAGAGGAACTGGGAAAAAAAAAAAAAAAACTAGACAGGGTGGGAAGGAGCTTTGTATACGGCAACTCATTATCCCACAATCAAACCACTCCTTTTCTCTTACAGTTGCTCTCTCTGCCTCTCGGTTTTGTTTACGCTCTTTCTTTTCTGTCTTCTTTTTTGTAACTTATTTATGCGGAGTTAGAGCGAATCTGCAGAGCTTTGCATTTCACTCTCGGTTTATGTCTAATTTAGTAAACATCCTGGTACAAGTTGGGCCTGTCAACACCCCCTCCCCTCACCTCTCATTTAGATTGTGGCTTTATGTTTGTAGGGGGTGAGTAAAATAAGAGATGTTTCGATCGAGTTAGCCTATGTCTCAAGTATGGATCTTATTTTAGTCTCTGTAAAGAGGTACAGTATAAGGCCGCTAACCGCATCACTGCATTGTGGTGGTGGTTCTGCTGTCATAGTGAGTTTTCTTCATTTCTCATTACCTGCTAATGTGGACAGGGGCCAAAACCACTAACCAGCCCTCTACCCACCTCTCAGTATCTTCACTTTCTCTCTCTCTCTCTCTCTCTCTCTCTTCTTCCATCTCGGCCCCTGCTGATGGGCTAAATGGTCTGGCTGCTAACAAAAGGAGAAAGGGAGAGAGATGAAATATATTTTGACTGTTTCGTGGAAAAACAATCTGACACAAAGTAATATTCATCTCCAATGAATCCAATATTCTTTTTGGAATGATATTAGACGTTATCTATTCTATCTTCCATTGTGTTCCCATCTGCCCTTTTCAGGATCTAAATTATGTGCATTAGTACGTAAATGGGCTAATGCCTGTCTGTATTTAGCAGGCTACATGCCGTGAATATATTCTCTGCTTCACGAAGTAATTGGTAATTACAGTGGTCATTTAGGCAATCACTGTCTCTCCCAGATTCATGTCACTCTTAAAAATAACTAGCTCTTAACCTTTGACAGAATTCTACAGAAACTGTTCATCACCGCCCCCGCTTTGATTAATTTTGTGCATACACTTTCTCTCCCTCACAAGTGTGACTGCACACACTCACACACACACACACAAAACTGTATCAATAATAGTGATGTTCCTGCATTTGTTAACTGTGGCAGTTTGCCTCTCTCATCAAAACAGAGGAAGAGATGTGGGGAGAATAAAACAGTTAAATGTAAGGTACGCTTACTGTTCTAAAACGATTAGTTCCATTTATAAACAATTAGACAACAGGACACACAGGGCATTTAGCCTTATCATCTCTTCCTAATCTCCCTCTCTCAGTCTCTTTCTCTCTCCCGCTCTGCCATGCACAAATTCAGTACTTTAACTGTGATAATCTTTTGTCTGCGTGCTCCCTGTATTTCACTTTCTTTGTTTATACAGTCTTATTCACACATTATTCATTTCCACGCATAATGAAGCAGCGCACAGAAGAACTTTCGCTCTGCGGATACTGACTTTGAAAAATAACAAGGTCGACAGCTTTAGCTCCAAAACATTTCACTCCTTGGCACTTAAGATCTCCATTATGTTGTCTAAGGCACTAAAGGATCTTCTCCCTCGTGTTGCCCACACCACATGTGAGATGGGTTTTGGGTTTTTGCAAAACTTGACAGGAAGTGAGGGAGCCTTTTAAAATCATGTCAAAAATGGTTGCAGCAATAAGAACTGTTTATAATTTTAAATCATTGCCTCTTTAAAAAGTGAAAAAAAAAATCAATAAATAAAAATGCAGCTCTTTATGATGTTTTCAATACTATATACCTATTTAAAAAGCATATGTTAGGTCAATTGTGCAGTATGTTTGTGTGTATAGCATATGTTGTGTGTAAGTCAGAGTCACAAGAGGCAGGGTTCTTTTCTTTTCTTTCTTTTTTTGGCTTTGTTATGAGTGGAGAGATAAAGAATAAAACATTTCCAAAATCAAATATTTGAAAATCATTCAAAAAAGGGTTAATATAATTTAACAGCCTGCCAGAATACTGAATCTTAAAATATGATTTGTACCCCTTATAATTTCTTACCCTTGCAACGTTTGACTTCGCTCAAATGGAGAAATGAAATGAAATTAAGTCAAAGAATGGTCCCTGTAATATTAATGAGAGTTTGTATGGTGTAATTTAAGCTTCCTTTTATGCCTGAGTTGCAAAGCCTGAATTATCTATTCAGAGGGATACAAAGTTCTACTGCCTTGAAAGTTTAAAGAATGTTCTTTCTACCGCTGCCACAGCTGAATGTGGCTTAAAACAGAGGTTAGTCTCTAGGAGGATCTTCTGAGTACAGGATGCCCCTTTTATTACTAACCTTTGACCAGTCTGTCCTCTCCAAATCCTAATTTTAACCGTTATGAAAGAGACAAAAGTACCAGCTTCAGCTGAGCATGAAAACGGACCCAGAATAAGATGTCTGTCAGAGCTTGAATGAGAACTGTCTGAAACAGTTCATCCATGACATACTGTAGTACAGACTGGTGAACTGCAGTTAGGGGAGTGCCAACAGTTTGATACATATGAACATGCCAGAACACTTTTCTTTTTTTTTCTTTCTTTTTTCCTTTTTTTTTTCCTTTTTTTTTTTGTATTGTATGATCATTGGAGTGAAAATACAAGAAAATACAACTTAAACCTTTTTACCTCCAAAATCTGTCACTTGCTGTTTCTTTGTCATTTTTTTGTGAAATTTACTAGCAATTTCTGATTGAAAATTGTTTCTACATATTTTTTTCAGTAGACATACAGACAGACAGACACATAGAAAGATAGAACGATAGATAGAACGATAGATAGAACGATAGATAGAACGATAGATAGATAGATAGATAGATAGATAGATAGATAGATAGATAGATAGATAGATAGATAGATAGATAGATAGATAGATAGATAGATAGATAGATAGATAGATAGAAGTTACAGGCATCAAACATGCATTCAGACTTCACAATGACATTGCATAGCAAGAAAGACAAAATACAAATGCTAAGACCAATCTATAAGAACTGAGAAGGAAATTAAAACATCTAGAACTATGAATAATATGGCTATTAGTTCTAAAAACAATACAATCAATATATGAGCCAATATAAAACTTAAAAGAAGGATTAAAGGGGAAAAAAAACTGAACTACATTTGCAGAAAACCTGCAGCTCTGCAAACAACTGATGCTTTTTAATACATCAAAGCTTAAGAGCACATATAATTAAGAGTACATGAATCTAATGTGTTTTCATTCTCCCCAGGGATTTGTTTTAGCTCTGATTTCTTTGATTGTATTCCCAGTAAAGCACTCCAATTGTTTGTACAATGCAGGGGCCACACATATTTGTGCATGTATGTGTTCTCTATGGCCTGCATAAACGTTCATTTCAGTGTGTGTCTGTCCATGTGCATGTGTATAAGCGTATTTGTGCGGTCATTGCCAAGCATAAGCGTGTATTTGTGATAATTCGGATCACTGCACGAGCACGTTCCCGCTGACTCTGCTGCCACCCAATTCCGGCCTTATAGGCATTATGGAGAAGAAGCTGTGCTCCAACAGCACTCTGAGCCGGACTCCGTCTCTGCTGTGTGCTTCTGGATTTTATCAAGATTTTCCGCTGAGCACCGATATATTAGTGTGGCAAACATATCTGCCAATTCAAACTTGCATCAAAAGCGTATCGACGACGCAGCCGAAACAGCATTTCCATGCACTTCGTCTTTTGAATTGCTAAAATCAGCTTGGCAAAAGAAGCGGCACCATAAAATTCAGCTGTGGTTTTCTTTCAGCCAAAGCGCTTTTCTTTTGTTGTGAAAAAAGGAAAAAAAGGTGGTGGTGGCGGAGGGGGTGTGGAGAGAAAAGCCTAGGTCTTAGCTGCGCAAGAGTATGGGGAATGCATGGGTCCATCTGGCATCCAAAGAGAAGGCTTTGTCAGGATCCATCCAAGACACACTGCTGCAGAAGGGTCCTTTTCTACAGCACCTGCAAAAATACCTCCGTCGTCTGCCCGCCTGCCTGGATCCTTAGCATCGTTTTTCTATAACCTCTCCGAGCCCTGCGAAGAATGCAGCCACCCTCCTGCTTTATAAATATCAAAAGTAAAGAAAGATAAATATTTAAAGGGCCAAGAGGGTGTCAATGAAATGATGGAAGTAAAATAGAGATCTGGAACGAAGGAGGTCGACATCAAATGTCACAATAAAAAGTGATACCTGTGCATTAGAGAGCGAGACAGACTGAAGAGATGGCTCTATCATTTACCCAGGGACACCTAATGCTAGACTGTTCTTCGTTAAAGCGAGAAAGGATGTGCCATCTCGTCGCCGGTGCCTAATTTGCCACTGATGTCGATGTGTTTTCGACTGATTCAAACAAACAAGTCAGTAATTTCTGTCACAGGCCCCTTTAAAAGGTGCCTTGACTCCAGGGGCTGTTAGTAAAAGTTCACTGCATGAAGATGTCTGCGAGGAGAAAGGGAAAAACACACACACACTAGCTGACCATTAAATGAGTTTAATGTAGACTATTTCACAGATGCTTTTTATGAAAATGAGAATTAGGTTATGCTTGAAGCACAGTGATGATAAACCCTTTCTAAGCTTAATTATGATGTTATAAAATTGTGCCCCGTATGGGCACATACAACTTTTAAAGTGTATTAAATATTGCAATCATATTAAAAAAATGCTATAATCTGCATATATAATTAGAATTCAGTGAGTAATTGCATGAGAGTACCAGAGGTGAAGGTGAACTTAATTCTCACACAACCTTCACCCTAAATACAGACATCATGGTGAATCTATGATGAAACCACTCAGGAAGCACAATATCTATAACCAAATATAATGGAATTTGTTCTACAAAGTCAGCTCACACAAACATGCTCTTTTCTATTTATAGACCTGTGTATTTTCAAGTGATCAAATCAGAGGCTACAACAGAGAAAAGAGCACTCAGGATGTGCTTAAAACACTGGGGCGAAACTCAGATATAAGCCAAATACATCACTGCTCTTCCTCTCAAATGAGACCTTTAAAAGCATTACAGAAACTTCTGGATTTTTTGAAAGAGAGCTGTAACAGTGAATCAGTAAAATGCCTGGACGTCAGTATCAGGTGTTCCAATCGACACGGGTCAAGTTGGCTATCTGACCCTCACAGGGACGAGGCTGTGGGTGAGCCGTGCAACGGTGAAGTGGATCGTGGCAGGCACGATGAGCCACTCGAGAGATGCATTGAGACAAGGTTGGATAGAAAGGCACAGAGAGAGGCTAAGTGGTAATAGAGCCTTATTATCGGGTCACCGTAGAGGCCCGGAGTGGAGGATAATAATAGAAGAGTTCTGTGCTACTCACACCTTAACCTCCCCTCACTGTCTGATATCTATTCCTCATTGGCTACAACACAGTCCTGGTCCACATGCTGCTCTCTTTCAGTTCTCAGTGTTGCCACTTTTTATTCCTTCTCTAGCACCCAGACACATTTTTGTTTATCGGTTTGGCGCAGCATCTCTATTCCTCTCCTGTTTCAAATTAAGGCAGGTTGTGTTTCTGCTAATGTTTGGGAGAGTATAACACAGTCCATACGCAGAGGGAGGACAGCTTCATTTCTCTCAGCATCTCGCATGCTTGACTCTCAGCTTTAAGAGAGATGGCAGAGACGTCAGGGTCCTGACAAGTCTACACCATTAGAGCCCACGCTTAACTTCTGAGAAGCTGATTAGAGCGTTGCTGTGCCAGCCACAATCCATCACTTCCAGTAAAGGAGCTTCTTATCCATCTAACCAAGAGACTGCCTCCAGTGCACCACAGGGAAGCGAAGGAAAGCTAAAACATTCCCTTATCAAATCCTGGACCAAGTAGCCCTTGCTTCAAATGGCTAGCGGATCTGGGATGACCAGCTGTACCACAAGACGGAGCTCAGCTTTGGCTTTGGCGTGAACCGGGAACATTTCGCTGATGGCCTTGTTGATGGAGGACGCAGAGCACCCACAGACTCAGCATCCAACTGGAGCTCCTCTGAGGACCCCACACATCCCTGGCATGTGGGCAGAGATAAAGCTTGCGCCAGGCCTCGAAAGCTGCAGTCCAAAGTTTTGCCCGAAGAAAAGCGAAGGGAAAATAAGAAAGTTTAAGCTTGTTTAACTCCCCCCACCCCCACTCCCCAAAAGAACAAGCAGTCATGCCATCTGTGAGGATTCTCTCTCCAGCCATGGACACTACTCTAGAAGAACTGGGGGAGGGCAAAGAGAGAAGAGGGGAACGCGAGCGGGACATAAAAGAAAAAGATGCGTTTGCATGGAGGGAAGAACTGCTTCACAGGCATCACAGGTACAAGGTAGGCACGTGCTCCTGAAATCTTCAAACATCTCCCTGCTAGATCTGGATCTCTGTAGCCCTCGTACTACTGGCAGAACAACTGAGGACATTAACCCCTCCTTCTGTTCGCCTTTGATTTCGATGAGAGCAGAATGGAGACTCTCTCTTCCTTTTGCACATGAAAGCCCACACTTGAAAAACGGACATGATTTCCGACACTGTCATGGCTCGAGTGTGCCTTGAATGTATGGCTTTCTTTGACCAAAAAAGATCCCTAGTTTGTTCATTTTTTTTTTTTTTCTGTTTCCTGGGAAAATCTGCCAGAGCTTATACATGGAAGCCAATGCATGAACTTTCAATCAGGGATTAGCCGGATTTTCCAATGTGGATCTTCTTTTGTGAATTTGGCCAGCATCGTCTCTGTCATTGGCAAGGGAAACGTAAATAGAAAATGATCCCTGGGCCAACGGGGATTGCCTTGCCTATTTCAAAGAAAGAGTTAAAATAAAGGCCACTTAGCCCTCTCCATCAATCTGATGCTGCATCAAACCGAAGTCACGTTCACACGACAGACCACCAAAAAGTTTGTCCAAGTTTGCAGCATATTGCCGCCACACACTTTGGTCCACTCGGCCAAAAGAAGCGGAATGTGCAACATGGCTGAAAAGAAAAGAGCAACAGAAATGACTGAAGATGGAATGAAAGAGCCAATAACACTAATAGCTCACTGAGGCCCTGGTTTTGTTAGAGCCCTCATGGCTTCAGTCCCTCAATACACATCCATTTGTACATCTATTTCCATATCTCTGGCCACTGTTCCACTTCAGAAGTCCACTTACCCCGATCTAGATGCTACTAGCCCGTCATATAAGGGCACAGGCGGCCTATACTGTATGTTACTTCCATTTACTGAATATGTTACTTCCACACACCAAATGTGTGTGTGTTTGGTTGTGTAAAAGAGAATGCAGCTTTGCAGACCTACACAAAAGATGACCTAACTTCCAACAAGCTGAAGTTTTATCTGCTTGTGAACAATAGACAAATATGCCACCCATGTGAGCTCTGTGTTTGTTCTTTAAATGTCAACTTGGAAATCCACTATATTGTGGCGACTGCAGTTGGATACAAGCTACAAATGGGACACGCTTATGCCACTAATGTTCAGCTCCATCAACTATCTAGAAACGATGACATAAAAGAGCTTTATGTCTATCTCAGAAGTTTTTTTTTTTTCTTTACCACAATACAACTTATTTACTCATATGCTAATCAAAGTCTATTTTTCCTTTTGCCAGTCTGGCTTGTGCAATTTTTTTTCTCCTATAATGCCACACCCACATATACACAGCACACTCTCTGAAAAACTCATGTTCTCAGCCTCCTGTGGTGAGAGGCTATTCAGCAGGTAGAGCGCCATCGCATTGTACATGGCAGGTTCCACGGAAGAAAACTGTGTGCTGATATTGGCATTGGTGTGAGACAAATTTGATTGTTACTGAAAAATCCCTTTACATGTGGGGCACAAGCATGAATTAAGAGGAAAAATCTGTATTCTGTGTCATTTTTCCTTCACTCAAGTGAGAGAAAGAAAAAATGCTACAATTAGCGCCACCAAAACAGCATCCCTAGCCTTCTATCCATTCGAACGCCACAGCAGAAAAAGAGTTAAGAGCGCAAAATCGCTTTGGGGAGAGGAAGAGCTGCTGTCCCAGTTTGTTTCCTCACCTATTCATGTCCTTCTTTGTTCTTTAAGTTCTTTTTTTCCACTCCAATCCGTGTCTAACAAACTCTTTTCTTTGTTTTTGTATTTGCACTGGCTCTTAAGGTGCTTGTTCTCTTCAGCTCCGAGCACCACAGCTTGCTGCTTGTTTGGACGATTAGCACGGGGCTGCTGTGTGCTGTGTGTGCTGTGCATGTGTATCTGTTCTCGGGCTCCTAAGGGCCCCGGGGGCGTTACGCTCAGTGTAAAATGGCCCTCCATTCTGCCCACCTATCTCTCCCAAGACGAGGCCACAGCCTCCCAGTGGAAAATCCCCATCCCCAAGCGCTGAGCAAGGAGGGGTAAGGATTAGGTGTTCCGCCTGAAAAGCACACTAAATTGAGTCCTCAATGTTTATTTTTATACTTTGTGTTGTAAATTAAAATGGTGGAAATTCATCTTTATTGTACTTTGTTCCCCTGCATTCTTTAAAATCTGATTGTTTTGCATGCCGGGGAGTGTGACTCACTTTTTAGCGCGGGGAGAACAACTGCGAGCGGGAAAAGTAATCACCGCATACACATACAAGAAAGGATTCAGAACACTAAGGAATCAAACAAGCGCTATATTCAGAGAAGAGAACATACTGTATACTCACTCCAACACGTTTCCATGATCTTGAACTTCTTCTCAAAGTCTGATAATGAAGGACTGTTTCAGTATAAACAAAAGTGCAGAAATCTGAAGATGTTCTTATGCTCTCAATGCCCTCCAATAAAAAGTCACATAAGTAACCAAACTCTCTCTTTTAATTTCCTCTCTGAGTTTAAAGGAACATTTCCTTTCTAGCGCCTCTCTTTACTTTCTCCATTCTAGAATATTAAGAAACTAATCAAATAAATCAATAACACATCTCTTATGAATATGACTGCACTAAATGTGTTTGATCCTCACCCTAAATTTGATTTGAGAGCTGGTTTTATTTGATTTTGATTTTTGTCTCTGACAACTGCATAATATCAATTCCAGAAACTGGACAATGCCTGAAATATCACAACCAAACACTGTCTCTGTCTCTCAAGCATGGTACTAAACATTTTTTTATTATTATTATTTTTTTTTTAAATCAACAAGTAGCCTACATTTTTCTCAAATGTGATTCTTAATTGATATTTTTCATACTATTTTTCATATAACTATTTTAACTAAACTTAATGCATTGGGGAGAAAAAAAGAGGTAAGACTAGATATTCAATCTCCAGATTCAGCTGATGCATCAAAATACCACATGCAGTCCCAACACAAAAAGATTGTTTATTTACATTTTGTATAAAAAAATTAAAAGCTGCCTGTTTAAACTGAGCATGAAGAGCATTCATGCTCTGTAATTGACTTCCTTTGGTCACTCTGAGAGTGAAGCTTAGACAGAGACGTAAACTTAGACTAAGTTACAAACAACATTCTCAGAGGATAACAGGAAAAAAAAAGCCTCAAGAAAATAATTTGAAATGGGAGCAGATATTAAACAAATATTGCTCTTTTTACATCGTGACATGCTAGGAGGCGCCTGCAAAGCAAGATCCTTTGATGTATTCCAGTATATTACTCTAAATGGTTTCATCAGTCTCTGACGAGTGAGAATATATGCCATTTTATCATCTCTTGATGATGGAGTCTGAATGTTTGCCAAAGGCCTCCACAGTCACACATGCTGGGGGTTTGAGGGGTGCTGGGTTTAGTCAGTCTCTGGCAGTGAAAACAGTACGAGCACGAGGTGGAATGAAGGGACAGACTCGTCTCCTCCATCCAGACTGCTATTTTCCCAAAGTTATTTGTAAAAACGCTTTGCACCAGTCTTTAAAACTCGTCATTAATCAATCCAGGCGTCTTATTATTTCTGTAAGTGCAGAAGAGATTGCTAAATAAAAAGAGATTTCTCGTTCAGTGGGGGGAGGGAAAAAAAGCACAGTGAAATGAAACCGGCATTCATTGAACCTTAAAATGTTTTGATGGCTTTTCAGAGGCACATTATATTTACATAGGAATGTGTCATTAACGTCAACGGCGAACCAGAAACTATTAAACTAATACAATGCTAAACTGAACAACCTTGAGAATTTGATTAGAGCCATTGTGAGTTTTAAAACTGCTCCATTCTTGGGTTAAAACAAAAGACTGATGCTTTCAGCAATGCTAATAATTCAGCTGTCAACTTTCATTGATGTATTTGACTGCTGCAGCCAGCATTTACATACTTTATATATAGCAAGGAGGGGTGGGGGCGGGGGTCGTCTATGCAAAGAATCATAATAGAGGTTCGAAACAAACATGAAACTGTTTGTGCTTCATTTCAAATTAGCCGCTGTAATTTTCAAAAAGACTGCAGGCATTGTTTGCTTGGCAAAGTCATGCGTTTTGGAGCAGTTATAATTCTCCTATTATTGCACATGCCAGAGACACAGCATTTCCCTTTCTCTGCTCTGCCAAGTGCTCTTAAACATCTGAGAATAATCTTACTGAAACTTCGGTTTATATCAATGACCTTCTTAGATTGTTTATCAACCGTAGGTGGATACGTCTGAATTCTGTCATTGCCTTCAAAGCACAATTTCCTCACAAATCAACGTATTTCTGAAGTCCACCGAGTTCCAGTTTCTGCTAATTGAAGTTTACGACTCCAGTAACAATACAGCTTGTCATAGTTAGCAGGCAAACATGAGCTCCCTAGATGCTATTTTAAATGCAATTATGAAATGAAATAAATACATAATGTTTCAGTATAGGACAGAAGAAAAAAGGTAAAACAAGAACCTATTTGTGATTCATTATCTGTTTGAACATATATTACATCTTTGGCAAGATCCTTAACCTTGTTTCATCAAACCCTGGAGATATTTTACACAGTGATCTAATTAAAGTCACCATTTTGCCTAGTATCCCATTTAAGATTTCTATATGTTCTATATAATTATGAAATGATGCATTATTTAATACATAAACCCCAAAGCTCCATGTGTGCCTATAATTTTAATGAAAAAGCAAATGAATAGACTACCTCTTTTTTAGTCCCGTTTATAGGCTTAATTGCAGAAATAGATCAATCATGAGTTTGTGAATGCTGAAAGGACACAATAAATACAAAAGAACAATTGGAAGCAACATCTGAGGGTTTAAAAAACAACTTTATCAAAACTTCACAAATACACACCCAATTCTATACATGCAAACTGAAAGATAAGTATAAAAGTGTGTGTGTGGGTCAGGTTTTAACTGCATTGTTTTAAACAAATGTCCTCACAAGGACTGTAAAATCTGAAATCACCAGCCAACTGTCCCCATGGGGAAAACTGGTTAATAAACATACAGTACTTAATATTGTCTTAATGAAACTGCAAAAGGGTTAGACTTAGGATAGAAAATAACATTAGCTAGGTATAAAAACAATTGAAGTCAATGGAAAGTCCCACTATGACATAAAAACATAACTGTGTGTGCGTGTGTAAACAAAGGTGAAATAGAGATGAGGTGCAGCTAGTCTGAGCATGCTTGCCTGCCAAAGATTCAGGATCACTGATTTTGCAGGGAATACTGTATAACACACTCTCATATTGTTGTCTGCAGCCTTGTCGCTAAAGTAGCCCATTAAAATGCAAGGATGTATATTAAAAAGCAGCGCTGCCTTTTGGTGGCTAGTCGTCAGTTTATGAATAAGTGTGCATATTGATTCGCGAAAGGTGAAAAAGCTGTTTGACGCAATTATTTGTTTGACGAAAGGGCCCCCACTCTCCTGCATGATTTAAATGCCCATCGCTTACATTTCCTTATAGAAGACCCCAATGATTCCCCTGGAAATAATAATTATGAAAATGTGGGAAATGGCATTGGTGTATACTGCTTCCACAGCAGACAGTACGCATAGCACAAGCGTAGATAACGATAGGCATCTGTGAGGACGGTGATAGAAGGAAATCACAATCACGGTCATAATGACCATTGCTGTTTTTCCTTTTATCTTTTCTCCTCGTCCTCTTTCTTTCAGACTGTTTTTCAATCTCTTAACAAACCTCAACATCTGCCCATGTGTGGCATCTAGATTCAGATCTGCGGGGCCTATCAGATTAACATGAGCTTTTCCTTCACTCTTAAATAAAAAGGCAAAGGAAACCAAGTCCAGTGGGCTTTTGGAGGACAGACAGTGGTCACAATGCGAGTTTTCAAGCCAGAACGATGTCTGTGCTGAACATCTATTGTTACAGAGTAGTTCAAAGCAATATCGGTTTATCTATTGTTGACAGATTATGTCAAAATAAACTCAGATTATGCACAAAGTCCATTAGAAACATTATTATGTATTAAGCTGATAATTATTTTATGCTTAATAACCAAAAATGGCTGATATTAACAAAAATTTTCGAATACTTTTTGTTCAAACAAAATAGCAATTACTTTACTACAAAATTAAAATAATAAAATAAAATAAAATAAAATAAAATAAAATAAAATAAAATAAAATAAAATAAAATAAAATGGGAAGTGAACATGCACAATTAATTATCCAATATCAACTGTTATGGACTACTTTTCAAAAGTTGTTTGTTTGTTTGTTTGTTTATAAAGAAATTATTACTCTTATTTAGCAAGGAAGCATTAAATTGATTAAATATGACAGTAAATATGTTTATAATGTAACAAAGTCTATTTCAAAGAAATGCTGTTATTTTGAAATTTTTTATTCATCATAGAATCCTGAAAAAAAAAGGATGATGTTCCACAAAAAATATTAAGCAGCTGAACTGTTTTCAACACTGATAATAATAAGAATGGTTTTATGAGCACCAAATCAGCATATTAGATTGGTTTCTGAAGGATCATTTGACACTGAAGAGTAATGACTGGTGAAAATTCAGCTTTGCCATCACAGGAATACATTTTAAAATATATTAAAATAGAGTTATTAAAATTTATTTTAAATTGTAATAATAAAATTATTATTTTCACTGTACTATCTGTCCAAATTAATGCAGCCCAAGTAAACCTTTACTGGAGAGACTTCTTTCAAAAACAAAACAAACAAACAAACAAAATCTTACAGACTCCAAACTTTTGAATGGAAGTCTATGTCCAATATCTATCAACAAAAATAATGAACCAATGTGATAACCAATATGGCACCAACAAATCATGCATCCCTAATATGGACAACAAAATCAAAGACCAAAACAATTAAGCATCAAAGTGTTTCTGGAGTGAATCTGTGTGAATCTGAAGTGTTTCTGAGTGCACAATGCAATCTGAAGCTAAGAATCATGGTCCCTAGGCAGCGGGGATGATCTTTAATGTATACTATGACACATTATGCAATTATACTATTTCTCCAGTCATCAGCGGCTCTGTGCAGGGGCTGTTCCTGCCACCTAAAGAGATATAGTGCTAAACTGTTATATTAGAGCGCAACCCTCACTTCTCAGCGGTGGAGGACGGATACTTAAAACGTGGACATCCAGATGTTTGCCATATATCCGCAATTTATTAAACAAAGCGTCCTTGCATGTGTTGTGTGCCATGAATAAACCTCCACTTATTAGACCCCGTCTGTATGTGTGTGGGCGAGAGGTTTGGTTTTGATTATCATCACTCACCTTTCATCACACACTGCTCCGAACAACAGAGCAACAGAGATGGACGTCCTCCCATGCTTGTATCCGTCCATCAGAGAAGCAACCAAACACCACACACGCACACGGCAGGTGCCCCCTTATCAACTTGGCCTGTGTTTGGATTCCCTTATTCTGTAAATGCATGCCCCCATGGTAAGCTAGAGAGCCCTTCTGCTCTCTCGTGTGCAGGCTCTCGTTGTCTGGGGAGTAAATTTGTTCGGAGAATGGCGTGTGTGGCTAACGGGGGAACATTTTGTGTTTTTAATGCGGTTTCCAGTGGCATCAATCATTCCGTACAATTAGTCCAATTCCCACTCAGTTTTCTATTTCTGAGGAGCACAGCCATGCTGATGTCCCACACCCTCGCTCACACACACCTATACGCCTGCACATAGCGAACGGGGCAGGTACTTGCACGTTACACCGGAAAGACAGGGAGGTGTTACCAATCTTTTTTTAATTTCTCATTAAAAGCAAGACACACCTATGGCGCTCATGCACAGCTCCTCCTGTGTTCTCTTAGACCTCAATTGTCATTTGTTTTCCTTGGCAACCAGATTAAATTAGATGAGTGATTATAGCTTATTAACACCAAATGCTGTTAGTGTATTCTTACCGTTTTGTATGTAAACACTTTCTGCCTGTAGCGCTCTTTATTGGAAATTGCTTTGTATAGACTCGAAAGCCCGAAGCTTGCTTATAATAAAAATATAATTACGATTTAGACAATAGCCACTCAGACGTACTGCAGCCACCCCTCCTTCTTCTGACCATTTGGTGACTGCAAGTTACGATACACGATAATGAACAATGAAAAAGCAAGTCTCTCTCTCGCTGCCTAATTCGAACTAATAAAGCCACTAGAATTAGCATTCACAATTGGCATAATGAGGTGTGGGGGTTTGGTCTCTGCTACTTCATATTGACTACTCTTGCCCTCAGCCCCCTCTCTGCATTTAATGCAGTACTTCAGGCCCGAGCGTCGCTCGCATTATTTACGTATTTTGCAAAGCTGCAAATGTAATTGGTATTAAAATGAAGCATTCCGTCAATGTTCACCAGTGTTACACATATACATGGGCCTTTACACTGTGCTCTCTTTGTCACACATAGATGCATATAGCAAACTGGAAAGTCCCAATTATAAATTCATATCTTACATATAAATTTTAGGAAACACTTTACAATAAAGTTCAATTTATTAACATTAAAGTTGCCATGAAATAGAAGTTGTGATAGTTATTGCATTCCTATTGTGGTATGTAAAAGGCTTTTTAAGCAAAAAATAAAATAAAAATGTAGGACGGGACATTGATTGGATCATTGTTGTTTGATATTGCTGTGATCTCATGTGAATGACAGGATATCCTGCCAGTGCGCTGATTAACACATCAGAAAAAAAGAGAAGAGCTGTTGTTGCAAGGGTGAATGGAAAGTTCTTCTGATTGATGAGACAGACAGACAGACAGACAGACAGACAGATAGACAGATAGATAGATAGAACGATAGAACGATAGAACGATAGAACGATAGATAGAACGATAGATAGAACGATAGAACGATAGATAGATAGATAGATAGATAGATAGATAGATAGATAGATAGATAGATAGATAGATAGATAGTCCATTTTGACTTCATGGTGAAAGCATTACTTTAACATGAACTTGCATTGAAAAATACTTTTAAAGCATTTGTTAATCTTAGTTAATGTTAATTTCCACATTTACTAATACATAGTTTAAAATCAAAAGTTGCATCTGTTAATATTACAAATACTGCAGATGCATTGCTCATTGTTAGCTAGCCAATGCATTAACTAAAGGGACCTTAATTGTAAGTATTATACCATTTTTCCCAATCTCTATCATAAATTTGAAATCAAGTTGCTTTATTTCCTCCTCTGTCACAGTGGTTTGGTATCGCCATGCCGTGCCAGGATGGGTGCATGATGCGATGGAGGGGAGAAACAGAGACGAGGCGAGAGAGTGAGCGGCAGCTTTAGGCCAGGGGGAAAGCGAGCAGGTGCAGGGAGGGAAAATTACTACTATAAACAAGGCTAGTCCTTGTAATTTATCATTAATCTGTCTGTCTGCGTTCCCAGCTTTCAGCTTCTTTTGCATGCTGATATCCATGTCATATTTCTTACCGGAGATGTGTTTATGTTTTTATCCTTGTCCCTGTGAATGTACCGCAGTGGCATAGCACAGGGACAACTGAGAGAAACTGTAAAGAAATAAAAAAAAAAAAATTTACAGCGAGACACCACACTTGTATTAATGACTTCGTTTCATCACACAAAAAGGCTCAACTGCACACTGCACAATATCAGCTAATGCAAACAGCCGTAATATCATCTTATCAGCACCTGCATAAAAGTGCCTTCATTTGCTTTAGTCATGGAAGTTTTATAGAGCCTAATGCTGTAATGCATAAATCTATGTAACACCACTTTATTACATGTCAGGACTCACTTGTCTTTGCTGGCAAGTGTATTGTATTAAGCAATGATACTTATTAACTGGAAACAGACGGTGCTATTATGTCGGTTCACAAGTGTCTAATAACATCCCATTGGGGACGGCTCACACAGCGAGAGTTTGTTTGGAAAGAGCTTGTCTATTGCTCTCATTGCAAAAAAGACCGCATTTGAGATGGAGGGGGGGTGTTGGACGAAACCGTTCTTTATTTAGAAAAAATATTCAAAAACACAGATAGTGGTCTACTTTTGCTAATTGAAGAGAGGGAAACTTTCACAAAGAGCATTTTTAATGTTTAATTTTTTCCTCTCTAATTTTATAGATGGATGAAAAGGATATGACTTTTTTTCCCTTTGCAAATTTGACTTTGTAATTTCCTGTCCTTGTTTATTTGCTGTAATTTACAAATGGAAAAAAGTGCAGAAGTTATTGATTCATGACCGTAATTGTTTAATTATTAATCAGTTTAGCGTTATATTAGCATTTGTAATATTGCAGATGCTCATTCTGAGAGGTTGGGAGCTATAAAGCAGGTTGTGGTTTGTTGCTCTGTGACATCTGAGATCACCACAGAATCTGTCACATACACGCACACGCACACAGACACACACAGACACACACACACACACACACACACACACACACACACACACACACACACACAGAGTGTAGTACACACACACACCTTTCACACTCTTCAGTCAATACTATAGTGGGCAGGCAGTGGTTCAATACTCTGATTATTTGATAAAATTCACACTTTGCTGATGAATTGTTAAACCCCCAACACGATGCATTCACTAATAACCACAGACATCTGTGTGAACCATACAACACAAACACACATGTATATCTGTTTTTCTCCATACACTCACACTGATTTGTGTCTGATGCTCCTGAGAGGGCTAACACTGCTACTGTGCAGCTCTCGCACATGGAGGACGCCAGTGATCTGCTGTTAGGGGACATCTACTGGCCCAAATACAAAGTCACACACCCCTTTTTTCTCCATTTCTCACTTTCGTTCTTTCCCCTAACACATCTTGCTATCATATACAACAACCAGAAGTCTTCTGATCTGTCGAACTGTCTTCACATTACTCCTTTGATAATGACAGGGTACTATTTATCACTTTATGCATTTGGATCAATCAATTGCTATGTGATTGGGTATGCAAAGTCCAATTTACACTTGGCCACTAAAATGTGTCTCTGCAAAAAGGATATAAATCTAAGTTTTTCTATTCTAATGCTAAAGTATATGTAAAGTAAATCATGCCATTGGAACATTGTCTTTGCCCAGTCTGGCAGGTGAGTGCCTTAAAAATGTTACTGACATCAATGCAACCTTAGCAACTGTTGCCATTTGCTATTTTTCAGGCAATGCAAGCTGGTCTTTTTTAGTATACACCTATGGAGGATGATTGGATAGTTTTAAATGTACATATCTGGGAAATTATCCAAAACTATGTTAAAATGTTGTTTACGGGTCACTTTGCAAGTGCATGTCAACTTACTCTACTAATCCTAACACTAACCATAACATTTTCTGATACTCTAATGAGAGTTAGTTGACATGTAGTTACAAAGTTACTTATAGTTAATAGAATGTCAAACGTGGACTAGCAAGTGTGTAACTGGGGCAGTACCTTTTCAAAAAGTACAAATATGCACCATTTAGTTACTAATACATGCAAATTTTAGGGATAAATAAGGTACAAAGGTGTACCTTTTGAAAAGATGACAGCTTTTGTATCTTTTTCTTTTTTTTCTTTTTTTTTTTGACAGTGTAGTGTCGATAGTAATTTTGTATTTCTGTTCACAATCAGTTAAAATAACTTAGAAATTAGGCTTATCTCTTTTCAGTCGACCTTGAGAAGCATTTGAAAATAGCAGATAAAATGTCACAATTCATTCCAGCCCACATAAGAATGACATTCAATTAATGCATACCACATGAGCAAATTTGTACTACTACAAACATTTTGCTACACACACCTCCAGATCATGCCTATAGGCTGTTCTTTAAAGCTTGTCTGAGCTAGCAACAGAAACCAAGTGTGACAGCACGTAGTGAAAAATCAAGTTTTGCACTTGTTTCATCCATGAATGACTGCTTGCTTACACAGGAATTGCAGGGTATGCTGATGCAATTTTAGCTTAGGTCAAGTTAAATGTACACTACCATTTCAAAAATTTGTGGTCAATGCATTTGTTTTCTCTTTTTTTTCTGCTTTGAAAAAAAATTAATCATTTTATGCAGGACACAAATTGATCAAATGTCACAGTAGACACACAAAAAAAAAAAAAAAAAAAACATAAATAAAAATACAAATAAATAAATAAATGCTATTCTTTTGTAGCTTCTATTCTTCAAATAATCCCGAAATCCCGAAAAATACTGTCAACATTGATAATAAAAAGAAACGTTTCCTGAGCAGCGAATCAGCATATTAGAATGCTTTCAGAAGGATCATGTGACACTGAAGACTGGCTGCTGAAAATTCAGCTTTGCCATCACAGGTACATTTTAAAAAATACATTATTATAGTAAAGAGTTGTTATTATTATTGTAATAACATAACACAATAGTATTGTTTTCACTGTCATTTTTTATTTAAAAAAATGCAACTTTGAGCATAAGAAAATTTGGTAACACTTTCTATGAAGCCCATTTTTATAACACATTATAAGGGTATATAATACATTATAGAATTTATTTGTGGTTATAACTTTTATGAGTCTGATTATTTATAGCACACAATAAACACCATGTTAAATCCACGTAATTTATAACGGATTATAAGTCTCATATCTTGACATTATTTAAGATCTGTACATCTGTATCTTACTATCTTACTAATATTACAATAAATATATTTAAAATCAAATGTGCCATATTACACATTCATCTGATTAGATATCTGATCTTTTTAAGAAAAAACATTATTTTTAATGTTATTATTGTTGTTGTTGTTGTTGTCGTTATTACTTAGAAGTGGTCTTTGTCTGCTTTAAGTAAACAAGTTAACAATGGCAGGATATGAGACTTATAATATATTATAACTATGGGAAATATAAGCCATTGTAAGTTAGGTGGATGCATTGTGTTCATTGTGTATTATATATCATCATAATCTTAAAAACTATAAACACAAATAAGTAAATATTATAATGCATTAAAACTCTTGTTATGTTTACTCATGAGATGATACAACATATTATAAGTTTTTTTATAATACATTATGCATTCATTATAATGCCTTAGGAATACTCTTATAATGTATTATAAATAGGGGCTTCATAGAAAGTGTTACAGAAACTAAAAAAAAAAAAAAAAAAAAACTGTTGTCACATATTGTATGCCTGTTTAACCACCTCATGACTGGATCGATATCCATCTAGAATGCGTCTTGGAGGGCATTACTGTACATTGGAACTTTCCATGATCAGATTGCGATCTTATCAGTAAAATCCTACAAAGTGACCAAGTGCGCATAAAGGTATGTCTATATATACACGTTGAACAAAACAAATCCTAATTTCCCCCATCTCATATTCCCTCTCAGGCCTGATTTACTCCCTCGTTCTCCATATTCCTTCTTCCCCTTCAGTCTGTGTGAAGGACAGGATTGATTAGCATGCTGCATATTCATTTGCATACTTTTGCACACAGATCACTCCGAATGAACGGCAGCGTTGTTTTCTCAGTTTTTCACTCTTCAAAGGTGGGGGAGGAGAGGGTGGAGGGCGGAGAGGTGCTGGTGGTAGAGGTGGAGGGGGGCTCGTCTTTTCAAGGAACACCCCCAGAATTAATGTTCCACCACCTGTGCACAGTGCGGCAGTCTTTATCAACCATCACAGGTGCGCCACATTAATTGTGGGAGAGACCATTTTGCTTTCCACAGGGGTGTCCCATTTGGCAGTCAGCATGTGCTCCCAAACCTGAGATAGTTAATGTGCTTTACAGAGTGTTCATTTTCATCTGATATCAATTTTTCTTTTCTCTTCTCTCCCAGGACTGCACATAGTGCACAATGTACAACATATAAATAGCCTCCCTATTTCAAAGTAGTGATTAGTGTAATGCTTGTTTGGCATATTTTCCAGTGTGTGTGTGTGTGTGTGTGTGTGTGCCGTCATATTATGAAGTTTTAGTACTTCTAGTAATGTGATCTCGAAAGTTTCCAGAACCACAGACCATCTCTCTCTCTCTCTCTGTGTGTGTAAGCGTACATACATACATACGGGGGCGTGCGTAGTTGTGCAACGAGTCTCCTGATGCTTCCTGTAAGAGCGTGGAGGCCTGCACACCTGCAGGTCTAAAGGCCAAACGCAGCAGACTGCCCCCCGGTGACAAACATTACCGCAACCTCAGAGTCAGACCTCCACCATCCGTCCCGAGACTTCCTCTCCTCCGCACACTGAAAGCAACAATATCGTGAGTCGCACAACTGCAGGACAATGCCCACAGAAACAATAATAATCAAAATAGAAAAATCACAGCCATTGAGCACAGTAATTCAAGATTCCCTGAAGATTTAGGAGATTTTGTTATTTTTGTTTTTGTTTTTTTCAGGTTGTCCAATAATGAGCAGTAAAAGGTCAGTGGACCATTGCTGCTCATTCAGTCGTGGCTTATCCTTTCTCCTTATGCGTGATTACCCACCAAATGGTTAAAGGTAAAAAGAGTAAAAACAATGGGCTCATGTCACACTCTTCAAAACACAGAGACCTGAGCCTTATTTATGGCATATTATATTAATGACACAGGCTGACTGAATAAATGTTGTTGTTTTATATATATATATATATATATATATATAAATGCAGAGTTGTGTCTGGTGAGACTGGGAGACTGAAAACAGAAAAACAACACACTGTTTTTCCCTCCCACCATCAGACATGTTGAACTCAGCAATTGACCTTCTGTGGCATCATTTACAGTGACTCATATCAAAGCCCCAAAATGTTAAAGCTATAGCATCGACACAAACATTGAAGCACACACGCACACACACTAGTGAGATAATAGCTTTAACTATGCTAAATTGTCTCCTTTATTTGGATGGCTATGGCGACCTACAGTCTCCTCGGCTCACACTTTGACAAAGGGGGTCATCGCTATGCAGGGGAAAAATGAAACCCACCAGATATTGTTTGATTGGATTTGCCTTTCGCAGGTTTTGAGATCATTACAGAAATTCATTTGAAGTGTGGCAGAAAATGAAACTCGGCTGTTTAATTATTATTATTTTTTCTACCAGCATTTTTGCCCTTTCTCAGTGACGTTTTTTAAATCATTTTAAATATTAAAGAGCTAACACTATCCTTAAAATGCATCTTCGATGGGCTCACATACCCCCTGTTGTCTGAGGGAATGAAACATATTTAATGACTCCACTATCCTGCTCTTAAAGTTATATTTTTTCCCTCTCCTCCCCCCCTCCCATTCACTTTCACAGTCTATATTTCTCTCACTCACAGAGAGAGATAGAGCGACAGAGAGAGAGAGACACTTCCAAATCAAATGTGCTCATTCCAACATTTCAATAAATTGAGAGGAAAAGCATTAAAGTTAATCAGACCAACCACATTGTGGTTAAGACACGTTGGCTGGATTATGGATTACTATTAGCTGGATGAAAACCGATTCTTTCATTTAAATTCTGGGTTCCTCATCCCGCTAAAATTAAAAAGGAACTAATACTTCTTGGAAAGAGTTCTTTATTCTTCTTGCAAGCCCTTACTTCCTTTTTAATCTGACATGGAGACAGACTATATATATGAAGAACACCCAGCGAGAGGCATGCGTGTAAAAGATGACCTTTAATAAAGATTACAAGGGCAGCCGCCATAAAACACCACTAGGTTTTCGTTTGTTATATCTAAAGAAAATAAAGCTGCACAACACTTCTAAAAGATCTGAGTCTCTGCTGTATTGCACATGCATCCTTCTCATACTGCCTGCAATAAACATCTGGTAACCATTACTCTGTCATTAATCCTGACTTTACTTTGCATATTATTGTGCTTGGTAATAACAACAGCAGCAGCAACATTATTTAATAATGGTAACAATTATTAATAATTACTAAAAGGCAGTGCTGTACTAAAACTTATTATCTATGTCCAGCCACACAACACTATCAAGAACTTCAAGAGTTCATGAAATGATGCTATTACAAAAAATAAGCAAACCTGTGCATGAAACCTGGTACAGGCAAATATTAACTAAAAGTGAAGCAGCAATATAAAAATTCGGACCAATAATTATAATCATGTTATAGCTAATAAACAATAAATGGCCTATGTTTGCATTCTATAGTAGTTATCTGAATCACAAATGAAACACTAAAAATAAATAAAGCAATTTTAAATAGTTCTAGTGAATTTAGGCATCACAGCATAGAATGCACAGTACAATAAATAGGTATATAAAATAAAATAAAATACAAGTGCCTAAGTAGTGCTTTAAAGAAAAAGAAGAAGAAAAAAACACTTTCATTCCAGCCAATAACTGATGTGGTATTGATACACTGTGCATCCCTAAACTAAATGTTTCTGAAATATCACCTAGATCCCAGAGACTAGCTCTGTTCCAGAACCTAATGAGCTGCCTTGCTTCATTATAACCACCTCATGGAACTGATTTGGAATGTTCTACATAGGAAACAAAACAAATACTCTGTGAGTGGCCTGCACTTTTTTCCCCCCTAAAATGTGTTAATCTTTAATGTGATACAAAAATAGGATCTGAAGTTTAATCAAAACAAGATAGCATAATTAAACATCAGTTGGTATAGCACCTATGATGCATAAAATCCTTGCCTTTGCAGGCAGCACACCAGGTTTGGGAAACGAGCATGTCTATTTTCTCATATCTTGCTGAAACTAAGCAGTCTAGATCCTCTGACACTGACAGATGTGTTTTGTCATGCAAGAGGGTTATATTTCAAAGAAATAGTTAACACATGTACTGTAACTCTGTCCAGCTTGAGGCAAAACATGGCGTTTATGGCCTGAATTGGTATGTTAAAGTCCGGCAGGTTAGTCCAAATCTTTGTTATGTGTTTTTTTTTTTTTTTTTTTTTTTTTTTTTTTTTTTTTTTTTTTTTTTTGTGTGTGTGTTGTGTGTGTGTGTGTGTGTGAGACAGTGTTTTACAATTTTATGCTGCTTCAGAGCAGCTGTGTGTGTGTGTGTGGCTGCTGTCAGCACTGGATGGTGTATGTCAGCCTTGACTAGACTCTGGCTCCAGTATATCACAGGCAGCAGGCAGCCCACTGCAGATACAGCCAAACTGTTTCATTGTCAATAAACCTGTGTCTCCATTAGAGCCACAACCTCTCAGTCCAAACCCACAAACCTACACAGACATCAAAATCAGCAACCAGTGAGCTACATTTGTCATCAAGCTATGTGGTACACGGATATATAAAATATACATAGAGTAGGTGAATCTCATGAGGATGAGTCCCACATTTTAACACAAAAAAAAAAGAAACAATTCTATATTCTGCATAAAGCAATAAAAGACTTCTATTAAGACTTTTAAGATGTTTTGCATTGTGCATTCATTTTACCTCCTAATTATTATTACTGTAATGCAAAATATTATTCTCACAAACTATAACAAAAAAATTACATTTTTGTTATATCTGTCATTAATTTGAAACATGCAAAATAGTTAACTTATAAAGTGAAAATGAATCTTTCACAAATACAATGAAAATTGATTAATGAAAATATAAAAAGTGAAAGAAAACAGATGCAAACATTTTTTTTATTATTATTATTATTATTAACCAATATATGCAAAAAAGTAACTTAAATCGTATTTATGCATAATATTTTTATTATTATTAATATTTATATTTTTCTTTGGTTTGGGGGTTAAAACGTAATCTGAACACTGACAATGACAGGTTTTGTGAAACGCACCAATATATGCATATGCAATTATGTAACTGCAACATAATATATAGATTTCAGCATTTTTATGTGTGATTCTGTGCCACTAGTTGTACGAAATTGTTTTGCAAAACATATTTTTTTCAAAAAGGTTTCCTGTCTGAAAAATGTTGTATCAGCCAATGTTGATATCAGGCTACTCTGAGGTTTCTACCGCACCTTGGCTTCCTCTGTTAGCAGCCTAATCTGTCCAGCAGGACGGTATTGAATGTTGTATCAAGATCCCCAGGACATATATCACAGCGTGCACAAACACACTTTGGAGTGGGCATATACAATATTTAGACATTTCACCTTGCTGGAATTCTTGAACAGCCCTACACACTCACAGACACACATGCACACACACACACTTTCCAAGGTATACAGTAAATTATTAAAGTGGCACAGCATTTGATTCAGCAGATCTCCCGTGCACTGAGTCGAACCCTAAGCACCACATAGAAATATATATACACAGACCACCCCCACCCCCTTGCTTTTTTAGACATTTCATTATGTTATATGACTTTAGGCCCAGTGGCTGGAAAATGACAATTATTTTGCTCCAGTAACTTGCTATTAAGAGAGACGCAGAATGCGTCGAGTGGCTATGAAGGAGCTATAGTGTTGCTCACAGAAAACACACAGGGTCTTTATATATCAAACACACACACACAAACATAGAGTGATGCAACAAGCGTGCTGGACTATGGCCGGGGGACATGACAGATAGTCCTTTGGAGGGAGTTCAGAAAAATATCAGTCAAAGCAAACTAATGCCTTTTAAATGCACCCAGCTACCTTTAGCAGGCCAGCTTAGTGAATTAAAGGAATATCTAATGACAGTTTGTTTGGCCCACTCATAAATTCCACATAAATATATACGAGGAAGAGAGAAACATACAACAGGCTAATAGAAACGAATGAACTAGTCAACCATAAATTTGCTATGCGAGATACGCTTTTTCTGATTGGAAAGGGCATCCGCTATCTGCAATATTGATAATACTTTTCAAATTTCATCTGCTTTTGTTTGCATTCTGGGCTGTCTGTTTAAACACACTGGGAATTATAATGAAGCCAAACATTATCTCTCAGTTGTTCAAGGCTGAACATATAACTTTATCGTCGAAATGATTCCCAGTCTTTGGCTGGGCTGTATCTTTTCCATTAAAGCCTGGCTATCAGCCGGTGACAGTGAAGCAGCCAGTCGGCACTGGCTTGTCCACATGTGCCGGCCAAGTGGCGTGAAGGTTCCCGCTTTTGTTTCACTCAGCTATTTCATGTATGCCTATGTGTGTTAGTGTGTGAAAGAGGGAGCAAGAGATAAAAAAAAAAAAAATAGGGGAAAACATGATTAGTGGGGTTGTTTATTAACTTTGCAGGGTGTATGTGCATTTTCAGAGTCTGGAATTGAACTGGAGGGGAGCAGTGGTGTAGTTATGGACCATCAATACTATCAGTCTTTGGAAAATTATGCACCATGCCAGCACAAGACAACCACTAGGGCCCTCAAGTTCTGGGTTCTGACGCATGCTAGCACACTGTTTAGCTTTTGGGAAAATTGTAAGATCTGTAAGGCTGGAATAACAATGTATATACAACATACAGTAGCCATTTTTTTTTATTTCCTTTGTATCTTTTTTTATTATTTATTATTGTATTCATGCTACTGTTTGTAATTTTGTTATTTTTTTATAGTATTACTGATTGTTTCAACTCACTGTTGTTGTTTGACAGTGAAACTGCTTTAAAAGAACATATTAAGTGGTTGGGGGTCATTGTCAGAGGTCTAAAGCAACACTTTGTCAGGGGCCCCTGTCAATGCATTCATAAAAAAAAACAAATCACATAAATGATGGAGACATGCTGTCACTAAGACCAAATGCAAAGGTAAAATATGCTGATTAAATACTTACAAGAATTTGATTACTTTCGCAACTGTATGTTCACTTAAGACATAACTGACTGCGTTTAAGTGAAAACTCGCTAAGGCTGACATTGCGCAATCTTTGCATATAGGGAAGACATTTAAACCCTGGACGAATCAGTACAAATTTATATCCAGTCTTCATATGAGATGACACTTCGAATAGTGTATGATGGGCACAGACTCTTGATTTTTTAGCTTTAGACTATGATTCTGTCCAGTCAGAGGATATCAGTCATGTTTGCTCATTTGAGACGATTTTAGAAAACATTTTGGTAACACCTTAGTTTGATAGTCCACTTTGATAGTCCAGTATAGTAACTTTGCAACTAAATGTCAACTACCATTAGAGTATAAGTAGACTGTCTGATTAATATCTGCTAACATTTTATTTTGATGGTATTGTATGATTTTTTTCTGATTATATTTTATTTTTTTGTGAATATATTCTACTAACCCTAACCTAACAGTCTATTAATACTAGATAGCTGACATGTAGTTACATAGTTATATAGTTATTAGAATATCTAAAGCTGATTATCAAAATAAAGTAAGTGTTCATTAAAACCTGAAAGTCTGCTGTGTGATTCTCAGTCATGTAGAGTATGATACCCAGCGGAAGTTTTTATTATTATTTTTTTTTTTAATTTTGTTGGCCTTATAGGCAAGGGAACCAGGGTGATGCTAACTTCTGGGTTGGCCTACAAAATTACATCATCACAGCAGCAGTCAATAAATTCTTCATTTAATATATCACATATTAATGTATTTTATTATATATAAATATGGCTTAAAAATACCCAGAGCCAAAAACTAGCGCTGAAGCTCATAATTAGCATGACAAATGAGTAACCCCCCCGATGATGTTGGTGAAACCAGCAGTCCACTCATCCTTAACAGCAAACTAATTTCATCATACATGAACAAATTCACTCACTCCAAGCTCTTTCCTACTGTTCTGTCACTATGAAGTGCAGACCGAGTCTATTCAGCTCACGCTTCATCCTCCTAGTTAGAAATGAGTGGTTTCGCCTTCACTTCAAATATATCAAAGGCAGAGCTTTCCTACAGACATACAGCTGTTCTGGCAGTTACAGAATGAGAGAAAGAGAGAAAAAGGAATGAAATGCCCACCATGGACACAGACACATCACCGTGGGCCTGTTAGATCAGTCTCCACCACAAGCCCCCTGGAGACTGGGTTATCGGGCACTGTCAGTGTCTAAGTGGATGCTGCACAGCCCAGGGCAGTAGAAGACACTCAGCCTGTATGTGCGGCTTTAAGGGAGCACAAGAACTGCCCGTGCCTCAGCAACTGTGCGAGTTGGGACAGTGGGCTTACACTGAGCAGAAATCACGGCGCTGATATTGTGCAGAATGGCATGTTATGCATATCCACAATGCTAGTAGTATTATGAGGGCTCTTCACAGCATGAGAGTAGCATCGGCACCCAGCTTCCTTTTGTACGATGATTGTTATTCAGGAAATGCTATTCGGAAGGTAACATTCCCAAGCTGTATGCAGTAAATGCATCCCAAATAATCACCCGAAAGTGACTCAACATTAATAAAGTTAGAAAAGAAACACAGATGGGAGGGTCTTAAGCAACTCTATCCATTGAACTGATTCGTTACATCAGTTAATTCACGTAAAACCCTTTACGAAAGCAAACAGAAAGTATGTGATTACATTAGGCTGTTGACATGCTGCAGTCACGCACCAAATAAATGGCACAAACATACCAAGTGTGATTGCGAATGCTCTGTAGACTTTATCCCTTCTTCACAGTGTTTTCCAAAATGTACTGATAGGCCGATATTCCAGACATTCGGAAGCAGGCTTTGTTGAGGTTAAGGGTAAACACATGTGGCTCAAACTTTGGATATGTTTCAGTGCCGACTTTTGATTCCAGCATCTTTATCCCAATCCTGGCAAACAGGAAGGAGTCTGTGTCCAGAAGAAGACAGCCAGGACTCTTTCTGTTTACCCATGACTCTCACAAGAGTCCTTCTGCTACCATCATCATCTCAAACAGCTGGGGCTTCATATAATACACCATAATACTAGTCTGTGTGTGTGCGTCTGTGCTCACGCATATTCAAAGTAGATTTGAAGGGTAAATTGCTTAATGATTTCTGGGAAAACTATAAATTGGGGTACCAAATAAGCACCATTACTACAATTTGATTACCATGCAATTGAATTACAGAGTAATCACCATTTCTATATATCATTATATTGAAACGCAATACAGGATTAGCTTATGCTGTTGGCTATGGGGAGAAGATATGACCATCTAAATAAAAGGTGAAAGTGTAAATCTGCAGCTTTTAGCTACCCATTAAAGAGCAAAACATCTCGCTTTTCCTGAAAACTGTCACACAAGGGAGAGAGGCTCAAATGCTCGGACTGAGGGCAGCAGACTATTGAAACAATGCTTCATCAGATAAACACTGAATCTCTGTGATTGGTACTTGCATCTGTCCAAGTGTCATCCAGGGTCCCCATCATGTAGAAGAGCATATTTGTGGATCCAACGTTAGCTCATGCAGTACCCTAAAAACCTTTAGAGGTATATCAGCAGTACCTTCAAAAGGTTAGGCACCTCCAGTATACTTTTGTAACATCAGTCTGAAACATTTGCACCTTATCTAGGTCTCTTCAGAGGCAAAAAAATGCAGTTCAATATTTGGTTTTATCTATATCTTTACGAACAAAATGTGTATTTTTTAAAATACATTTATAAAACACTGCTGACAAAACTTGTGTAGCTTCAACTATACATTGTCTTATGAATAATCAGACAATAAGTGATTAGTCAGTTGTGTTTGAGTTACTAAAAATAATGATTTATTTGTGAATCAGACTACAGTGGGAGCTCTGTCTAAATAAAGAAATAAATGATTAGTAACAATGGTAAAAATATTTATGAATACTAAAATTACTACTACTCATATTAATAGAAATGATAATAATTAATAATTGAATTAAATTAGTGCATAAAACTTATGCATATTACTATTATGGCTAGATAATACTAGTATTATTTTGTAATAATAAAATAAAGCAAGATTATGCCACATAATATGGAGTTAATATGGAATGTTTTCAGGGTGTTGATGAAGGTATACACTGAATGAGGGTATGAGGGAAGATAAAAAGGTTAGGAAACGATGTAAAAGCTATTATACCCATAAAGTGTAGATGTAACGATGAAGACTGATATTGAAAGGCTGGAAACATGTAATCTCTACAAGCAGCTATCCACCAGTCAGCACTGCAAGGTAAATGCATTAACTGAACCTGATAGGACAAAAAGCCACAAAACTATCAGATTTAAGGATTTTCTTTGTCAAAAACAACTATTAATCTTAAAGATGCATCATGGTATTACGTCTTCATACATATTCCCACTCACCAACCATATTGTATTTGCTCACGCAAGAGCAACTTTGCTTTCCTTTTCTGCAATGCCCTATGGGATATGTCACAAGCTATCACAGAGATTGTGACGTCCTTGACAATCGTCCAGATGTCTTTGTGCTGTTATGATGGAGGATGAAGACTTGTGTTCCTCAAGCTGATGGGCATCAGGCAGGCCTCTGAAGAGTCTGCGCTGTCAAGTGGTGGCTGAATGAAGAGGTGAGTGCTGGGGGCTCCATTAGTGCAAAAGTCCTGCTCAAGACCAGCCCCTCAAACCAAAGCTGTCCACATTTAAATACATTTAACATGTACATCAACACATTTTACAACAGTACATCAAATAAATATGCATGTTTATAAAGTGATACAAATGTAATACCTAGGCAAACTACATGAAATGAACCAGTGCTCTTGAAACGCCCTGATTCCCACCAGCACTCTTCACATGTGCTGGTTTACTTAAGCACACAGGACCAATCAAGCATCTGATTACTCAAATGGGCTAATTAAGGCTCATTAGACTCTAAGTCCTGACACCTGCATGCAGTACACTTTGCATGCGGACAGGGCCACAGCTTCTCTCCCACAGCATGCGACTTTGCTAGCTGTCACCACTGGCCCCAACAACTGTCCCAGTCATCGGTCTGCTTTCATTCCCCGCCCTTCACACTGTCTCATAAGGATCTCTCAATTATGCAAGCAGACTGGGGATGTTGTGGAGTGGCCCAGTGAAACAGAACGTGCCATGCTAAACAGGCTTTATTAGAGACACAGATTTCTGATGCTAACAGCAGCACTGGAGACAAAGATAAAGAACAGGGATGGGAAACATGAAGAATTTAAGATCGTGCATTTAAGGCTACGTTTACATGACAATGATGTAGTAAAAAATGGAAAAGTTTTTCCCTTGCATTTTTAAAAAGTTTCACATATACACAACAACATTTTCAAAACAATTTGCGTTTACACATATCTGTGAAAATGGCCACAAACACTGTATTACGTATGCCAGGCCAGTAGTTGGCGCTGTCACCTTGTTAGTAAACTACCTGTAGGAAAGTGACGATTATATGTTTTAAATGATGCATCTTCACTGTTGGTTGTAATATTGGTGAAGTAAATCCACATACCCATCATACTGTGAGCAATTAAATCTAAATTCAAAACGATGATAAATACTCATTTCTATTACATTTATACATAGTATGATAACTAAATGTTCGATATTACAAAAAATTATATTATCTATATTATATTATAGATCAGTGTTTTCACCAGTTTTCCGACTAACACACCCTTTATGACATTGAAACTTGTTTATTATCTAGAATTCAGACTTTCCCATTAGTAAATAGGACTAGTAAATAGTTGGTGTGTTTCGTTTTGAAGGCTGCACCCTCAGTAGGGTCGCATACGTCATTGAAGATGTCTCGTTTCATAAGTAACCATTACATTCCAAAGAAAGAATGAAATGACAATTCCTCACGAGGAATAACAGTCAGTTTTATACTGGTTAGTTTTCTGACATATATAGCTGACAAATGCAACCTCCAGAGGGTGCATGAATTGAAATGAGACACTGCTAATAAGTGTGTACTTTGATTAATTAGTTGTTTGATTTACTAAAATAACTAACTTATAATAGTCAGCTGGTTAGGAATCAGACTACAGTTTGAATGCACTGTGCTTTTGATTCACTAAAAACAATCAGCTCACATAAGTCTTTCACTTGGGAATCAAACTACACTGCCCACTATATTTTTCATAATGTATATTCAGCAGTGGTGCTGTGGCACCCCTGAAAGAGTAGTGCAGGACTGTTTTACTGTAGTGATCCATCCACATCAGCCAAAGAATATATTGTATGTGCAAAAACCATTTACAAAACACCATTCTTTTCCATTTTTTTAAATTAATTGTTGCTGTTAACAGTTTCTTGCATGTGCATGTGTGTTCTCGGTTTCAGACCGTACTTAAGAACACGTCTGACCTGTTGTCACATTGAGTTATTTAATGCTTTGCCTGGCTAAGTCATGTTGTACTTCATGACTTCAAGAACCTTGTCTTGGTGTTCATGCTAAATGTTTTCTGCACCAGACATGTAGGCCAACTGAGAGGAATCTTTCACTAAATGTCAAAGGACTTTTAATGAATGTCTGCTAAAGTTTAACCTTACAACAGCAGTTCAGCCAGTAATGTGAACAAGGAGCACAAGCTGTTCGATTAGATCCGTTTCAAATCTGTACGGCTCCTAATACAAAAACTTTATAACAGAATTTCAGTGGCCTCTTGTCCCTGAAAATGCTGTCCAGTCCAACCAGCGTCCACTGGCATGCACACAAACACAGGCTCAATTTTCAAAAAAAAAAAAAAAAAAAAAAAAACAGTGCAAAAACAAATAAAATATGATATCTAAACCTTCTGCAATAAGGATAAACCTCGGAAAATGTTTATGAAAAATAATCACCAGGACAACACATGCATGTGGTGTTTACACTGACGCCAGTGTCGCAGCTATCCCACATCTCCCACAAACAGAGAGGAGGGGGCAGCCGGCAAAACAGGAAATATCTTTTGCATATTATTTTAAGTAACTGTTCAAATTCCATTTCAGAATGGTAATCCACAAAACAAATATGTAGAGGCATATTTTAAAAAGGGAGGCTCTGCTTCAATTTCCTATTGTGGTGCAGAATGTGTGTTTACTCTTTGTGTCTGTTTGAATTGATTTGCACAGCTCGGCAGACAGCGGCTGAATGCTGCGACCAAGAATCCATCATCTCATGTGATCTGATAGTTCTGCAGTATTAGATTGATTTTCCTCTCTCCTCTCATCTTTCCCTGTCTCTCGCTCTCTTTGTCTGCTTTCCTTCCATTGGCGACGTTAACAAACATGCCAAGTTACCTGTCTCCCCATCTGCTAAAACAGAAGTCCCTTCCGTCATGAACAACAGATTAATGTGCAAGTATAAAGAGTAAATTGTTTATGTTTGCATGTTACTCCTTGACACCAAAATTTACAGAGCGCAGATTTAAAACCTAAATGATCTTCTTGGAATGTTTTTTTTTTTAAATATCCACTTAATGTGTTCATATTCGTGCTGGATTTGGCCTTGAACTGCTAAGAGAAGAATAGAAACAAGAGAAGGCTTAACTTTCCCAAACCATCTTAAGACTCTCATCAACTCCTTAGAGCCACCGTGTGATCTCCATCTCTCTTTCTTGCTCAAGCAAAGTTTAAAAACACCTGTCACGGATTCAAAGCAGGGACTAGCCGGGCAAGCGATCACCTCTCTAGCAACACTAGAGGGAGAGGAATTGGAAACGAGGAGATTTTTAAAAGCTCAAAGATCCTCTCATCGCTCTTCTTTAACCGTCAACGAAGGCAGCAGAGACTGCGCGCAGGTATAAGCCCCACTCTGGCGTACCTGAGACTTCTATTTTAAGCCCTCCCTTCCATACGGCATGTCAGACGAGCCCGAAATCCCTGCTAATACTAGTTACCTCTGAAACATAGATCTTACTGTTTGGCTTTTAGCTTTGACAAGTTATTTCCTACTCCCTTTGAAATAAAAAAGTGGAGTGTTCTGACACCGACTTTACGTTTTTGAGCTCATTAAAGCTGGGATCTGCCTCAATGCTACCTGGATTTTTTTTACAGGCGCGATAAGCCAAATTAATATGAACTCGTCAGGGCCACTTAAAATGCCTCTTGTTATCCAAAGCTCTGAGCTCCTGCAACTTATCACACAGCCACTGATATCCTTTAAACTAGCAAGGTGCAGTCCTTTAATTAAAACTAGTAACATTCCTTTAGAAGAGGAGGAAAGAAAATGTAGAGGGGTGGACTTCATCATTTATCACAGGCTCGAGTTAAAAGGAAGCGATTTCACAAACTAAAGCAATGGCTAATACCTCTTAAACTGACACGCGGCGAGCTTCCCTGTTCAAACGGGCCGGCGAAGAAACAAAGTCCCTGAGGATGTACATCATACGCTAAGCTGTGAAATACTACGTGTAGCATGTTCTCTGGCACAACTCTTAAAACTGGCACCAAATGAAAATGGATGTGTGCTCTTCCTTTGTGCTATACCGAGCTGAGTGATATATCTTTATAATATCCACTATATTTTACTGATAATAAAAAGCAAAGCGCCACATTGCCACCGGAACACTTAGCTAACGTAGAGGGGAGAGGCAGCCATAGCAAATAATGTAAATCAATCTGAGTAATATTGCTTTAAACTTAATGCAATATACTCACTGCATCCGTCCTAATGTGCATTTACATACTGGAGACACAGGCGTATACAGCGAATGAGTACATATCCCTAGACGTACAGACATCCATAAACACAGGAACACACACTCGTACGCACTAGAAGTCTATTGAGTTTTTTCTTTTCTTTGCTAAGGCACTCTGAGGATAATACAATTCTTTTTCTTTCTTTCTTTCTTTCTTTCTCCCTCTCTCTCTCTCGCTTTCTCTACTTTCTGTACAATACATCACTCAGTTCTGCCTTATGCCTGCATGAAATTCATTTTCTAATGGAAATATTTGTTTTGTAAATCAAATATGTATTATGCACAGAATGCAAAGCACAAATTAAATTATGTTAATGAAATGAAAGAGATATGAAATGCATATTTCATGGACAAAACATAACCCCAGCGAACAGTCATTTCTTGATAAAAATCTTTAAACACAATCTCATTCAGAGAAAGACATATTGCTAAGGCAGATAGCACCTCATTAAAATGGTCTCCTTTAATATCAGTGCTTAGTATATATAGGATTGTAAATAACCACTGGGGACGAGGAACCAATAATGAAATACTGTCTTTAATAGCTTGCCATTGATGTCAGCATAAAAAGTGCGTAGAGGAATATTGGAAATTGGGCACGCACACACACATAGAGTCAAAAGCTGTAAATGATTGCATATTTAAATAGAGCTGACTAAGGCAAAGATGATATAGATATAAGTAATAGGCAGAATATTATGCTGACCTCACATAATTTAACTAAAAAAAAAAACACTGTTTTAAATTTTATATTGGTTACACTTAATGAATAATAGATTCCTCGGCTATTGTTGTGCACTGCAAGATCTTAATAATCATAATAATAGTATTAAAAAACTGCCTAAAAGAAAAGAAATGGAGCCGCTCTGCCCAGCTGACTTGCAAATGAAATAAACTGGCTTTTCAGCAGAAATAAACGTGGCGGTATACATACAAAAGCTAGAGCAAGAGAGATGCCCACTGCTTTGATTTGATGGCGATGAGAGCAGAGAGGGTGGGGTGCTTGACCTGGCTTATTCTGCTTAATGCTAAATAGCTTAATTGCCCCACAATACACAATTACCAGCTGCTCCAAACAAAGCATGGATTTAAACCCAAATAATACCCAGCTGAGGTCTGCTGACATTTCTTGCCACTTGATTGACAACACATATGTGAGTGCAATAAAGGCATTTGCATCCAAACTGCAGGTGCACCTGCCCTTAAATCCTTAAATGTGGTTATTTCCTTAAGTCTGAGTGTTCTTAGGCCTTAAATACTTTTTAAAATCCTGCATTAAAAAAAGAAAGAAAAAAACAGACAAGCAACTGTGAATAACTGTGTTTCCCATACTTATCCTTATTCCCTTAATCTAATACTGTCAAGTTAATTATAAGTGTTTTTGTTTTATTTTTTGTCTATGACCATGAAGAGATTATACCATTAGGATGGACATTTCATAATCTTTTCAAATTTTGCTGAAATGTGGCCAGCTTTTTTCCTCAAGCTGTCAGAGCCCTCCAAAAGGTTTTATGGTTTTATCCACTACAAATAATCTGATTATCAGATTTGAATTGTGTTTTCAATAATTGTTATTCTGCATTTATTCAGCTGCGAGCTGAGAGAGATTGAGCATGAGGGTGAACACGTGAGAATGTGAGAGAGAGATAAATGGTGGGATGGAAAAAACAGAGGTGATGGTGGCTGGAGACCTGTCGGAGGAGGTCACCACACACAATCTCATCACATCAGCCTCACATTACACACTTCATTTCCATTCTACCAGCTTCTTCCTCCATCTCTCTGTTTCTCCAGCACTCCACACCTGACTGAAAGCAGGCCGGTCCACCGCAGGTAGCAAAACAAGTCAGTGTTCATGGTGTCACATATGAAGTTTTATGTTTTTTTTATGCAACATTTTTGATTTTAGGGGTAAATTATACTTATTTATGATGGAAATTTTTGTTGTTGTTGTTGTTTTTCTGCTGTTCAAGTATATTTTGATGTGTTTTATTCAAGATAATCTCATACAACCATTCTATAACAGCCAGGAACATAATACATGACAGACATGGCAAGAAATATAATATATGTGAAAACCAATATAATTGTAATATTATTAATCAGTAGTTCTCAACTGGCTTTGCTTCAGGACCCAAACTTCACAATTATAGTCTTGTCACTAGTGTTGGGAGATATGGTAATTTTTCAAATCGTCATATCGCCAGCCTGTGAGCTCACCGATACACGATATTACCGTGCATGGATGAGTGGGGCAAGAGAGAGACTCTCTGTACTTGTCATAGGCTATAACATAACTATTTGGTGTTTTAAACCGCACACACGCAAGAGAGAGAGAGCGTGGATGCACCATTAATCTAAATAATCTACTTTCAAACATACTGATAAACTAACATGTTAAATATAAAAATATTTAAAACAGCTAGTCCATATATATTCGGATACAACAGTCATACATCGCTATAAAAACCTGTTTTCCATCCCACCATTCATCTCTCTCTCACGTCCTGTGACAAGATTGCTGCATCGGCGCAAGGAAGTTATCAGTCTAAAAGGTCTGCAAAATCAGTCAACTGTGAAAATCAAAAGTAGATTTATTTTAAAGACCAACAGTTTAACACTGAATAATTGGAAACACATTGAATATAGAAGTATTTAAAACAGATCAGTTCATACATTTGGAGCTAAGTTAAATTAAACAGATACATCACTCATACAGCGCTCCAGACCGCACGCCCCATGACAAGCCCAAAACACCGCCACAGAAACAAGAATGAGATGTGTTCTAACATAACTGTTAGAGGCCCAAGGCATTTTTTGTATCGCAACCCACCAGATGAGAACCACTGATGTAAAGTTTTACAGCAGCTGACAGAAAACATCTTTAGCCTCTGTAGGTTAGAAGATGAAGCCTGATGTTTTCAGATGTATTCAATTGAGATTTTCTAGAATACACATAACACATAGCAGAATTTGTAGTGGACAGACTAGACGCTAATCTTTGAGATTTTTAGCACACAAACTCCCAGAGTTATTCACAGTTAGACAAAGTGTTACAGTCATCTCCGCTATTTTTTAGGTTTTGAGTTTATGGGGCCTTTTTGATCTGAATTAACCATCTTTGACAATCTATGTGGAGTTTGTTTATGCTCTGTCTTTTAAAATGCAGCAGAGAGACCTCTAAAGTGTGATGTAACATCCTGTGAGAACCATCAGAAATGTGCAGGCAGTTCTGTGCATTAGGAAAGCGTGTGGGCCATATGAAATTATGAATTACAGACACATGCATTCTGGTATCATATGATAAAACCCCATTCTCTCCAAATGACCATATCTCACCCATGTTACATCCTCCCACCTCACAAGCCCACCAGCTGCATGCTGCTACAGCATCTACATCTTTTATAACAACCATCATGCTCCATATGTCCTGTCTGTTTCTCTCTCACTCTCTCTTTGCATCTTTGGAGTTCCCACGAAAGCAGCGGTTTGTGATGACTGGACACGTCGTGTGAGGCGCAGGAGCGCAGAATCACACAACATAACAATAATCCTCCTTTACAGTCTAAATATGGCACTTGAAGAGTAAGATGCAAAAGTTGAAATGGGATCACGGGTAGGCAATTAACAGTGCTCTTCAAATCTCCTTTAGGCTGTGGAACAGGGGAGAGGAAGAGTATAGGAGAGTAATGCTGAATATGGTGGCAGAAAAAGGTGACCTTGTTAGGTAATTAACATCTCTCTCCAAGTTTAATTAGAAAGGCTACATCAATTCAAAATAAGAATAAAAGGAGAGCGGCAATCAAAAAAGAAGACAGAAACACCAGCGTCTGTATATAAAATGCTCATCTGATTGTATAAAAGCATTAAAAATGCACCTGTTCATGGATAAATTGCTTCACTCGCTAGAAGTCCTCAGGGGCCGAGTGCTTTTCAAAATAGCATCAAGTGTTAAGATGCTATTTACATGTGTTGATACATGGAATGCAAAGCCGGGGGGAAAAAAGGAGAAAAAGACTGCAAATTATTTTTGCATGTCTCGGTCCTCTTGTTAAGATTCAAAACAATGCTTCAAAACTTTCCCGATTTGGGTCTCTGGGTCTCTGTTGGCCCGTTCTTCCCCTGCCAAAGCCTGCCTTAACCCCCTTTAGTGTTGAGCAAACAATCTCCTCCCGCTCACAATAACTTTGCAGAAAGATGTTTTTGTTTAAGTCCCAGATCCGTTATTGGCATCCCGTCCAAAAATAAAAGCGTGCTGTAGTCGGAGGCTGACTGACGGGTGGCTGACAGTCCGCGTAGATGAGCCGTATATTCATCAGATGTTTAATTGAGACGGGGTGCGCAGGTCGCCAAGTTAATGTAGCAGGGACGATGTGGGATTTATAATGATGATTGATGGCATGACGGGACCGGCCTGACTATGAGTGCTTTGCGTTAGTGGGTCCGACATCATGGATGTACCGGAAAGACATTCCTAACGAGGGCTGGATCGTATCTACTTCCTCCTGCCACTCAGCTCAACTCGTCTAACATGACAGGTCTGACCTCAGGAGCACAGACACACAGTCGAATCAAACAGATATAGGGGCACAATGCAAACTGTTCTAGTGGGTATTCGACTTATCCCAGACCTCTGTGTGTATGGGGACATCTTTGGGTGAATAATGGAATACAGAACACTTTTACTGCTACATCTGAAAAGTGTAATTTAGCCCATAAGAAGCAAATCATAACATAACTAATGCTAAAATGAAAGGTTCCACTAACCTCTGTATCAACCTCAAACCAACAACATCAGCCATGCCACACTTCTCCTCCACTTGTAAGTATGTCAGCTCCTCTGCATACACTGCTTTTCTTTATATAATAGGAAAGTACACTACTAAAAACTTTGAGGTTTTTAAAGATTCATGAATAGTTTTGAAAGACGTTTTTAATTCTCACTAAAGCTGTATTTATTAGTTCAAAAATACAGTAAAAGCAGTAATATTGTGAGATATTACAATTTGAAACAACTGTTTTGTATTTTAATATTTTAAAGCAGCCAATAGTCTAGTCTTAATTGTCAAGTGATCCTTCAGAAATCATTCAATATACTGATGTGCTACTCAGTAAACATCTCTTATTATTGTCCATGTTAAAAACAGTTGTGCTGCTTAATGTTGATATGTTATGAAAATTAAAAAAATAGCATTATATATAATCAGTTGTAAATATTAAATGTGACCTGAAACATTTAAGAAAAAAAAAAAAAACATATAGTTCAATCTAAATAAATAAATAAACCTGTATTTTTCAAACCTGTATGACATACTTTTTTCTGGTGATATTTTTAAAACTGTGTTTTATTTTGTTTTTCCATACAATGAAAGTCAGTGGGGTGCATTTTTTGTTTGTTTGTTTGTTTGTTTGTTTCTTTCTTTCTTTCTTTCTTTCTTTCTTTCTTTCTTTCTTTCTTTCTTTCTTTCTTTCTTTCTTTCTTTCTTTCTTTCTTTCTTTCTTTCTTTCTTTCTTCAAAATATTAACTTTTGCATTCCACAAAAAAAGTAATACAATTTAAAACTGATGTAGAGAAAATGAGGAAGCGTAAATATGACCAAATTTTTATTTTTAGGTGGTGATTTTTATTTTTACGTGCATCCCACTGAATGCACTATGCACACATAATTTTATTAGTGTTAAAAATGACTGGTCATGAAAACTGGAAAAGCCAAGGTGAAAACACTTTTGGCAACATCTTTGGCTTTACCAAAAATATATGGGGCTTCAGCCCTAGAAGCCCACTTCTAATAACTGCCAAGGTGGACAAATAATCAGGACAGTACAGTGAAAATTTTCAGTACATTAAAAAGATTTGGCCTAGCCGTTTGTGCACATACTCAGACATATTGAGTGAAGGTGCTCATACAAGCAATTGGCTCATTTCCGGATCCCATTCCTTCCTCTTCTCCGTCACTCTACTGCACTATATAAAATGACACAAAGGCTAAGAACAAAATCAAAACGGCAGACTTTCATGATCACAGGAGTGGGTTTTTAAAGTAGAGACACAAATAAACAAATCTAAAATGATGCGAATGTGAACAGCTCAATCACGATGAAAAACGGATCAGTCGTGTCTGCACTTGTCCTATATAAAGTGAGCCGTGCGGCAGGTACATGGATGTGAAGGGGCTTGTAATTGCCTACAAGTGATGCACTAATAACGTGACAGTAACCTCAGGACCTCTCAAGAGGGCTTTTTTCTCTTTTTTTCTAAAAAGGAAAAAAGGGGGAAAAAAAACAGAAAAGAGGGGAAAATGAGAGAGGAGAGGAGGGGCAAAACAGACTGTCAGTGAAAAGATGAGAGAAGAACAAAACCACTCCACCTTGCAGGAATTCGGGGTCCGATTGGCGGCGCTTCATCCAGCAGCAATTACATCGACTAATTAGAATTGGACAATTTCTTGTTTGAAGTATAAAGAAATGACAAAGGAGGGCATGTGAAAAGCTATATTCAGAGCGAAACAGCATTAAAAATCCAGCCTAATCCCGCGCTAGCATGTGCCTCTATGATAACAGCGAAAACTATGTCCTCGATTCTTTCTCTTTCTCACTCTGCCCATTTTTTATTTCTTTATTTTTTTCTTTTTCGCCTTTTTTATTTTATACCATCTGGCCCTCTCATCTCTGACATAAAAAAAGAAAACTAATTCATGTTCGGAGTCATCCACATGATGAATAGTGTAGGTCCAGGTGCTATGAGTGTAAAAAAGGAAAGTGGAGGGAAAGAGAGGGAGGGTAGAGGATGAGAGAGAATTATATATGTATATCATCTCCCATTCTACACAAGGGTGATTTTAAACTGCGTTCATGATTAAAGCAAGGGCTTACGCTACAGTATATTCCTCACCGCAAAGTGATCGTAATTAGATATTTAATCTGTAATCCAAAATAGCCCGTGATGCCAAAGACAAAAAACAGTGGAAGATGAAGGGATGGGTGAGAGATGATAGAAGGAGACAGAAAAAAACAGCCGTTTTTCTATCATATGAAGGTCACAATGCGATGTGATTGTTTGCCTCAGTGGAGGTGAATTAAGTCACCCAGACAAGCTTTTAACCCATGTTACCTTCATTCTCTCTCTCTCCCTCGCTCGCTCTCTCCCTCTCTCTTCTTTAAACAGTTTTCTATTGAAGAGGATTCAATCACCATAATGAATCTGAGGCCAGGCAGCAATCTTCTCCACAGAAAGAAATTCTAAAAGGTTATAGAATTTGTAAAATGAACAGCACAGAGGAAGTAAATGGCAGTGTGTGTGTGTGTGTGTGTGTGTGTGTGTGCGTGTGTGTGTATATATATAGTGTGTGTTATTTTTTGTGTATATAAACCAACCTACTATATATATATATATATATGCATGTGCAGGGTTGGGGAATCAATTATTGCAGGACACAAGGCAGTCATAATATTTAGCGGCCTTCATTTACTCTGCTCAGGTAGGCTCAAACACTGCTGCTTGTACAGGAGGTGAGGTTTATTTTTAAGAAGAGAGAGAGAGAGAGAGTGTGCGTGCGTGTGTGTGTGTGTGTGTGTGTGTGTGTGTGTGTGTGTGTATGCCACGCCCGGCAGGCAGAAGGAGGCTGGCACTGAAGCGTATGAGGGAGGCGCCCCTGACTGCGTCTCATAATCATATGCTAGATTAGGTTAAGTGGTGCACAAACCCGTCAGTAATTCAGCCCACTGTCTCCCAGGGAAACTGATCCACCCCTCCTTCATCATCCGAACGCCATGAGACACACACACACACACGCCAAACGCTTAGCCGGAACGGGTACGTATAGGACGCCAACAGTCCCCCATATGTGATCAATGCGCCTGTCGGTCTTCCGTCTGAGCTCCGTCATGTATGAAATGATTACATCTTGGAATATTTCGGAGCCCGGGCTGGATTGATTGATTCGTGTTATTCTGAGTAGTATGTTCGCTTACTCCATCTTCACCCAAAAGCCCTCACACCGTGGCTACTAATGTTCCGTCAGCGCCATCGATCCTGATACGGGCCTGACGTTAACGCCTACAACAGATGACGAGGGAACGGTGTGACATCAGACAGTAGCCCGGCAAAAGGAGGGGTCACGGAGGAAGACACCTATCCTCCATGTTCCTACATAATGAACTCTTAAAGAAGGTTGCCGGCTGTGAGGAGAGCCGCGGGAGCCTGGAGCTCATCAGTGTCAGTCCTGAAAAGGTTCTGGAATGAATGAGTGAGAGAAATCAAAGGGAGATTACACGTCTGACCATGTATCATCCTCGATATATTGAACGGCGCCATTGTGGAGATAGAGCGCTTATAAAAAGTGGTATTGTGCTGGCCTGAAAGACTGTGTGGGCTCTCTGCATGACTAATCTGTCTCCTCCCATTATTTTATTCAATCTTCACTGACTTTATGCCTTTGACATTTTTGCTACACTCAGTAAGTTTGAGTTGAATGGACAATTTTAAAGATTTTTTTAAAGGCATTTGCCATGGCGGCCCATGCGCGCGGGGAACAAAAAAAGAGGCTATCTCTTTGTTTCAATGCATAATTTATTACTAAAAATGGTCTTTTGACTAATTCCAGCCGGCAGGGTGAGAGTCAGAACATGTTCTTTTGCTCTCAATACTGAAAGGCGCATTGGATTTTTCAAGTGAAAACATTTGATAATGCCTCGGTAAGAGATGTCTCTCTCTTAGTTCCTCAGTTCAACTCTTTCAAGGTGCACATTCGTGCAAACAAAAACACACAAGTCCAAATGAATAGCGGTTTGGGGTCTGCTATAGATGCAACGCTATTTATATTCCTAACCAAACCGCTAAGAAAACAATTCAGAGTCAATGAGCTGTTTTTGCATTCATAAGCATAACTGATGTGCTCTGAGAGATTTATACAAAAATCACACAAAGCACGCACGCACGCACCTAAGGGCTGTGAAAAAGGAAAGCAATTCGACTTGTGGTATACTGCCAGAAAAAAAACACACATGCACATACAATGTGACGACTACCTCAAAAGCGATTTGTACGAACACAGCGATCGGCAGCCACAGCAACAGGCTGATAAAACACAGAATGGGACGGTCACTGGCATTAAGAGATTAGCTTAAGTCCAAGAGCAATCATCATCTGAACATTTGATTATAAATCTGTCCTGTTAAATTGATTATGGTAATGCTGAGGGCAGGTGGGATCAGGAACAGCACCTGGCCACATATGGTGGCCGCACACAAACACAGACACACACATACACACACACACACACACACTCCTGTTACGTTCTGCCCAGCACTGTCATTACACCACATCAAATGTGTGGACTCATCTCTCTCTCTCTCTCTCTTTCTCTCTCTCTCAGGTGAGAGCTCCCTTCAGGCCGCAGGGCATGGTGTACTTGAAGCCGTGAAATCAGGTTACAGAGAGTGAATGAGCTGAGTGTGACTGTCAAACACTGTAAAATACACCAAGAGACAAGTGTGCTCGCCTCTGACTTACTGAACAAACATTTATGAATGGGCTGGTAACAATGTGTAGGAAGTAATAATATAATACAAAGGGTGTCCTAAACGTACATCAAAGTACAGTAAATGTGTCACCTTCACTTAGATATTATGGCTTTTGAATGTGGCCTCTATGAGTTACAGAGATTAGGGGGCAAATATTGGACAGAATATCACCAAGCCTCCTTCCTCATTTAAATGGTCTAAAGATGTATCATTAAGATGCATTCTGTAAATTTTCGTTTATGTTGCACTGGCCGATATGACAGTTTTCTTGGTCTTATACTGACACCTAGCAAAGTGAATGTTTCATCATGCTTGTTATGCCAATGTAGAAATGTTCAGATTGCAGTGAGCCATGACTAATTTATTCAGTAAGTGAAAGTGTCCACAAACAAGCTATGTCACAAAGATAAACCGCGGACTACTGGTCATGTGATCTCAACATGTCAGTGCCAATTAGGTGAGCCACTCTATGTTAACTCCATGTTCTTATTAGGCTACTGCTTTGACTGAAGTCTTCATCTCACGTAAGTGTACATAATTTGAAACTTTTCTTTTTTTCTTCTTCTTTTTTTTATGTGCTACTTATGCTTTGTGTAAAGTGCACCTTTAAATCAAATCCAGCTGACAGTGTGTCAACTGTGAATAGGTAATAAAACAGTAAATAGGTAAAAAGTAAAAAGTTAATCAGTCCAATCATATTTTTGAGCCAAGTGGATTTTGAATTTGACCTCCAAAAAGTTTATTATACATTTTATAATTTAATAAATAAATATATCTTTAATATTTTTTTCTTGCTGTGGCAGAACATTCACATGTCTAAATTTGGATCATCCACTTGAGTCACACCTTCTGTAGAACATTTGCTTCATATAGAAAATCATCTTCCCACCCTCATGTCACTCAAAACTTCTCTCTATCGCTCTCTCTCTCTCTCTCTCTCTCTCTCTCTCTCTCTCTCTCTCTCTCTCTCTCTCTCTCTCTGTGGAACACAAAAATATCAATATGTCAAATGATCAACATGATATTTAAACCTCAAAGTCTACATATGACACTTATAATTATGAAATATACACATATAAATTTGACAGTATCATTACACTAATAATAACAGAAAAAAAGGAAGAAAAAGATTGCTGTATATACTGTGTATATATATATATATATATATATATATATATATATATATATATATATATATATATATATATATATATATATATATATATATATATACATAGTGTACATATATATATGCTCAGCCCTGTATCTAAACCTCACTGTCATGTCTGTAATTCCATATTTTCACTCTGCACATGAAGGTGTTGCTGGCCAGTCCATTCACATGTGGCGTCTGTCTGTGTGTGTGTGTGTGTGTGTGTGTGTGTGTGTGTGTGTGTGTGTGTGTGGGTGTGTGTGTGGGTGTGTGTGTGTGAGAGAGAGAGAGAGAGATAGAGAGAGAGAGAGAGAGAGAGCAGCAGCAGGTGGATTTCGGAGTTGATGAGGTTGTCATATCTGATTATGTCACTGTGGGGCTAGCCTTCAAAACTGACGGCAGAGCTACAAGATCTCTTACACGTCCGTCAACACACAGTGGAGACAGGCTGTTTTAACAGTCTCACACACACAGAGGCTCATGGGGAAAGCTATATCTTCCCTGTGAGGCAGTACAGGGCAGTTAGAGTGGTACAGTGCTGCAGGATTTCAGGAATGAGTGGAGTCTGTTTAAAAGCACGGGCGAGCGCTCTTAGACATGAGCACAGAGGAGTAGCTAATCGCCCTGTGATCTTTTAAACACGCTATGCTATGTTCAACGGCAGCTTGAGAACTCATTTAAGGCCTCGGAGGAGAGCGGGAGGGGCGAATGTGCTGAAATTACCCGCTGCTAAACTGCTAAAGTCAGGCTAAAGCGCTGATTTATTCAACAGAGACAAAAGACCAAGGGAGGGTTTTAAGAGATTCATATCACTGCCAGAGTCTCCTCCAAGGAGCTTTGTGTGGAAGTGTGTGTGTGTGTGTGTGTGTGTGTGTGTGTGTGTGTGTGTGTGTGTGTGTGTGTGTGTGTGTGTGTGTGTGTGTGTGTGGTTTGACTGGTCTTTTTTACACAACTGAAAGCATGCAAGAAAAAATTTATTTAATGCGTGGAAGCAAAAGGCGTGCGTATGTGTCTACATGTGCAATTCTGACAGTCAACTTTCAAAACAAACCAAATGACCAACAGGAAGTGATCATTTAGCAGAAGCTTTTATCCAAAGTAATTTACATATTTTTTGGTAACCTTGTCAAAAAAATGTTTGTGGGTGAACCAAAAATATATTTTTTTGTGCCCATAATTAACTGAGAAATGTTAATGAAAATACATTTTCATCCAAAGGCAAAAACAATGACTAATAAACGAAGCAGATACAAGAGGGTCCTCACGCCATCAGTGCTCGGGCCCTAAAAATTGTAAAAACGAACACAGCGCATATTACGAGATATTAGTGGCTTCTCAAGGGCATGATAGTGATAGTCCAGCGGGGTTTGGATCTACAGCCTTTACCAGCCTATAATCCAAACAGTGTTCCTGGGCCCTATCAGGCATCACTAGAGCTGCTCTCACATTAAACACTCTTTGGAAATGTCCCAGTACTCTCTCCCCAACCCCCCACCCTTGGTGAACGCACATCGTCTCCCAAGCCTCTCCCCAACATTTGGGTTATTATTATTATTATTATCATTATTATTTTGGAAAAGCAGCGCTGTGAGCATATTGCGTCAGGGTCCCGTAAATAAATCTATTATTGGTGATGAATTGTATAATAACACGGGCATAATGTGTTTTTCTCACACTGAAGTGTTTTGAGGTGCTGAACTGGAAAAAGTCCCCCGTCTGTAAAATTTGAATAAACGCGCAGAAGACAGGAGAATATCATCAGCTCTAGTAGGGCTCTGTGGCAGAGACTCATACATGTTTCTTCATTCTTTTATTTTATTTTGGTTTAGTTATATATACGTATATTTTATTTAACTAATGAAAAGCTCATCAGTCCAACCTTTTCTGACATCGCCTCATGTCAAACTGTTTATGTTTAAAGGATCTATACTGTAAAATTAATGGGAAAAAAAACAGTACTGTTTAAAAGTTTTGAAAGTCTCTTGTGCTCAGCAAGGCTGAATTTATTTTATTGTGAAATAATAATATAACATTGTAAAATATTTATGTAAAATAAATTTACAGCATTTATTAGGATTTTTGGTAACACTTTACAATAAGGTTCCATTAGTTAATGTTAGTTAATGGATTAACTAACATGAACAAACTATGGACATCTTTGTTAAAGTTAGTTAATGAAAATATAGTCGTTCATTGTTAGTTCATGTTAATTCACAGTGCTAATGTAAACAAACACAACTTTTGATTTAAATAATGCATTAGTAAATGTTGAAATTAACATTAGCTAAGATTAATACTGTAGAAGTATTGTTCATGTTAAGTTCATGTTAACTAATGAACCTTATTTTAAAGATTTACCATTTTTTTCTTATATTTTGACACTTTTGTAACAATATTTAAAATACTTTAATGTTACTTTAATAAGTAATTTATTAAAAATAATAATAATAATAATAATACAAATTATGTTCTTGAAAGTCTGCCAGAGTACAGAATACTAACTACAGAGTACTACTGATTTGAGCATATTCAGCTAAAATTATGATCTAAATGTCTTGTGCAACACCTGAATGTGAACTCAGTCAGAACTCTGAACAAGAACCCTTGCAATATATTTCAGTAATTGAGTATTTAAACGCATAATATTGTAACCAAGAACTATGGGCCACAGTGAAGCTTAATGTACACAGTAATAAAACCCTTTTGAAAGCGCCTTACTGCTTTTCTGGTTGAATGGTTACACACTAGTCTGATGTAGCTGACTGTAATTCAACTCTGTGAGTTAAAAATCAAACACAGTGTTGGAGCGGATGCCAAGCAGTTAGTGCATGTGATCTGACATCATTTACTCATCCTCATGTTTACCTAAACCCACAAGATTTTCTGTGTTTCATGAAAATGCAATGTTTTCAGTGAACAATGGCTTAAATTTCAAACATTTCTATTTTTACATATAGATTGTAAGTGATATTGGAAACTTTTTTTTTTTGTTTTTTACAAAGCTATCACTGTGGTGGCACCCTAATGCACAAAAGCTAAAGGTACATCTTTGTACCCCTAAATGGTACATATTAGTACCTTAAAGATACTATATTAGTACATTAATATTTGTACCATGTTAGTACTTTAAAAGTACACATTAGTATATAAAATAAGCATATTAGTTTTCAAAGGTTTTGTACCTTCTTTTCCTGAGTGTATTCACTGACTGGAAAAGAGAACTGGACACATTCTGCTAAAAGTCTCCTTTAAAAAAAAAAAAAAACATATTTGAAAGGCATGAGGGTGAGTAAATGATGATTTCATTGTAAGTCATTTTCATTTCACTGGCTTACAGTTTTTAATGCAAAGATAAAGCGTCCTCTAATGGCAAACATATTTTTTGAGGCACATTGTAAACACGTCTGGACATCTTTTGTCACACACACCCACGGAGCAGATTCATGCATCTACAAAACCATATTACACACTGTTACTCACTGCTTTTCTCTACATCACCCTTACAGAAAACACACACTCACACTCTCACACAGTGACGTGGATGGACACCCACACATCCTGGCTTGTGAGCCGGGTGTTAAATGTGGGAAACCGTGATGGCAGGAGATCGCTGGCAGGAGCCGAGGACGATCCACAGAGAGAGAATAATGTCATGTTTTCTTTACTCCAAATAGCTATTACTGCCACCTCTGATCGGTGCAGTGCTATTGGACCTAGTTGTCAATGTTTATATATTTCTAACTTCATTTTTTGGGCAATAATCATTATTTTTTTAAGCTTATTTTTGCTACAGTCTAGATATAAATATCCTTAAAATGACAGCCAAGCAGATGCATCTGCCAAGCATTTGCAACAGCAGTCAAAGTTAGTGGTTATCCTAATATAGCCACATACCTGCTTTTCTGCAAATCAGTTACAACTATTAGGCTAATGTTACATCACCTAATTAATATTCATGAGGCATGCTGCTGATCCATTTACAATAACCAGTTGGCAGGCCCTTTCACTGGGAGGTGGTATTTTATTTTTTTATTTTTTTATGTTTTTGAAATAAGTTTCTTATGCTCACCAATGCTGCATTTGTGTTCCTACACATTTTCCATTTCATGTTTTTGATGCTTTTTTTCAGGATGCTTTGAGGAATAAAATAAAGAAGAGCTTGTATTTGAAATCGAAATATTGTGTAACATTACAAATGTCTTTACTGTCATAAATGTCTTCAATGCATTCCTGCCGAATAAAAGTATTTATCTCTTGTTGTTTCGGTTTTGCGTTTAAATAATTCCGCTTTATTTCTCTTTGAATTGGGACTGTTTGGGTCTGTGGGTATCCACACTTATGGGCATTTGAAAAATTAAAACATATCAAACCAGCAAACATCTTCCCTTGTAATGAAAAGCGTTTCTAAACCTGCTGTCCAACAAAACAGAATGTTTTTACTCCACAACATCAGTCGAATGTTTGAATGAGGAAGAATGTTACTCAGTCGATTCGAATGTCACAGAATGAGGAAGAAAATATGTTACTGTAATAAAGGCTATGTCGATTTGCAATGAATTATAAATATAGCCTACTTAATAATTATGAAAATACCTGAGATGGATTGAAGAGCACGGATAAACATTGTTGCATTCAAGTGTTAAATGTCTTCATGTTTTATCATTCAGAACGTGTCCATCTTTTTTCCTTCAGTTACAGCAACAGCTGGCTGTTTTTGTTCATATTAGGGATTTCCTGCAGCGTCATCAGTTCTATTACTTCTGTGAGGCACATGTGGAGTTTCCGCTCGAGAGTGCCCTCTGGTGTCCAGTATGAATGAAAAGACATTTAAAGTAGACATATAATAATCCATGTTTTCTCCACTGTACAGAAGAGTACATAAGTTTGTTGTTGTTGGATGGTAAAGCATATCCAAGCAACTTACAATGTACACACTTAATTAGCACTTGAGTTTCCTGACTCAAACCCATGACCTCTGCATTGCTAATGCATCTATCATAAAGACTAAAACAGGCTATAATGTGCATTTTTCAACTAACTCACAATTTTCTTTGTAAGGAATTATCTGCCACAACAACAACTTGTAGGCCGCCTCCCTGCAGCCTGTAATCCCAGACAGGACTGAAAAGTCACCAGAACATGTCTCTGAATCAGTCATTCTTCTTTGCTGAGCTCAGAATATGTTTTTTTTTTTTTAATCATAAAGTGTTCATTCACGCTCTCTTTCCCACACACACACATAAAACAAACACCCCCACTAGCACTGGGTGGAGCAGATGCTGTTTAGCTGTGGTAATTTGAATATATTTTTGGGTCAATCGTGTGCTCGCAAGAGACACATCCACGCCTTCAATGTGCCGAACAATTTAAATTTTTAATACTCCATTTAAATATATGGGCCACCTCTGCAGCAATCTCACAATGCCAAAAGCCCCTCTGATTTATGTGAGCCAAACAAAGCCATGATGCCACGCTCTGATATCTGCTCTTACCTTCCCTGCTATTCTTATCTTTAGAACATTTCACCTTAAGGAAGAATCAATAAGAGCAATTATTAGAAGAAGACACTACACGCAGCTGTCTCTCTATCTTTTTCCCTTTCCTTCTTCTCTCACCTCCCGTTTTTCTCCTTTCTATCTGTCTCTCCCTCGTTCTGCCTTTCTCCTTGGAAACTCACAGGGTATAATATTTAATTATGCTTTATAATTTATGCAGGTTATCAAAACTGTGAGAGCATCATTTTATGTACATTGGGCAAATTGCTTTTTTTCCCCTCCTTTTTTTGAAAATGGGGGTGGGGGGTGATTCTTTGCAGGCATAGACAAAGATATTGAAGCTGGGTGCAAATGTGAAATGAATAAACAGTGTGGATCTCTTCTTCAAGGCCCTAAATGAGATCTGTAGGAAATAATTTAAACCAGCGATAGAACCATTTATCACTGAAGGAGAAAAGAGAAAGAGAGAGAGAGAGAGAGAAAAAGAGAGAGAGAGTAGTGCCCCTGGCCCTGACTGCTGCAGCCAGCATCCTGCCACCATAAAAGAGCCATTACTGTAAACAGACACTGGATGTGCCCTCTTACTAGTCAAAGAAGTCTCTACCAAACCACTTGTACAGGTAGGGCCTGTGTAGCACAGCTTGGCACATACAGCTCCTCTGAGACCCGTTGTTTGTCAAACTGCCTTGTCACAATTCACTTCCCCTGCATTTGCACAAAGGCCTAATGTACAGATCATATATTTTGACATGTATGCGATTTCATTTCCCGACTGTGTACGTTCACTTAAGACATAACCAACTGTGTTTGCATTAATATCCTGCCTAGATGCACTAGCCTGACAACAGCACTAAATAGTGTCATTAGTTAGCTGCTTTGTAGCAATACTCACAAGTGTTTAACATGAACATCACCAAATATTAAATTATTTAGCATTTTCTTGTTTTGTTGGCATCAAAGAAATGTAATATTTTGTGACATTCCTGTTTAACACTTATGAGTATTGCTTCTAAAGACAGAGATATAGTTGTATGCTCTCATTTTTATTTGCATTTGTGTAATGTTTTGTCAACACTAAATCTTATGATATTTCTAAGAACATTACACAAATGCAAAAGAGAAAAAAAAAAACACATTTTTAGTAGCAATATTTGCGTTTAACATGGATATCACCGAATAGTAAATTTATTTGCATTTTCTTGTTGTTAGAAATAATTTAATTAAATACATTTATCTCTAATTTAGATCCACTGAAAGTATCTCGGAAATTACAGGAAAATGTCATTTTTAAAAGAAAAATGCATGTAATACACGTACAATGTAAACACTTCATCTTTGCATCCCTGGCCTCCAAGTGCTGATATTAGACCAGATCTGTCCTGCAACAGAAATAAATAAATAACGATGATAATCAGATATGAGTGTTTAGATCAGACCAAATATAAGATACACTTCCATTCAAAAGTTACTTTTCAACATACTGTACTGTTAAAACTGGGTTTAATCTGCCAGACTTCAGTGTCTAATGATCCTCCAGAAATCAAATATGCTAATTTGGTGCTTAAGAAACATTATAAAAGGATTTAATGTCACTTTTGATCATTTAATGTGTCCGTACTGAATAAAAAAAATAAAATACTTACTGACCCCAAACTTTTAAATGCGTAGGTATAATATTTAGAACCATATTTGAAAGTGCCTCAAATTAAATGCAAAAAAGATTCAGTATTACATATTTCTACTGTTTACCTGTATGTATTAAGATAGATATGAAATAGATTACAAAAATAAATAAAAAGAATTGCTAAATGCAGTTTACGTTACAACTGTAAAGTTATACCAAACTTACCCAGAACAGTCATGAACACAACTGAATGTTTAAAATAAAAATGTAATTAAATTTAAACAAAAATAATAATTCAGTGATAAACACTCCAAAAACTTTGAACTTCACCCCGATGTTACAGGGCATGAAAAAAACTGTTTCATTTTAGCATCTTTGTTTAGTTTAAAGCGCATATTTTAACATTCATCTAATGCTGGCAGGCTTGTTGAATACTGCACCTGTGTCTATAAATTTATACCTACCCAGCTGTCTCGCCCCAATCCAGGTGTGTCTGTTTCACTGGATGCTACTATTAGCATTGCTAATGATCCAAATCTCCATACTTCTCTATGTAATTAGTGGTAAAGATGACAAGCGATAGTCAAAAAATAAATAAATAAATAAATAAATAAATCTGAGCTTTACTTTAGAGCTCCGATCAGCTGCATGAGGAGGAAACATATGCAACAAGAGAGCCTCAACACTTAATGGAGGATAGAAATACATCTCATAATTTTTGATATTAGTAGCCAGTAGCCACAAGCAACTTTTCTTTTTTCCAAATGAGAAAACAATAAATCTGACACTAATAACGACAATGTGAAAAGCCAAGAGTCATTGAAGCATAGATTATTTTTCTCTTAATTGTATTCAGTGCTCTCAAAAAATGGCACTTTGCCATAAACAGCACATTATGCTCATTTATAACTGCTTACAACGCTTTTAAAGATTTCTCATTGTTATTCAGAACAGCAGTTTTCAACCTTTTGATTTCATGGAGCCACAAATACAATCATTCTTGTGCGAGGGACCTTATCCTAAACTTTAAAAGGCAACAATATATTTTCACATATAAAGCAGAATTTATACTGTGAAAAATGTATATTATCAATATGTATAAAATATTATTTGAGACTTTACATTACATTACATATGCTTTTTTTTCTACTCACTACATTTACTTAAAATATTGCTTATTTAGTTAATCTTATTATTATTACTATTATTTTCATTTTTATCATCATTTAGTTATTTATTTATTCGGTAACACTTTACAATAAGGATCATTAGTTAAAGGGGTCATATGATGCTGCTAAAAAGAACATTATTTTGTGTATTTGTTGTAATAAAATGTGTTTATGCGGTTTAAGGTTCAAAAAACACATTATTTTCCACATACTGTACATTATTATTTCTCCTCTATGCCCCGCCTTCTGAAACACGTTGATTTTTACAAAGGTCATCGGTCTGAAAAGCAAGGTGTGCTGTCATTGGCCAGATATCCAGTGCGTTGTGATTGGCTGAATACCTGAAGTGTGACGGAAATGTTACGCCCCTTAACATATTGTGATGCCGTGTCTGGCCGGAGTGACGAGACATAAACATTAAAGGGGTGCTATGCGTTTTCACTTTTCAACTTTAGTTAGTCTGTAATGTTGCTGTTTGAGCATAAAAAAGATCTGCAAAGTTACAAAGCTCAATGTCCAATTCAAAAGGAGATATTTTATTTAACAGAAATCACTGGCCCACAGCGCATTTCGTATTTCAGAAGGCGGGCCTTTATTTGATAGAGGAACTATTCGAGCTGTTCATGCCAGACTGGGGAGAGAGGTGTTGTAATAATGTAAAATATGTGAAAAATTATGTGTTTTTCGAACAACCTAGTATGAGAGCCTGTTTAGTACACCCCCAAAACAAAATCAAGACCTTGTAAAAGAGCATAATAGGACCCCTTTAAACCCCATTATAAACGTGATATAAACATTATTTCTAGTCGTGTCCTCTTTTGGATGGCCAAACAAAGTAGTTTCGCTTTCTTAAACAGCATCATACACCGCGACCTTCAGTGAGCAGAGGCCGGCTTGACTGAGCAGAGGCGGGCGGGTTAAGAACGGCGCGGCCATCGGATTCTGCGAAGGAGCTTGCGGGAACCACATGTGATAACCCCAGGCTGGACTCCGCTTCATCCACGGTGAAAGCCGATCCGGCGAACCACAGTGCAAAGTTGATGTATTTCCTCAGCGACCAGCACGGATCTGCTCCAACACCAAACACACAGCATCTATACGACATGGCGGCGGCAGCAACAACAATACTACAATGAGAATAAAAGGTACGCCTTCTATCTTTGTGTGAACATTTGGGCAGCGTTATGCAAATCTTCCCAAATATTGATGTAGACATGTGGGGGCATGTTAGAACGAACCATTTTAGGGGGGTGTGGTTGACTGTTAACTTTTATAAAGAATATCTCTTGGGATTTGCAACTTCACAGGTCTTCTGTATGCACCAAGAGCTTAAAACACTCCAAAGAGAAAGGAAAAATTGAAATCGCATCATATGACCCCTTTAACATTAGTTAACTACTTTACTACTTTTCTACTTTGAACGGAGAATGAACAATACTTCTACAGTATTTTACAATCTTAGCTAATGTTAATTTAAACATTTAATAATGCATTATTAAAATCAAAAATTGTGCTTGTTAACATTAGAGAATGCACTGTGAAAATGTTACCATTCAATTCATTCATTCATTCATTCATTCATGCTGTTTTTTTTCTAGACTTTTCCACAAAGTTAAATTATTACCTTGATTTATAATACTCAAACAGTGTCAGAGAAAAAAGCATGAATGGAATGTAGAAAATGTAGATTAAAATATTTCTTAGAAATGTAAACATTTTTGAAGCAAAAAAATATATAATTTCAATTCACTAGCAGTTTACTGTTAATGTGTTATTTAAAAAATATATATATTTATTATTAAATAAATTTATTTATATTTATTTTTTAACACTGTTTTTTTCTCTTTTCCACAGACCCCATAGCACTTCCTTTTGGGCCCCTGGGGGTCCCCGAACCCCAGTTTGAAAACCCCTAATATAGAAGCATATTTTCTCCTATTAAATTTTGCATGAATGATGTTAAAAACTGGATCCCCTGATAAAGTTGGAGGCTGATGTGTGTGCATGTGTGTTTGACTCCCCGCTCTGTGTTTTGGGCTCTAGGGCAGCCCGGTCTCTGGGGTTTCTAAATGTCAACGACCTGAGGGCCTAACTCTCTTTCTAGCATCCCTAACACACACATCCGTCAGCCTCTGATTCTGCTCTCTGCCTGATAACACTCGCTCATTCATCATGCTAATGAATCAAGCAAATTCATCATCTGTCTCATTCCACTTTCGGCACTCAATGTACACATTCGCTCTGCCTCTGAAAAGACTAGGCCGCTTCGGCTTGTCTCCTTCCCCTTTCTGCTCTCTCTCCCCGTAGCGGAAGTGCTGGAGGTGTAAGATGAGGTGTGTGTGTGTGTGTATATTGTAGCACGAGGAAAAGGTTCAGTCTATGTGTCTATCTTCTCTCAGCCTCTGGGAGTTGATACCAATCGGCTCCCACCTGCTAAACTTACTGACGTGCCTCCGCTTTGCCTTCTGCTCAGCTTGACTAACATAAATATGTAATTGGAGCACAAACGACGATGTGTGTGTGGGTATGAGTGTGTTTGATGGGGGAGGGTGTGTGTGTAAGTGAAAATGTGGTTTAAACGCTGTAAGCCCTCACTCCCTTGCCACCTTGCCTAACAATCCTGTGTCAAGCGCATTGGGAGCGTTGTAAAGATCAGGAGTGTGACAGTGAGTATGTGAGACATGCGCGCACACACACACCACACATGGCGCAGAGGCAGAAAAGCAGCGTGAGGGGCAATAAAGCAGCGTAGTGACGCGGAGAGGCAGATGAGAGGAGAGCGGAAACGTAAAACAGCATGAGGACTCGGCTGGTGAACACATCCTAGTGGAGGTTAAACAGGCCCCGATTACCTTGATTTATAATCCTCCAGCAGTGTCAGAGAAAAAGAGGGAGAGACAGAGGGAGAGAGAATGGGTCAGTGGCTAATAAGGATATGTGTGAAGATGAAACAGAGAAGTATTTTAAAGATCCAGATTAAAAAGTGTAACGTTTTTAGGGGGAAAATTGAAGGACAAGTTAATAATGTCAAAATATCAAGTTCAGTAGCTAATACAATATTATTCTTACACTATACCATGCTAACATTTGGGATAAGCTTTAATGTTTTTAAAGTCTCTCATGCTCAACAAAGCCACATTTATTTGTACAAAAATACAGTAAAACAGAAATAGTGTGAAATATTATTATTACAATTTAAAATAATAATTTTTATTATATTTTAATATATTTTAAAATGTAATTTATTCCTGTTATGGCAAAGCTGAATTTTCAGCAGCCATCACTGCAGTCTTCAGTGTCACATGATCCTTCAGAAATCATTCTAATATGCTGATTTGGTGCTCAAGAAACATTTCTAATTATCAGTGTTGAAAACAGTTGTGCTACTTAATATTTTTGTGAAAACGATGATAATTTTTTTTCACAATTCTTAGATGTATAGAAAGTAAAAAAAAACAGCATTTATTTAAAAAAAAAATGTTCAGTGCCTTGGTCAAGGGCACCTCAGTCGTGGTATTGCCGGCCCGAGACTCGAACCCACAACCATTAGGCCACAACTTCCCCTATATATATCTTAATTTTATAAATGTCTTTACTGTCATGTTTTTAGCAATATAATTCATCTTTATAATAGAAAATAAATAATTTGTTTTAAAATAATACATTCTTAACATTTTAATCACTATATTGTAAACATTATTATATTCACTTTTATGAAGTATGAAGTCATGAAATTTTCTTGAGGTTACTTCATTTGAGCTGAACTGTTACAATGTAAAATTATCATAAAAAAAGCATTACTACAATCTCTGAACAAAAACTTAAAGGGCAAAAATAAATAAAATAACAAAAATTACAATTAAAAATATTTTACTTCAAGAAACTGAATGCATGGTTTTCACAGAAGAGGTGTATTCAATATCTTATGAACTGCGTTATTACATTACTTAATAGATTTGGGGGAAAACATAAACGTCACATCATTGACCCAAATACATGAAAACAGCAAAAATAACAACAACAACAACAATAAAATGAGAGGAAAAGTGAGAGACTTGACATGAAACATAAGAAGTGGGGACAGAGTGAGTGTTGGACAGAGGGAGATTGAGAGAAATGAAGAGTGGTTTGTCTCACTGCTGATTCTGTGAGAGCAGAGGCGTCCACTAAAGTGCCTGAGGGAGTTCGGGCCTTCTGCTCTCTGTCTGTCTTTCTCTCTGAGACTAAGACCCAAATTCTATGAGAAGGAGAAACAGAAGGAAAGAGAGCAAGAAACCCAGCATTCCTTCAGCAGCCCATCGCTGCGCCGCCGCCACAACAAAAGAGCCATTCAGGGGGGGCCCCGCTTTAAAAAGTTGAAGAGTATGTCTAATTTTGGTCAAAGTTCATTAGAAAGCACAAAAGCAGGAGCTCACTCAGAACATAAGGACAGTCAGAGAGGCAAGTGCTTCATGCCAGCGCTGATAAGACGGGACAGGCGACTACAAAGCGCTCCTTAAGAGGACTTTGAAAAGGACGGAAGGAAAGAGTGAAGCAGAAAGGAAAGAAGGAAAAGGAAAAAGGAAGGGTCTCCAATTGGAATATGTCACCGTTTAATGCAGTCATGTCAATGTGTATTAATGCAAGGGGTTAAACTAGTGGAGGGCAATTTATGAATATAATATCAAGCAAATTAACAGCTAACAGATGTTAAAAAAAATGCACAATGGAATAAGCGAACGTATTTTCAGAAAAGAGAAATTTGTTCAACCAAAATCATTCACTGATATGAGAACATGCTTTTTGAGAATTAAACAAACTGTTTCGGTATTGAATGCAGATTTTAAAGGCATTTCCACAGGGCTCCAAAAGAAAGGCTGCCAGTGGAGATGGTCTATAATTGCTAAAGCGAGTCCTAGTGTTGTAAATGGATATTGGAGATTAGATCTCCCAACTGGAGGGGCATGTCATTTTCCTATTTTTCCTTCTATTGATTTTGCTTGCTTTTATACTGTCATGGCCAGAGAGGTTAACCCATTCTTCGCCAGGCATGCCAGCTACTTGGAACAAACATAAACCAACAAATGACCTTTTAATTGGTGGACTAGTTGGCACCCACAGATTAATTCAATCAACCTGACAAATGTCCTGTTTCCTGTTCAACTTGCTTCTGTTCAGGTAGCCATTAACCCTCTCCTTCTGCCTTTTGTTTGTACTATAGACAAAGCGGCATATTTCAGACATGTTTTACTTCATTGCACACACACACAGACTCTTTATCTCCCGTTGAGTTTGTGCTGGTGCACTCCTAATCTCCTAATCAATAGTGAAGTCTCCCAATTAACAAAGGCCCGAAAGCCTCATATGGCCCCCCAGCATTGCTGCCATGTGGCTCTTCTCTCTCTATCTGTATGTGTTTGTGTCACATGTGCAACTGTGAACCCATCCCCCAAAAGTCACATCGAACAGACAAACATACACATGCTGTGTTCGCACAATCAAGTGGTTTACAGGCAACTTAACCCTCTTTCTAATACACATTCCCTCGCTCCTACTCTCGGTAGTGCCACGGGCTTATTTTAAGTGTCTCTTCTGCTGGATTATTTCCTGATGCTGTGGGCGATGTTTGGTGTGACAGCGGCAGTATGTCAGCGCCTGATTTGACTGCAGGGTGAGTGTGTGTTTATACTGAGTGTGTGGTGACAAGGCCTTGTGAAAGGTGACTTCAGGCACTACAGAACAGATAAAAAAAAAGGATTTTTGACTATTTCTTTTCAGGCACTATAGCAGAAAAAAACATGCACACAAATCCACTCCGAAGCTGAAAGACGAATTTAAGTGCCACCTGCGAGCCTATTAACTGAATATGCCTAGCAACAGTGCATCTGCCTTATTGTTCTGCATACAATTCCTTCCATTAGGTTCACACAACATCTCTGCATTAACCCGCACCTGGCATTTAAAGGCAAATCCGAGTCGGAGATCGGTTTTACATGTGACTAATTATTAAGAGTAGAACCATCCAGTAGCGTAAAGCGCGAGAGATCGCCGCTTTAGATTTGTAAGGTGAGACTCTCATGTCTGACTTTATCTCCCGCTCCCTGTCCCCTCTCCATTCTTTGTGTTATTTTTACGTCTCCCTCAGTGCCCGGAGATAACGGCTCGTCAATATTTAATGGACATGCTCCAACGAAAGCACGGCGGCGACAGGGAGTGAATGATATTTTGCTGTTATCTGATCAGGAGCTGTCCACAGGGGTGCAGGCCCTTGAGCCGGGATAATTCTCATAGAGCGGGATGAAGAGTAGGACAGGAGAGAGGCCTCATCTCCATCCAAGCCCCCTCAACAATGCACACACCAATCAGTCTACCACTATGGACTTAGGCTACCATCAGGCTAATGAAAACAAATGACTTATCAAGCTCCAGACAAACCAATTTCAGACATTCATCATGGCCCACGTGGATTTCGGAAATCCCATCAAGTCCCCCTCTCGTTGTTCTCACCGCATCTCCAATCCCACATGACTGACTGTCCTCGTCCCTTTACTCATCCGTTTCGGCCTCATAAAGTCTTCTTCGTCTAACAGACAGGCCTAGATGGCAACACACAATGCAATAGTGCTCGTGAAGGCTGCAGTGTAGCAGCAATTTGGTCACACGGTTTCGGAAATATTGTGAATGCTTTTGGATGCCAGACTGACGGGTTGGTAAATGTTGTTGTCTTGATATCAGCCAAGATGACATTAGGCTGTGTATCTGCTAAGGGGTTTAAAGGTGCCTCATAAGCGGAGACTGTAGCTCATTGATGCTGGGATAGATGAGTGATGTTGTCCAACTTGTACATGTGTCAAATCTCAAAATGAAAGTAGCTGTAGCTGTTGGGAACTGATTGATGGGCAGGTGGCAGGTTGATCTGGGCAGGAGGGAAGTTCTCATCAGATGGATGGACCACTGCCAGCCTGCAGTAGGAGAAAGATTAAGGCAGGGAAGAGACTGAGAAACTAAGCTGAGAAACTAATCAGTGTTGGGGAGTAACTAGTTACATGTAACGGCGTTACGTTAATTTTATTACAAAATAAATGTAACTGTAATCAGTTACAGTTACTAAGAAAAAATGTGTAATTAAATTACAGTTAATTATGAAAATGTTAACGATTACAAAGGGGATTACATTTGAATATTTACACACATCTACATACAGATTTAATTGATTTCTTTCCCAAATTGCACTGACTACTCTGAGACATAAGGCCCTATAATTTCCACTAAGCGGAAAACACAGTCTGGTTCATAGAAACTAGTCATAAAAACAGAATTTCTATAGCCTGACGCAGAAGGAATACGCCACATTTTGGACGTATCAAAAGTAGGTCAGTACACGTAAGCCGCAAAAAGACAATATGAATCCTGCATGTTCTGCGTGTCTCTGGAAATCAGGCGCGGACTTGCCATGGGGAGAACCAGGACAATTCCCGGTGGCTTTGAAGCCTATTTGACCCGCTATTTTAATATTGTTATTGTATAATTGCCTGCCGAATGTACTAAAGCGTTTATTTCCGAATCCGCCATTCGATAATTAAATCTCATGAATTGGTTAGTCGTGACTGGTCATGCCTCGGCTCGCGCATTCTCCGCACCTCCGCCAAACGGTTTGGATCAGAGTCAGGGTTGTCAGGTTTTCATAAGAAAACTCGCCCAATTGCTACTCAAAATAGCCCAATCACATTTTGAGGGGGTTCTCGGTTAAAAATCGCATTCGGGGGGGTAAAATACAGGGTTTTTTTATTGCTAAAAATCACATTCCAGAGGATAAATTTCATGTTATTGGTGGCGCTTCAAACCGCGATAACAGTGTTAAAGTAGCCCATTTCCAAGGGAGCACCGCGGACTCGGCAACACTGATCAGAGTAATCAATGCGAGAGATAGAAAAGACTGTGGAAGCGGGTGGAGCAGAGAAGCAAAACTACTGTTCAGGGTTTCAAGTGCAGGTCAGTTTCATCTGTAAATATGCTATTGTAGTTTTGTCTTTGTTTACTTAGTTAAGCAGCAGCAGCCCATGGCTCATCATCACTCAGAATACTGTATAAAGGACATCATTATTTATCTATTGTAATGTTACAGTAGTAATTTATCAGAAAAATAATCATATTTTATAATATAGGTTTAGGGGAAGCTAGGGCAGACAACAACAACAACACAACCCGATGATTACGATGATTTTACTATAAATCCAAAGACAATAGTTACTATTGTTAAGCCATGGTAACCACAAATTAAGCATGGTTTTTGCTACACTAACCGTATTTAACCACGGAGTTTGTAGTAAAAATAAATACAAATGGTAATCCATTTGCCAAAAAAAAAACATGGTTACTGTATTTTTACTATAATAAAAGCATGGTTAATTTTTGTAAGGGAAAAACATCATGTTCAGTATTAGATTTTTCTATAAAGATATTGTAGTGATGTACTAAGTTTAACATGTAGGCAATTTAGAAAGTATAATTGTTACATTTTAAGTATTAAAGTAATGAGAGAGATAAAATAAAGAGGTAAATAAAGAAACTGAAAAGAAAAATGTAAGTGAAGGTGCAGTTCAAGAGAGAACTTTTAATTATTTTGCATGTTCCCAACCTAAGGATTTAAACCTTTTTTATGTGAGGTCCACACAAAAAATAGGGTTGTCCATGTTTCAGAATTTGTTGTGGGTATATCATTTACTACACATAGGCCTACTGAAGCTAGCAGTGTTTTCAGCCTCTGCTACCTCAATATATGAATACAAACCCGATTCCAAAAAAGTTGGGACACTGTACAAATTGTGAATAAAAACAGAATGCAATGATGTGGAAGTTTCAAATTTTAATATTTTTTTCAGAATACAACATAGATGACATATCAAATGTTTAAACTGAGAAAATGTATCATTTTAAGGGAAAAATTAGTTGATTTTAAATTTCATGGCATCAACACATCTCAAAAAAGTTGGGACAAGGCCATCTTTACCACTGTGTGGCATCCCCTCTTCTTTTTTATAACAGTCTGCAAACGTCTGGGGACTGAGGAGACAAGTTGCTCAAGTTTAGGAATAGGAATGTTGTCCCATTCTTTTCTAATACAGGCTTCTAGTTGCTCAACTGGTCTCAACTTAGGTCTTCTTTGTTGCATCTTCCTCTTTATGATGCGCCAAATGTTTTCTATGGGTGAAAGATCTGGCCTGCAGGCTGGCCATTTCAGTACCCGGATCCTTCTTCTACGCAGCCATGATGTTGTAATTGAGGCAGTATGCGGTCTGACATTGTCATGTTGGAAAATGCAAGGTCTTCCCTGAAAGAGACGACGTCTGGATGGGAGCATATGTTGTTCTAGAACTTAGATATACCTTTCAGCATTGATGGTGCCTTTCCAGATGTGTAAGCTGCCCATGCCACACGCACTCATGCAACCCCATACCATCAGAAATGCACGCTTCTGAACTGAGCGCTGATAACAACTTTGATTGTCCTTGTCCTCTTTAGTCCGGATGACATGGCGTCCCAGTTTTCCAAAAAGAACTTCAAATTTTGATTCGTCTGGCCACAGGACAGTTTTCCACTTTGCCACAGTCCATTTTAAATGAGCCTTGGCCCAGAGAAAACACCTGCGCTTCTGGATCATGTTTAGATGTGGCTTCTTTATTGACCTATAGAGTTTTAGCCGGCAACGGCGAACGACACGGTGGATTGTGTTCACCGACAATGTTTTCTGGAAGTGTTCCTGAGCCCATGTTGTGATTTCCATTACAGTAGCATTCCTGTATTTGATGCAGTGCTGTCTAAGGGCCCGAATATCACGGGCATCCAGTCTGGTTTTCCGGCCTTGACTCAGAGATTTCCGCACAGAGATTGTTCCAGATTCTTTGAATCTTTGGATGATATTATGCACTGTAGTTGATGATAACTTCAAACTCTTTGCAATTTTTCTTTAAAAAAAACTTCTTTCTGATATTGCTCCACTATTTTTCACGAGAGAATTGTTTGTATTGGTGGTAGTATTGGGATATTTGGTTATGATATGCACTTCTTGTCTTATGGGCTCTTTTTATACCCAATCATGTTGCCAATTGACCTAATAAGTTGCAAATTGGTCCTCCAGCTGTTCCATATATGTGCATTTAACTTTTTCGGCCTCTTATTGCTACCTGTCCCAACTTTTTTGGAATGTGTAGCTCTCATGAAATCCAAAATGAGCCAATATTTGGCATGACATTTCAAAATGTCTCATTTTGAACATTTGATATGTTATCTATATTCTATTGTGAATAAAATATAAGTTTAAGAGATTTTATAAATTATTCCATTCCTTCTTTTACTCTTTGTATACGTTTGTGTGTGTGTGTGTGTGTGTGTGTGTGTGTACAGTATATGTCACACATATCTGATGGATAGAGATCTGGAATGTGCAAATATACATAAACACACACCCTCAAAACAGAGATCTGATCTCACCATCATTCAATTTGTCTGGAATGACATGAAGAATCATAAAAAAAAAAAAAAAAAAATATATATATATATATATATATATATATATATATATATATATATATATATATATATATATATATATATATATATATGAGAAAAAAGATGTACACCCATCAATCATCATTAAGCAGGCCTGACTTTTACCGAAGCCTCTGGATGTTATGGGCTCTTAAAACCTACATATATATATTAAAAGCGAGACTAAATCCAGAAGAATTGTGGCAATGTATACAAGATGACTGAGGAAATCTACTTGCAAAGCTACAGTGCTGTGAAATGTTTTAAGCTCCTGTGTAAAAATACCGTGAGGATGCTTTCAAAAATAATGTCAAAAATAGATTTTATTTATCAATTTACTTATATTATTCAAATCAAATCAACATTTGGTGTGACCAACCTTTGCATTTAAAATAGCTTTCGTCCATGTACACTTGCGCATTGTTTTTAAGGTAGCTTTGTCTGTCTCAGTTTTTCCTATTTCTTCATGTCCTTCCAGACATACACACACACACACACACACACACACACACACACACACACACACACACACACACACACACATATATATATATATATATATATATATATATATATATATATATATATATATATATATATATATATATATATATATGAAAAAAAAGAAGTACACCCATCAATCATCATTAAGCAGGCCTGACTTTTACCGAAGCCTCTGGATGTTATGGGCTCTTAAAACCTACCACAACGTTCCATGTGGAGGTTGGGGGGGGAGGTCATACATGACATGTTTGCCTTGGAAAGCTCCTGCAATGTGATCACCTAACTGTGGACTTGGAGCTCCACAACATGGTCTTGATTTTGAAAACACCAGATACCTTTCCTCAAAAGGGAAATTACATACTATATGAGAAAGGTGTACTTTAACTGTATGTCTTGGGTGCTTGGGAGCTCTATTCTTTAATAGGTTTCCTGTCCTTCCCCGCCCTGATCAGAGTGTTAAGAGGAAACAATGGCTAATTACAGAATAAGGTTAGTGAGAATGGGAGAATTGGGACCCCCACCCTCCCTCCCTCCTCTGTTCTTAATGAGCTCTGGGTCTGACCTTGTACAGCCAACACTCCCTGGCACAATCCTGAGTGTATCAGTGAAGCACACACACATATGCCCAGCCCTTTTTTTACTAATTGAACTTCCACTAAACATGAGTTGTTCTGTCACACTCATAAATTTAGCAGATACTTAACAACCAACAATGACAATCTTGTTTAGTCATCATTTACTCATCCAACATGTCATTCCAGAACTGTATTATTTTCTTTCTGCCATGAAACAAAAAAAGTTACCGAATGTCCAAGTGGATGGTGATTTATACTGCCAAGCTCCAAATATTACAGAGCACCAAATAGCCCATAAGTCTTGTATACTAGGTTCCATAATATTCAGAACAGACTGAAAATTACAAACCAATTAGTAATGTGTTCCTATACATATGTATGAATTTTATAAATGTATGAATTGGAATCTCTTGTATAATTTCCAAAACTTAACATGATGACAAAATAAAAATAAATGTGCGGAAGAAATGCTAAATAATATATATATATATATATATATATATATATATATATATATATATATATATATATATATATATATATTTTTTTTATTTATTTTTTAATCTTGGCGGTATTACTGACTGCCCCATTTTCTTATGGGAATATATACTGTACATACATACATACATACTAAATTGGAATAAATTGCATTGGCTTGAGGGTGAGCAAATTTGTGAGAAAATGACCCAAAGGGTTTTTTTACGCAGTTGCATCCACGATTTTAGCAGTGTCGACAGTTGCACTTAACTCAGTGACAGTAGTGACAGCAGCTGTAATAATAGTAATATAGTAACAACAATATTTTCAGCTTTAAACATCAGTGATAAACAGATATAGCTTTTGATGTAATATTTAGGCTGTAATACTCGAGCCAGTACAAATGTAAAACGTGTTGTAGATCAATAAAACTGCACTGTGCATCAAGCGTTATAGAGTCCATGATAATAAACATCCAGCATTAATATACATATTTCTCAAAAGTATATAAAAGCTATATATTGTGAGACAACAACAGAATCCCCATTGTTTGCAAATTAAGTGCTTCTCACTCGTCTCTGTAATCTTCAACAGGCCTTAAGAGAACACAAGAGCAATGATTCAGCTGCATTCAATGGCGAAAAAAATAGCACTGAAATATAACATCAAAACGCCAATTTTACACTTAAATTAATCAGTTTTTCTCTGTATCAAACCAGCAGTGTGTTCAATTTGCAAATCTCTCCCTTTCCCTGGTCTCTCTCTGCCAGGCGTGTGTGGAGGTAGAGCAAAAAAAATGTGAGCAGAACCGCAGAACAGTTAATAGTAGCACTGCAATAACAATAAAATGTCATCAATCTGCGGTGCCTCCTGCTTCTGTCACACCAAGTTTGTACAGATTAATGATATTAGGCCCGAGTCGCAGGCAGCGGTCTTAAAGGCACAGCAACCCGTGCAAACAAACAATGCCAACAGAGAGGGAGGGACAGACAGATGAAAGGAGGTAGGAAGAGATGGCATACTACTTGCCAGTCACTGGGCTGTAAGCAGATGGCATGATGGGGGAGAGAAAGAGAGAGAAAGAAGGGAAGAGAGAGCGGCTGAAGCCATCGGATGGACTGATGTTGGAGAAGTGAGGTGGGGAGAAGGTAAAACAGCCGACAGATGACTGTTCAATTAAAAAGGGCACTTCAGGGTGGAGAGAGACAAAAGAAAAGGGAATGAGAGAGAGCAAAACAGAGAAAGGGAGGAGGAACGAGGGAGAACGAGAAGGGAAGACACTTGAGGATTGTGTGGAACAGATTACAGGAAGCATGTGGACAAAACACACCACGCCGTCGTATCCAGAGATTTTCACACCATCACATACATAGACACGCATATGCGACGGCTCGAATAAGGTGTTCACGGCTGCACTGTTTGTGTTTTCATCCATCTGTGTGCCTGGTGGTGACATATCAGCCAAGTGCCTCAATCAGTGACACACTCTGGGGGTACTGAGAGCCCGCCCCAACAGCTTTTTAACCCCTTGCGAGCAACAGATCTGCTTTCAAACTCCCATAGTACACATGATCTGGCACATTCAGTTGTGGCGACACAATTTTCATAATACAGTAGTTTTTAGTTGGTCCAAGTTGCTCATTAGTAGGAATATCACAATATAGCGGTATTGACAACTGCAATATTTAAAAATACATTTATGATATCATGCTAATACTACATACACTGTGATACTGTAAATAATCCAGTGCCAGTAACTATCTAGTTGATGCTCCAAAATAATAGATGGCAGTATTGCACCTTAATGTTGGTTTTTGCCATCCATCATAAAACAGAAAAAGCAATGCACAACAGCTACAAAATCATGTTGTCAGAATGACAGACAAAAGTGTGACCTTTTACCCACAACCGAAAAAAAAAAAAAAAGTGTTTCTCTGATTCTGTAAAAAGACGGCATACAACACACCAGTCTGTAGAAAGTGCTTATCAACAGCAAGTTTTTATATGTTTTTGTACAGTTATATGGTTACAAACTCTCTCTCCGCCTCCCTGAACTCAAATCTGATATCATGACAGCTCTAGTCATTACAACCATGACAACCACGTTCCAAAAATCCCCTTAATCTGGCATGACTAGTGGGTAGCTTGTTTGTTTGTTGGTCTAGCAGCTTGTGCCGCCTAATAACCATCTCAGACCAGCTAGAAACCAGCTACCATGTTTCAAAACAGTTAGCTTAAACTGGACTTTCCAGCAGCGGTTCTTCTCCCCAACATTTCTTTAAGAGGATGGTTTGTCCCAAAAATAAAAATTCTATCATTTCTGTCCTCATGTTATTGAAAACATGTATGATTTACTTTCGTTTGTAAAACCTGAAAGAAGATATTTAGCAGAATGTTCAAGCTGTTTCTATGAGTAAATTCTCAAAGGAAATGAGGGTGAATAAATAAGGACAAAATATTTACTTTTGTGTGAACTATCCCTTTAATTCTCTTTAACATCAAGTAGCAAAAAAGTCCTTTCACATAATCTTATCTCAAATAATGTTTCCTCTCCACTAACTGATTTCTTCCCTCCCACTCAAATGATGTGATTAAAATTAAACGTACGTCCTCAGCAGCGGCTGTCTGGTGATGCAAACTTTTTAAGTGTGTATTGTTTTTGTGGTAAATGTGAACACTAGAGCCCTTGTGGGAGCATTGCACAGGTTCGAAGCCAGACGTCTGACTTGCCTATGAAGTACCAGGAGAACACTGTTTCTCTATTGCTCTGGTGCTCCGCCTAACCATAACTGTGGTAATGAGTATAAGTAATCTCTGTAGTACACCTAACAGCAGTGAAAATAAAAGAGGTTCATGGTGAAGGTGATGGCTACATCTCTATTTGTCTCTCTGACTCTCTCATTTCGTTTTCTTCATATTGTTGCAATATCTCCATGCGGAAGAGGCGCAGCATGGCCGAATTAAGGGACACTTCAAAGCTTGCATGCTGAGTTTAATGACACAAAGCGTAGTGTGTGAGGCCTATTGTTTAGCCTCAACACAGCAATTCCTCCGACATTACACCATTGGATTTTTATGATAAGGAATTAGGGCTGTCCTGTAATTGTGCAGGGGGCTTGTGTAGGACCCAAGAGGATGTGGCTGCTGAGGTGAAGACAGGGATAACACTCGTGCTACTGCCAACATGAAGGAAACAGAGAGAGACAGAAAAATGACAGCAATATTGTCAGTCGTAAAGGATGTAACAAAGACTTTAAGCCAGTCTAGTTAACACAATTCCCATAATCATTTACTTGTTAAAGAAAAAACAGGTAGTTGGCCAAGATAGTTGTTTTGTACTTCAAAATGGCATTAAAAGCATATGAAATGTTAATCTTTCCAAATATGCAAGAAAAGGGAGGGGTAAAAAAGAAGAAAATAAAGAAAGAAAAAAAAAGGCAGTGCGTGTGTGGTCCGGCCTGCAGGGACTGTACACAGCCAGAAGCCTGCAGTACTAGAACATAGTGAAATCACCACATGCAGCAGTTGAAGTGCCGATACAAGTAGCACAGGCCTACTAGTCATGTCATGCTGTACACAGACACTCACTTTTTCCTACGCCCGCATGAATGGAGGAGAAAAAAAGATTCTAGTTGCCTAGGAAACACTTCACTCTGATAATTATTACTGTAACTATCTCTGCACACCCCACCTATAATAGAAATGGATCATAAATTATAATCAGACTGGCAGACCTCTGTGGAGAGGGCTACTCACTGCTGCCACCTTCTGGCCAAAGGCTCTCTGCCGTTCTCCGTCCCTGCTGTCTGTGTGTTTCTGAGAGGACTGAGGATGCCCTGAAAGCTCATTCTACTGTAATTTATGCTCAGAAATTCAAATATTTATGTATTTGATGTTTTTAGACTATTTTCAGAAAATAATTATTGAGCGTGGGAAAAAAAAAATGCAGTTAACCCCCAATTGAAATATGGCTTCATGCAAGATTGCATGTCTTTAAATATTTAAAACTTGGAATTCCCATGGCCATATCCTAAGTAATCAAAAAACAATTAAATATTCTTCAGTTGAGAAATGCTTTTTTTTGTTTGTTTATTTTTAAAATAATTTGTGCCTTTAAGAAAAAAAAACAAAAACAAACAAGAAAGTAGGGTTGTGCAATACTTGCACAGTGAGCGTCCTACTTTTCTCTCTTCCCAAGAACTGGAAGGCAAAGAATAAATAAATAAAAAATATAAAAAATTTGCTAGTTTAAAATAGCAGCATCATTAATTTTTCAAGCAACCAGTTAAATAGGAAATAAGATAATTATCAGTATGGATCATCCTAATTTCATTCAGAACTTCAATAAACTGTGCCCACTGTCCAATCCTGAGACAAACACTGAGACAGCTCCTCCATTGCTGAGGGGACATTTAAACATTTCAGTCTCTTAAAATGATTTAGTGAATGGGACTTGGACAGCGTGGAGATGCCTGGCAAGCAGACACACAATGGTGAGGCTACAGCTGCCTTAAATGCAGTTCCATGAAATAGAAACTGTCTTAAATCAACCAAATACAGCTGATTTCAATTCAGCTCCCCTTTTGTGGTGTGGAAAAGTGGTTTTGATTCAAGACGAATGTGCAACAAAAGGTCTTCACCGCTGTGCCAGCTTACCCAATTACGGGCAAACTGCTGGGTTTTAAACCAGCTATCACATGTAAACATTTCCTGCAGCCACCACCCCCTCGGTTTTTACCAGGCCACTGTGAGTTCAGGGGTGGGGGTACATCTACTCTTCAATCAAACACATGATGCTGAGGTTTGGTGCCCACAGAGGCAGGAGAAAAAAAGTTAATTCTTTTTTAATTTCTGGAGTACCGCACTGACAAACACCACTTATTTTGTTCAGGGGAAAAGAGAGAGAGAGAGAGAACAAGTGGCTCTGTGCATCACAAAAACATCTGACTGTATTTAATCAGTTAGGAGTCTTGTGTCATTTTCACCCATTAACTTCATGTGAATCATGGACAAGTTTCTTCCACTTGTCTCCAAAAGTGCATGCTGTTCTTTAATGCCAAATGTGGCTCTATTTCAAACTGCACATTCGCAGTTTGGTCATCAGGCTGTCAAGCATTTGATCTTTAAAGTTGACTCTTGTGCATAAAAGTGCACAGAAAGTTATGCTGCAACAAATCTTTCAGATCTTAAACAGTGAAACTGCTGCTCCTACATAACAAGAGTGAGCTGGAAAAATTATAACAGCTTTGACAACTTCCTGAAAACAGAACTCTGATCACAGAAGTTTACGGCATGTTAGCAATATGTTGGATTCAAACTGTACAATGCGAATAATAGTGGAGATTCTCATTAGTAGGTATTGACAAGCCACATAAAACAGCCTTCTAATATGTGCCTGTTCTCCATGCCAGCTTTTTCGGTTCACCTCTCCTCTTCTCTCCTTTTGTCTCATCTTTCCGCCTGAGCTGTAGCCGTGCATATTTCAGATTGGCATGACAGACAGTGGAAATTATTTATCCCGGGTTCTGAGCTCGTGGCGAGCTGTTTAAGCATTCATACTAACAAAGGGCAGCGGAGTCACAATGAGGCTGACAAGGCCTCTCTCTCTTTCTCTCTCTCTCTCTCTCACATACACACAGCAGCACTTTTCAGAAAGACGCTGTTTTTTTCCTGATTCTCTGACCTTTGAAGCAGCTTAGGTTCACAAAACTCTTCCAAACAGTTCTCTCTAATGGCCCCCTACTCAAACAATCGGCAGAACGCTCCGACCAAGATGATTGATCTCCGACAAGCAGCTCGATGTAGCTCCATGAATCATTAGATCAGCTCGGAGGTAAAGAGAGAGAGAAAAAGAGGGGAGAGATAGACCAAACCGGTCTGCAGAGGTAACGAAAGATGAAAAAAGAAGGCAGACATACTGCATGCAAATAAGCTTCTACGCAGCTGAGCATTACCAAACTACAAAAAAAAAAAAAAAAAAAATGATTGGTGCATATTTGAAGGAATGAAGCTTGGGTCTCATTGTATTGTAACTCAACACAAATGGAGATCATTTGCTACATACTTTATGTCTCTTTTTTATATCTGTAGCGTTTAAGCAGGTATCACTATCCCATCCTGAGCACTGGCTATGCTGGTGGGGGGTGAGCACAAAACAGGGCAATAACATGCTGTTAAACATGTTATAATGGCCCAGGACAGCAATATCAATCCATGCTGCCCAGAGAGGGGGGGGGGGGGGGGGGGGTGTGAAAGAAGAGTAGTACATGTCCTTCTTTCTTAGAAATAAAGAAAAAAGAGAGAGACAAAAAAATGAGAGAGAAAAAGAAAAGGAGGAAAAGAAAGAGGGAAAAGGGAAGTAGGAAATGAGGGAGAATTGAAGGACAGAAAGAATAAAAAAAGAGCATGAAAGCATGAACGAGTGAAAGAACAAAACATGAAAGAAAGAGCAAAAGAAATAAAGAATGGAGATATAAAAATAATTATGACAAAGAACAAAATGAGTGTTGTAACGGCATTCATTCATATATATATATATTTTTTTAAACAATTTTGTTAATTGCTCATGTAATGGTCAATGCTTTGGCAATACTATGCAAGTCATGCTAATAAAGTTTATTTGAAGTGAAATTAATTGAATTGAACTCAATTGAATTGAAAGAGCAAAAGAAACAGCAAAAGACAAAGAAAGAAAGAAAGAAAGAAAGAAAGAAAGAAAGAAAGAAAGAAAGAAAGAAAGAAAGAAAGAAAGAAAAAGAAAGGCATACAAGTGGAAACGAAAATAGGAAACAGGAAGTAAATGAAAGAGGGGATAAGACGTTTGAGAGAGTGTGGAGGACTGATAAATGCCGTTGCCTCTTCTTGCTCTTCATTGAACTATCACACACTATCACACAGCATTTCTGAGGCAGCACCGGTCTTTAATGTAGCGCTGTGCTCAGACTGCTGAAAGCCACAGACAACACAGTGAGCAAAGAAGACCTGTCAAAGGTCAGCGTGTGTGAGACACTGCTCACTGCAGGAGACGAGAACAAAACAGCACATATCAGTACCTGGATATTTACAGCACTAAAGAACCATTATTACACATGTACATGCACATAGTAAACTGCTTTGCATTTTTGCCATTTTATAGAAAGAGACCGTCAAATAGGACACAGGAAATGAAGAGAGTGTTGGGATCTGGAAATTGTACAATTTGAACCTGAGAATTTTTATTTCTACAAATTAACAAATAAAAAATTATTATTAATAATAATAATAATAATAATAATAATAATAATAATAATAAATCAATTTAAGTGAAAAACGCTCATTTAAAGCATTGCATTAAGAGAGATGTGGCCTGCGTGACCCTTGCTCATCTCATTTTGCCTTGAACTTAACTGAATCTGAATGCTATATCAAAGCCAGCAGATGCCGGGACACAGAAGTGGTCTTGTCTATTGCAGGCAGATGCGCGCAAGCAGAAAACGAACAAAAGCTGCCCTTGTCCCCTCCAGTGTCACTGTGTGAGAAAGCCTGGCAGTCAGGGAGCACCGCTGGAACCAGGGGCATATGACTGTGAACAGGACAGACAGACAGCTACTCCAAGCCTACCATACCTGTTCATGTTTGCAATGTTCAGCTATTTGAGCCCTCATCAGGTAGGAGAATGTAAGTTTTTAAAGCACACAAAAAGCATGGATGGACAGATAGATGTGAGAGGAATGAAGTGGATGCCACTTGTTATAGAGGCACCTGTGCAAGAAAAAAATGAATGTAAAAATGTGTAATAATTAGAGCTGAACCTAAACATTAACACAATTAGTCGTGCACCTTGACCTATAAGTAAATTAAATGGAAGGAATTTTCACCTTCATTTTTCTCTTGTGAAGTATTTTTGGGAGACTACCTCAGACAGATATATCAATATTTATTATTATTATTATTATTAGTAGTAGTATTATTAGTATTATTATTAACTTTATATACTAATAATAATTATGAATAAATAAATAAGAACAACAAAATAATGTCAACTACAATAACACCAACCGACATGTAATAATGTCAGCGAATTGTGTGAAAGTTTAAAAAGTACATTTTTCATCGTCAGTACCAAATACCAAATGAAATTTACATGGTAGAACAAGGAACAATGATAATACGATCATTGACCTTTGCACCAGCTCACACACTCCTCCCTGTTGAGAGGTCAGAGGTCACATGTCTAAACAACTCTGAGAATGTTTACACAAGCCTTACACAAATGGACAACACACTTCAAGAGGTCACAGGTCAGTAGGTTAACTCTCATAACACCTGTAGAGTGACTGTTGTTTCTGTATGTACTTAGGGCCCTGTGATTTCCAGAGTACAGAAAAAACTGGACTGTATAACAAGGAATGTCACAGAATTTGTCAAAGTTTGGATGAATGAATCAAAAGTAGGTCATTACACTGAAATCAAATCGCAATATGGACTAGTATCTGTAAATATTAAGCTGCAAAAAGACTATTTAATTACGAATTCTGCATGTCCTGCATGTCTATGTCAAAAAAAAAAAAAGGAATCTAGAAAAAAAATGAAGAAAAAAAAGAATTTGGGTAAAAATAAAACAGATCTCATAAGACTCATGTTCTGCACATTAAAAATGGAAACTTTAAAACTGTATACATGCCAGAGTCTGCAAGTCACATGAGAAGCTAAAGAGAGGAAGTGATTAAACCCATCTAAATAGGAAGCATATGCACCTAGGCATTACAGTATATAAAGGACAAATTAAATAAAGCCAGTTAAAAGAAAGAACTTATGGGACACAAACTCCAGATGCAAATGAAAAGATAATAGGATAAAGATAGGTGCAAGAATTGAGGACACAAGAAGTAAGGGAGAGGAAGAAGGGAAACAAGGTGAGAAAAAGTGACACGATGACACTGCTAAGAGGACAACTCTATAGATTTTTGCTCCCAGTGTAAAGACCAGTGGGATTGTGTGGTGGCAGTGGGTGGGTCCCCTTCAAAACCTGATGTGAGGGGGGGAAAGAAGCCCCAAACCTCCCCAACCCCCTCCAGCTGAGCGCCAAGGCTGCACAGATGCAAACTCCCCCCTGACCATGCGCTTGCCAAGACGAGCTTCCGAACCCACACCAGCTGGGAGCCCTCTGATGAGGCCAACACATCCATTTCCGTGGTAACCGTGCCCCTCTCCCCCTGTCCTCGCCAACGTACACACACACACACACACAAAAATACAAACACACACAAAATCTAACTCCCACCCCCCACATCACATATTTGCCAACAACAATATCACGGCACAGGGGCAAAGCATAGCTAAATACTGCCACTCGTACACACAGGTGACTTTAATGCAGAGACAAGAACAAACCAGCACAATGATGAAGTTAAAATACAACATAATACTTGTCTCCAGTTGAGTGATTTGAGTGTCAGGAAGAAAAAGGCAAAAACATTAAATACAAATTTGTTTCAGAGCAGACAAGCTTAAGACAGGAAGCCAAACCCAAATGTCAATTCTAAAGCATTTAGGTGTTAGCTCAGCTTTTTTAACCATATTGACCGATCTACACTTAACAGGAAGAAAAGACATGAGGTAATGTTAGATCCGACAGCACCTCACAAAACACAGACAGTGTTAAACTCACAACCACAGTCTAATACAAATCTAACAGTTAACAGAACCTGTTCCTTTTTCTTTTTTTTAGGTTCACCATTTAATAATCAATTAATGAGGAAACTAAAACACTGCACACTATGTACTTTTTATCAATAAAAAAACTGAGATCCCATCAAAAACAAATGACTGACATCTGTTGGACCAATCCTGGGCTGAGCACAAACATGTTCTCTAACTCCCTCATCCACTACACAAACACACACACACACACACACACACACACACACACACACACACACACACACTCAAAGCTATTAGCTTACTCCACTTCTGGCATATCCATCCTCAGAGTAATCCAGTGAAGGAGAGACGCACGGCTGGGGAATAATGCGGCATTGTTGTGGGAATGTGGAAGACAGAGAATAGGAGACAAGACAGCATTTATCAAGAGGAGCTGGTAAACATATAATCTCAATAAACTGCCAAGGTCAGGCAAACTGCACCTGGCAGACATGAAGTGTTGAGGAATGGAATGGCATGAGAAAGGAATTCAGATCCTGGAACAGGATTAGTGGCTCCTCCAGGTAACCTTGGGGTCTCTGTGCTCTTAGAAAGAGCACAACCAGTTCTGGACAACACCCACATTTATCCCTCTCTTGCTTGCTCCCATCTTGTGTCCTGGTTTTAAAATGTTGGTTCAGCAACTTCTTGTTGAGTTTTTTTGAAGTGCCAGGACCTCAGAGTGTGCTACATAAAGCCGGTAGCGGGCGTGCTAACACCAGAGCTGTGCCAAGAACTACAAGCCAAGCAAGCAGCTGTGCACTAGTGGGATGGCTTGCCTGAGGAATCAAAGATTGCCGCCGAAGAAAGAAAAACAACATTTCAAAGAAGTGGCCCTCTTTATTGTCATTAGTCAAAGTCTGGAAACAAAGAGACAGAATCGCAGGCCATGAGAGAATCCAGTGTCCACATGATCTTGAGAGACCGCTCAGGGTTAGCTTTAGCAGGACAACTCCCCCTCATTCAGAAGTGTTAATGAGCTTTGATCAGGACATGCAGATGAAAGATAGGATGAGTTAGCAGGCTAGCAGATGGGCGCAAGCCCACTGAGATCTGAAAGAAATAGTGCAGCAAGAGCTAAAGAAGTAAAAGAGACAATACGAGGCATAGTCCACTCTGCATCCAGGCAAACACCATGGCGCCTTGGCTACAAGAATTCTGTTTTCCCAACTGAAAATGCCTTTACCAGTCAAACCTTCTTGAGTGCAAGCTACGAGTTAATATTACATTCCAGTTAGTCTATGCTCCTGGAGGAATTTTAGAATCCAAATGCACATACGATATCTAGTCTTTTCACTCCATTACAGAAAAGAGAGAGTGCTCTTAACCATTTCAGATGTTTCCTAAGGCATAGCACCTGGGGCTCCCCCATCGAAGAATCACTCAAAGATCAAACAGCTAATATTCTTTGCTGTAGCGAAACCACTGCATTACCACCTAATGTCTCAGAATCACATTTCCGCTCTCACTTTACGCCATCATCACTAAAAAGCTGCATTATTATTTTTAAAGCTCCAACCTTAAGAGAAATAAAAAGGTGGGAAAAGAAGGGAGAAACATCATCTTTTAAGTGGCAAATTTTGTCATTACCCAGGGAAAGAGTAAGAGTTATTTAACGGCACGCTGTTTGCCCATGTAAAGATGAGGAAAGTGATAGAAAGGCACGAGAGACGTAGATACGAGGGAGATGAACGGAGAAAGGATACCTCCCATTCTCGCGCCTTTGGTGAAAAACACTCAAGCCAGCGGTTAACCTCCATCCCCTTAGGACAGATACTGGAGCATCTGGCTGCTTCTAATACCCTCGGAGAGGGCAGAGAGGGAGAAAGGGAGGAAGATCCTGTGAAAGCAAGAGGGTGCCCACGTGCTTACAACCTTCCGACTGATTAGTGGCAATAGGCCACTGCCAAAGGCCCAGCTCCTTAGCTCTCATCTCCCATTACTGGTGAGACAAAAGCAGGCCCTGAACTCCCCTTCACCCTAACCAATTACCAGCCCCCAGGGACAAGCCCCGACCGCTCCGAGCTAACCCAACTCTTTTCATCCCTGTCCTGTCCTGTTGCAGTGGATCAGAGCTTGCTATTGCACCTGCTGTGGAAACTGTAATGCACTGTGTCAGTTTATCTGTTTGAGGCTAGCATTCCTAAAGAAACAGCTGTATCCACTGACATCATAAAAAAAAAAAAAAGTAAACTGAAAAACTGAAAAATTGCCAGAAGTGGCATATAGGAAACTACTTTCTACTTCTAAGGACAGCTGAACAGAGAGCAGCAGCAACAGTTCTTTTGACTGATGAAACACCAGTTAATTCCTGTCAGATATTCTGTATAAAGCCTCCAATGAGCTGTGTTTCATAAAGCCAATGCACAGTAAGTCTTCAGAGGGGCGACTTATCTAAAATCAGTGCTTAGTCCCTCCATTCCTACTGTGGTCTCCATCAGTCCTCCTTCGGCTGAACCTTCTTCAGTCGCTACTGTTTATCCTTTCATTATAGCTCATCTGGTCAGACTCCTGAAATGAGAGTGAACAGGGTAGGATGCTTTCTTGTACATGATGAGTATTAGAAGTGAAATCTGTGCATGGCACGTCGATAATTCCATCTTGAAAAGGACAAAATTTGTTTTAAAAAAAGTTTTTCTCAAAAAATGAAAAAGTATTACACATTACTTTTCTGCCTAAAAGGCTCCACTTAAGGCAAATTATCATTTACCTTTCGAGGGCTGCCAGATCATTAGGCAGGGACATTAAAATCAACCACCACAGCACCAGAGGGGGCCAAAGTGAACCAGTGCCCGGTACATAGCTGAGCATGCGTGTCCATGCATGATGAGAGTGTGTGTGTGTGTGTATGTGGGGAGAAAAAAGTGTGCCAGCATGCATTTGTGTATATGTGTGTGTGATGACATCAAAGCTTCCAGCAGTCAAGGGTTTGCCATGTGTCCAGAATCATTTGACATGAGCAGATGCATCATTAAAACCTTGCCACACGTGCCGTTTCCTGTGCCAGACACCACAGCCATTCTCACTCTCATAGTAATTAGCATGTCTTCTTTATTCCATCTCTCCTCCATATCTCTGTATGTTCTACAACCACGTGCAGATCCAATGAGGTGAGAAATCTATTCCTCTTTCACTGCTCTGGCCTTTTCTGGGATCATGGTACTTTTGACATGTGTCTGTCAGTCAACCAAGCAGCTGAATCACTTGGGCATGTGACTCTTCCCTTTTTTTTCTTCTCTGGCCAGACGGTAGCATCCAAAGCTCCTCTCATTAAATCAAACTGCCTGGTCGGGTATGTGGCGTGGCCAGTGACCACCTTCTGATGTTCAGCCAGGGATTTGTGAAGGGACAGACCTCACCTTCTTCTGAGGGGCTGGCATATGGCCCCAGCACAGCTGCTTTACACCTTCCCCTTCTCATCTTCTTCCCTCCCTTAAATCGTTCTGTGTTTGGTCCTTCTCCTCCTCCTGGTCAATGCTTCTGTCAGGCCTGGAACCCAGACTGGTGCACACATGCTCACTCAAGACCCCCCACCCCCCACCCCCACAACACAAACCGAGCTGTTTTAAGGAGCTACTACCAGACATCGGCAGTCACCACCTTTCTCTTCTAAGGAAGAGGATGTTGTGTCTTTGCAAGTCATGTCTCACTATAAAGCAAGACTTCCAGGTTTAAAATAACAACTCCAACATTTCCGGGTGAAAGGACAAAGCAAACTGTTCATTGTGGAAAGGTGGAAAAAAAAATGTCCATTGAGTGGGGATTTCTTAACAATGAAGTTAAAAAATATCTTTGGAGGTACACCTGAACAATACAGCAGGAAGGGCTGGGGTGAATACTTCTGGGAAAGAAGAGCTGGCACAAGGATCAAAGCATGGCTTTGACGCGACAATGTCTTTAAAATATCCAGACTATAAACACAACACATGGGTGCTCTGTGAATGAGGCTTATCTATCTATCTGTATATCTACCCATAAGACCTGCAAACCTATACATTTACAGATTTTTTCAAACCTTTAAACAAGGCTACACATTCAAAGTTTGTCTTGACAAGCTTTGATTTTAGTTAAATATTAGTTATTTATATTTTTAATCCATTTCAATTACACATTCTCACATTCAAATTCAAGTTTTATTTTTAAGATGATTTAAGATATTTTAAGATATTTTAAGATGATAATTTTCTCTCCAAATCACCACAAACCTGCCTGGTAATTAAAAGCAGCAGCCATCAGTGATATATGTTCATGTGTCGTTAAGGTCAGGAACAGAGACAATAAGGAAAGATGCTTAATCAGAGCACTAGATAGTCAACAAGGACCGAGAGACCTCTAACCAGCCCTATCTAGCCGTCAAGAGCTCACCGCAGCTACTCTCTCCTCTTTCTCCTTTACAAGGAGAGGAACTCCTGGGCATAATTCAGAAGTGCACTCTGAGGACTTTCCTGATGTTCAGTTATAAACTACAATGTGCCTCATATTTCAAAGACAGCAGGTTTTTACTAGGCATGGAAAGCGTGTTGCACATGAGTTCAGAGTTTCAGCCGAGCACTGCTCAATTGCACCTGCAATAAACAGCAGATTTATGGAAAATATTTTCCTCGTATTGCCTCTGTCAATGCCAAAGTTTCAAATTAATTATTGATTAATCACTTTCTTTTTAAGCAAAAATGCAGACAAGCAATATCAAAGCAAAGCGGGAAAAAATATTATACCCCCAATTCAGGTTTGTTCCAATCATTCATAACCACTGTATTGACAAATACCAACTTGCTAATCACTGAACTCGAGAAATAAAAATGGTCAGCATTTCCCCCCAGACACAGTAAATCTGAAATAGATCAGTTGTCTTTAATAAGTAAATCTCAGAGAACTAGAGTGAGGAGAAAATAAATCCTATGTATGTGTGTGTGTGTGTGTGTGTTTCTGTCTTATGCATGGATGCAGTGGGCAGTACAGACCCCCGGTGTTGCTCTGGTGTGGTCAAACCAGAACGAAAAGGTCAAGGTAAATTTTAGAGCATGCAAGGAGCTTTAAAATATTCATGGTCAGCTTTATAACACATGTGGCCACTCCAGACATAATGAGATGGGAGTAGTAAATATTTGCTGATGGTCTGTACCATTCCCATGCGCTGAAGCTTATTTTGAATACAGAGGATGCTGGGGAGGCAAGTGGAGGGGGCACCTGATAACTAATTAGTACATTTGCACAAATTATTAGAATGATTGATTGATTTTTCACAGGGAGGCATGGGAGACATGTCAAATGAAGATGGTCTGCCGTTAAGGCCAGACTACTGGAGGTCCTTCTGAAATCATCATTCTGAGCATATGCTGATAATAGGAAATGAGACAGACAGATGACATTAAAGACAGTAGAAAGACAACTTCTCCCTAGAGGTATTTGTGAATTGTTCTTGCGAAAAAAACAAACAAAAAAAAACGGACATCTTCAAATAACTCTATAAACCTATAACAAAAAATATCTAGGGTAATTTTAAAGAGAAGATGTATTTTTAGCACTGCACATCAAAAATCTGAGTATTTCAGGCAATTCAACATTTGAGACCACTGAGACCATTTGAGACTCTTCACTTAAGTAGCCCAGCACTGAATCTGCACACTTGTACTTTTTCACCAATTGGGGGGGACAGTGTGGAATTATGTAACATGGAAATTCCAGTATTAGATTTTAAAATAAATAAAAAATTAATTATCGCTTAAGTATATATATATATATATATATATATATATATATATATATATATATATATATATATATATATATATATATATATATATATATATATATATATATATTAAACAGAGCTTATAAGAGTATTATAATCTTTGGTACTGAGCACATTATTAACAAAAATTCAAGGGACAGGAGAGTTTAAAACTTTGTAAATGACAGGTGTTAGAATTCTGAGGACAAGAGTTTTATATGGAGTTCTGCAGCCGCAGATTCAGTGCAAGCCTCCTCATGAGATGGGGTGCCAATGGGTCACTAGGTAAAACATTTCATCTAGAATAAGAGCAAGTTTACTTAAAATTACGATTTTTGTTTTGATTTAAAACCTTTGGGCTCCAGGCTCTAATGTCCTGCTATTCATCTGAGTGATGTTTGTTGTTCATTGAGCAAAGCACTTAAAACCCAACTTGCTCCAAGGGCACAACATTAATAAGACATGGTTTTCAGAGTTCTTGTGGCAAATGAGAACAGGTTAAAAACATTTTTAAAGTAAATATTCAGCACAGCCCATTACCAACAGTCGAGTCTTATGGAATGCATATAAAGCCACGTCCTATTCCTCTCCCCACTGCAGAAACGTGCACGCAGGCTCTTAACTTCAGTGTGAACACACACATTACACTGAGCAAATAGATATTCTCTCTCATTAACCTGTCTTTTAAAGTAAAGGAGAGGCAGGCTGTTTGTGGTGGCTGCACGTAATTTCCCCCTCATACAGAATTCAAATATAGACAGTCAGGAAATGGGAAAGAGGAGCCAAAAGGAAGAGAAGATGAACACTGGGTTGATTTCTCCATCAGGCCCTTTTATTGGTAGTGAGCAGTCACAGGAAAGATTCATCTTCCTGGCTGGCTCTTACCATGTGACTGTAACTGACACCTCGCTAGTTTTTTGAGGTTCTCTGCGAATGTAACACATGCCTCAAAATTCTTCAGCACTTTGTATAAGTCACTGAGTGTTGTTTTTTTTTTTTTTTACGGCAAGAAAAGGTGAAGTGAAGGAGAGAAGGGCAGGACAGGTAAAGAGAGGTGAAAAGGACATAACTGAAATAGAAATGTGAATTAGAGAGTAGGGGAACATGGGAGGAGGGGGGTAAATAAGACTATAATAATCCCTCTTACAGTATGTCAGGGACAGACTGAGAGACAAGATTAGGCGATACCTTCCATGCCGTTACAATTAGTCTAAGTCTTGATTTAGTGCTCACATTGAATGCCTCTCTAACAGGGTCAAGGAAAAAATGATTTAAACATCTATATTTGTGCACTGGCCAAACGAGTGGTGTACAATTTGTCTCTGTCTCTCTGTATTTTAGCAACATCTGGCAGTAGGAGATTTAGGTTAGACATCTAATTAGTGCCACGTATTTGTCCTAAAGACAGGTGTATTTTCATTTAAAAATCACTTCATCACTGTGTTGGAGAGCAGCCGACACACACACACACACACACACACACACACACACACACACACACACACACCTCCTCACCTTGCAAGCTTCACAATGACAAGTTAATGTAAACTTGAAAGGTAAACTGCAAAAGACCCATATATAAACAAAACATCAAATAGACAAGTGCTTTTCTCATCCATCAGCTGTAGAATGTTTATTTATTATTATTATTATTATTTTTTTGATAAAACAGTAAAAACTGTAATAGTGTGAAATATTATTACATTAAAAAAAAAAAATCTATTTTAATATATTTTAAAAATTTAATTTATTCCTGTAATGGTGAAGCTTAATTTTCAGCAGTATCCTAGTACAGGTCCTTCTCAAAAAATTTGCATATTGTGATAAAAGTTCATTATTTTCCATAATGTAATGATAAAAATTAAACTTTCATATATTTTAGATTCATTGCACACCAACTGAAATATTTCAGGTCTTTTATTGTTTTATTACTGATGATTTTGGCATACAGCTCATGAAAACCCAAAATTCCTATCTCAAAAAATTAGCATATTTCATCCGACCAATAAAAGAAAAGTGTTTTTAATACAAGAAAAGTCAACCTTCAAATAATTATGTTCAGTTATGCACTCAATACTTGGAATCCTTTTGCAGAAATGACTGCTTCAATGCGGCGTGGCATGGACGCAATCAGCCTGTGGCACTGCTGAGGTGTTATGGAGGCCCAGGATGCTTCGATAGCGGCCTTAAGCTCATCCAGAGTGTTGGGTCTTGCGTCTCTCAACTTTCTCTTCACAATATCCCACAGATTCTCTATGGGGTTCAGGTCAGGAGAGTTGGCAGGCCAATTGAGCACAGTAATACCATGGTCAGTAAACCATTTACCAGTGGTTTTGGCACTGTGAGCAGGTGCCAGGTCGTGCTGAAAAACGAAATCTTCATCTCCATAAAGCTTTTCCGCAGATGGAAGCATGAAGTGCTCCAAAATCTCCTGATAGCTAGCTGCATTGACCCTGCCCTTGATAAAACACAGTGGACCAACACAGGCAGCTGACATGGCCCCCCAGACCATCACTGACTGTGGGTACTTGACACTGGACTTCAGGCATTTTGGCATTTCCTTCTCCCCTGTCTTCCTCCAGACTCTTGCACCTTGATTTCCGAATGACATGCAAAATTTGCTTTCATCCGAAAAAAGTACTTTGGACCACTGAGCAACAGTCCAGTGCTGCTTCTCTGTAGCTCTGGTCAGTGCGCTTCTGCCGCTGTTTCTGGTTCAAAAGCACACGCCTGTGCACGGTGGCTCTGGATGTTTCTACTCCAGACTCAGTCCACTGCTTCCGCAGGTCCCCCAAGGTCTGGAATCGGTCCTTCTCCACAATCTTCCTCAGGGTCCGGTCACCTCTTCTCATTGTGCAGCATTTTTTGCCACACTTTTTCCTTCCCACAGACTTCCCACTGAGGTGCCTTGATACAGCACTCTGGGAACAGCCTATTCATTCAGAAATTTCTTTCTGTGTCTTACCCTCTCGCTTGAGGGTGTCAATGATGGCCTTCTGGACAGCAGTCAGGTCGGCAGTCTTACCCATGATTGCGGTTTTGAGTAATGAACCAGGCTGGGAGTTTTTAAAAGCCTCAGGAATCTTTTGCAGGTGTTTAGAGTTAATTAGTTGATTCAGATGATTAGGTTAATAGCTCGTTTAGAGAACCTTTTCATGATATGCTAATTTTTTGAGATAGGAATTTTGGGTTTTCATGAGCTGTATGCCAAAATCATCAGTATTAAAACAATAAAAGACCTGAAATATTTCAGTTGGTGTGCAATGAATCTAAAATATATGACAGTTTTTTTTTTTTTATTATTTTATTTTGTATAATGATGTTTTTTTATAATATTATGATTTTTTTGAGAAGGACCTGTATATGCTTTTTTGGTGCTCAAGAATTTTTTTTTTTTTTTTTTTTTTTTTTTTTGTTGTGTTTAGTTTTGTTGTTTTGTTTTGTAGAATAGAATACGCAATCCTTTTTATCAGGGTATTCTGATGAATAGAAAGTGCAAAACAATAACATTTTCTGAAATACAAATCATTTTCTGTCACTTTTGATCATGTTAAAACATTCTTGCGAAATAAAATAAAAGTTATAGAAAAATATATAATAAATTAATTAAATCTTATCCCAAACTTCTGAACAGTAATATATAATAATAATAATATGATCAAATGTAATGTAATGTAAAAGGGGTGAGTGAGCACATTTTGCATTATTCTTGTATAGCAAATGTTTACCCAACAAACATTTCTTTTAATTAAAGCCCTGCATGATTTTAGTCTGGAGGTCTTTTTTAATTCTGATTCTAATGAATTATGAATTTGCATATGGTATACAGACATTAAATGGATAAAATATGAAACGTGACAGTCCCTTCCATTAAAACATGGTCATTGCTCTTTTCCCCTCAGATCTCGATACAGTGCCGTTCTCTCCTTCACGGACTAATCATGTTGTTTGTTTCCATCGTAACTTTTCCAGATTGAGTGCTGAAGTCTTTTAAAATGGAAATGTACTTCATCATGGTCATTTGACACTGAGCGCTAATAAATCAAGGCCAGTCCTCTTCTACTGCGAATTAGAGTAAAACAAACAGCAGAGGACCGTTCCTCTTTACTGGACCTAATGGAGGTCACATTCACCCACACTATGCAAATAGATAGTCGAAGACTACAGAACAAAAGCTCTCTCTCATACCATTTCTTAAAAAGGGATGGTATCATATTCCAACAGAGGTAAATATCTATAAAAGTCTTACCCGTCTAAACACCATTTTGCATTATATAAGCTGAAACTGACTGGAAAGATAGTAAGAAGTCGACTAAATCGACTAAAGAAAATACTTCAGCCTATAAAGTACAATAACAAATCCAAAGACTTCATATAACTAAAATACTTCATGCCATAAAAATCTAAAGAGCAATAAGCAAACAATAAGATCAATTGCAATTCAACTCGTTCCTCTGAATGGAATTATCAGCACGCAAAAGGAAAATTCAAAATATTATTCCCTGTATAGGCTCAATCAAAATATTCTGATCCTTGTTACTGAATCTGAATATGTATGAATGTATCAAATATGCTGAATTTATTTTGAATATTTAATGAGATATAAAATATAAGTCTATTTCAGTCTTGCATGAATGTAGCATAGATTGAAAAAAAAAGAAAGAGGGAAAGGGCGGAAAACAAAAAAGACAGACAGAGTGAGAGAGAAGTCAGAGGTTTATCAACATTCAGTGACAGAATAACACGGCCATACTTCCCCACATCAAGAGCAGTCAAAATATCAGTGTGCATGTATAAGCATCTGTACACCCTCCATCTATCTCTCGCCGCCCTCGCCTCTGTCCAATCACACACCAGTCCCTCGCAATAAAACAAATTAACTGATTAGACATTTTCATTTCAGTTGTCTTTGACCTTGTAGAATGCATTAATGATGTCTACATTGGCGGGCCGATAATACTGAGCTTTTTTGTGGAAACCAAGCTGCCCTATTTTCACCCTTCTAAGCACAAGATGCATGCACAGACCTCCCCTCTAATACACAGCATCCTTCCCTTTCCGCTTCCTGCTCCGGGCGGTCGGCGGTGAAAGGGTTAAGGGGGGAATGCATTAACAAAAGAAAATTATAGCGTAAACAGTTCATAAAATCTCACAGCCCCCGATGTCGCGCTAGATCATTAAATTTCTGCAACAATTAGACCTTTTCTCATGGTGGCAAATTGGACCCGTTGCCATGGCAAATCTGAGCCCTTAAGTCATATATCTTTGATTGCGCAAAGGTCAGACGTAGACAGCCTAATAACTCAGGGGGCTGTTTGACAGATTTCATCCGAGCATGATCACATAACAGCACAAAACCATGTCGGCAGTTGTTAAAAGCAGGGAGGGGTCAGGGAGAAGGTTGAGGTTATGGAATGTTTGAGCTTGAATGAGCACAGCCTGATAATGTGCCTGACTGCATTTAAATCCACAGAAACGCCATGCGTCTGTGTGCATGCACCCGTGTTTCAATAGGGGCCACTCAGATGCGACGGGATTCGATCCTCGGTAGTTTTTAGGAGGTGAAGTGGTGTTTGAACGCTGCTGAGACAACGAAAGTAAGAGAATTGCTGGCAAGCAATGGCAGCCTGTTGAGAATACAATGATTTAGCATGATTTATTTAGATGATGTTGCACACCCCCGATCACACACACATATGGTTGGGGAATTGTGCGGAGCAACTTAGTATAAGATGGCATCAAGCTAAAATCTGAGCTCGACTGACTAATGACGTTGACATGTAAACTTTGAGGGAACAATAAGCTCTCTTTACTCAGCTAACGGCATTTGAGTGTGATTTTAGGAGTAATCCTGAACCCTCACTTGTAAGCTTTGCTGGCATTTCAGCTGCCTTTCCCACAGGTGCCTGAAAAAGCAGTGACAACAGCGCCATCTGCTGGATGGAAGAGGGAACTCGGATGATACCCTGTGCTATCTTGAAAAAAAGAGGTAGATAAAAGATGTTGTGAGTGTAATTAAGTTTCAGTGTGTGTGTATAAGAGAGTGAGAGCCTAGTTGTTGCTTGTCTTTGCGTGTGACCGAAATATACTTCCCTGTCCCCAGACCTAGATATCAGGGGCCCTTGGGAAAGTGTGACAATGAGAGTGTGCACTTGAGTGAGTTAATGTGAGGGTGGCTCAGCTGGACAGCAGATGTCTACCTCTCAGTCCCCTTCCATCTCTGTCTCCTAGTTTCCACCTCCCTCTGACTCTTTCCTCCTCATCTCTCACCCTTTATCCTCTTTTTTCTTCTCAGTCTCTGTAAGTCAACTGATGCAATGCTAGCAACATCAAGGTCAGGGGTTAGATTTACCAGGAACACAAATACTCATAAGTAGAATATTTGTCATACATTTGTAAATCCAAAACAACTTTTTTTTTAATTGCTTTTGGATTAAAAAAAATAATAATCATACTACTACTAATTCGTCTCATGGTCCAAGTTCAATGCCATTCAAAAGGTTCGAGTCTAGTTTATTTGAAATGAAAATATTTTCTGTAAAAAAAATCTTTACTGCCACCTTTGATCAATTTAATGTGTCCTTACTGATTAAACATATTCATATATATATATATATATATATATATATATATATATATATATATATATATATATATATATATATATATAATGAATACGTTTATTCAGTAAGGACACATTAAATTGATCAAAGGTGGCAGTAAAGATTTTTTTTACAGAAAATATTTTCATTTCAAATAAATGCTATTCTTTTGAACTTTGTTCTTCAGAGAATCCTGAAAAAAGACAGCTGTTAATTTCCAAGAAAAAAAAATAAGCAGCACAACTGTTTTCAACATTCATATAAATAAGTGTTTCTTCAGGACCAAATCAGTATATCACAATCATCAAAAGAATAAATTACACTAGAAAATATATTAGAATTGTAATGAATACTGCTGTTTTCACTGTATTTGTGATCAAATAAATGCAGCTTTGGTGAGCATAAAAGTAGTGTACAAAGCTACACCAATACACATCATCTAAACCTTTGCTCCTGATGTGCACACTCATTTTACAATAATGCAAATATTTATGATAATAAGTTGAAATGTAAGGTGCATGAAAAGTGAAAAATAAATGCTGGCATGGATAACTGAAGCCATAACTGACTCTGAGCTGCTGAGCTTTGATGCTTATGCAGACGAAAGTTCAAGTCTGGCTCACGACATTTGAAAATCCCCATTTCCCATTCCTTTTTCCCTATTATTTTCAGTCTTAATAAGTCTATAATAAAACTGGCAAAAAGGCCAGTAATAAATGTAAAATAAAAAATGTATGGGTGGACTTACTTACTATGAAACCAGATTTATAGTGAAAATCTCTTTTAGCCCTTGCGGGGCAGTCCAGATCACCTTTAAGCTTCCGTTCAAACAGTCAAAATTAAATGTTATTATACAAAGGTCACACATTAATTCCAGTATTTCTGTTCATGACACTGAATAGTTCGGCAGATATCTGTGTCCTCGTAATCAGATACGGACTTCTCATTAAAAGCGAAAAGGCTAGTGACTGCCACGGCTTTACTTTAAGACTACATCATGCTTTCCACCAAAGGACATTTCTTCCACAACGCTGTCACCGCTGGCCTGCTCGCCGGGGATTTAAGACACTGATGTCAGCTTTGTGACAGCTGGTTTAAGTGTACAGCTGAGTTTTACAAGACAGGCCCTGTTGTCTGCCCTTAATTAAGGCTGAGAAAATGGGCCTGATTCACAAAAGCATTCCACACAAGCAAAAGCTGTTTTGCTGAGCAAAAGGAATATGAAATTATGTGAATGGTTTAGGCATCTGACAAGCCCCAATCACTGTTCTTTTAATGGCAATTTAATGATAATTTGATGTTAAAAGTACTGAAGGATTTGAGAAGTCAAATGCACTGAAAGAGCACTATATAATCCTAAAACGAAACATAAACTGACTCGCACCGGCAACATATTCACAAGTTAAAGACTCAAGTGTTCCAGGCGCTCACAAATACAACATCTGCACAAAACCACCACTACATACAGTTACTCCTCAAGCAGAAATGCGCTCACCTCAGGTTAGTACATTAAGAACAAAAGCCAAGCGGAGATCATCCTGAACAGGGGAGCCGTGGGTAGGGGGTTAATTAATACAACGCATTTTTAAAAAGAGAGCCCAACACATCCGCACTCAGAAGCAGCGGGGCTTCATGATAAGCGGCTCATCAAACACACAAGTGGAGCTGTTTCTCAGCTGTTCTGCACCCAGATTAATAGCACCTCAGGTCAGGAGGCCCCCTGCGGTTCTTCAGCACCCCACCGTTCTCTCCAGCCAGATTATTCACTAACACACTGCCACGGTGGATAATTGGGGCACATCTCTGCGCTCCGCTCACCTGTCTGCTTGCAGGTGCAAAGGTGTCAGAACCTCTGAGTAACGTGTAAGCTACTCCGATGGTGAAATCTAACATGGATCCACTTACACGCTGTAGCGTGCAGCTGAAAGCAGCGGGAGAAGCTTTCGGAAGGTAAAGGTGAATAGAAACCCTACAGCAGGATTAAATGGAGGCTGGAGGGAGGCGTATCATCCCCTTTTAGTAACAACCTGTAACCTGTGCCACCTGCAGCACTCTGTTTCTTTTTGGTCTTCAGAGGTCCCACACCTTTTGACCATTGCTTTTCTAGTCTTTATTACTGTATTCGAATGCAATAAAGTTCAGTTATTAATGCATTAAACTTCTTACAGTATATATAAATCTGTTCATTTAAAAAATATATTATCATTCATTTGTAAGTCATATGTTTACAATAAATAATTTAGTAACACACTTAGGTACTTGCAAATGTACACCAACATTCAAAAAAAAATTTTTTTTTTTTTTTTTTTGGGTAAAGAAATTAATACTTTTATTCAGTATTATTGATCAAATGTGACAATAACAACATTTACAATTAGGGATGTAACGAATAACCGACGATTCAAATTGGTTGAGATGCTAAACAAATCGTGATTCATTTAGGGGTAGGAGTTTATATGAATGTATATCTGAGGGGAACTTACTGTCTTTAGAAAAGTTTAGATGGTATTTTTTCTTTTCATCTTGCCTCTGTATAATGCATATTAAAGTTCATAAGTGCAGCGCTGCATCGTTTACAGCAGAAACCAAGGAAACGCTTTAAGCGCCACCTGCTGGCAGAAAGTGAATCTGCGTCTCGTTCAGCTCGTCCACTATTTCATGCAGATATTTGTATGTATAGTTTCACAAAACTGAACTCAAACCATTCTGTTTTTGCTTACAAGTTTCTAAATTATACAATCTAATTTAAATTAAAAAAAACTGCTCATGTTGCAATTATGCAGCATCTTTGTTTGGATCATGATTAAAATCCAGTGGTTGCCTCTAATTTTAAATGGAAAGAGCACAGACAAAGCCTTATTTTGTTTTTATGAAGAGATACAGAGCGACTTACAAATGATGATAATAGAAGCAATCAAAACCAACAAAAGAGCAATAATATGCAAGTGCTATATTAGTATATTATTATAGTTATATTTCAATTTCACAAAGAAATGTACAGCATTTTGTCCAAGCAATAATAAAAGGACACATTTAATTCATAATTTGTCTTAAATATCATTTTGTTTAAAAAAAAAAAAAGAAAAATCGTGAATTGAATCAAATCGTGAGTTGTTACATCCATATTTACAATGTTACAATGTTACAAGATTTCTGTATTTTAGAGAAATGCTGTTTTTTTTTCAAAGAATCCCGAAAAAAAAGTCACTGTTTCTTTCTGAAGAAATACTAAGCAGCACAATAATTTTCAACTGTAATAACATTTAGAAATGTTGATCTTGAGCACCAACCCAGCACATCAGAATGATTTCTGAAAGATCATGTGACACTAAAGACTGGAGTTATATATAGCTGCTTTGCCATCATATAAATACATTACATTTAAAAAATATTAAAATAGAAAACTGTTATTGATAATTGTTATAATATTTCACAATATTACTGTTTATACTGTATTTTTAAACAAATGCATGCAACCCCAACCTTTTGAATGATAGTGTATCTAGAAATGAACATTAAAATAGATGAATAAATGCTGTTAAAGTATTGCTTAATGAAAACTATTGTATTAACTAATGTTGTTATCAAAGTGTTACTATTTCATTAATTTCTATTATGTTTTCCAAGCATGGAAATCACAGTCTGATATTTCAAATGTTTTCCATGGCAGTAGGAACCCTGGGACTCGAAAAAGTCACATCCTGTCAGATTTATTGCACCGCACTTGATAAAAGCCCAGTTAAGTGTGTCAAAATTCATAGTGGAGAGGAGGTGAGGAGGAGAGGAACAGTGGGAATACAAATGGAAGGAAGGCTGGGATTAATTGTCCGAGAAGCGAAATGGCTGTGATGCGGTTGCTGTGCTTTGAGGGCTGGGGGGGGTCTCACTTGTTGTTGGGGTTGAGGTCAGGAGCGGGTCGATTCTAATGGTGTCACCCAGCACGCTCACAATTCCACACTCATTACACCATTCACAATTACTGCTACCTATTTCCCCGAGAGGGCTGGGCCAACCATTATCACGGCGACTCAAATGAAGTGGATAATTGTGTCTCTCTGCGGCACATCAGGAAATGGGGGAGAGAAAGAGAGAGAGAAGATGGAGACAGAGAGGCAGAGGAGGAGGAAAGACAGATGGATCAGGAGGTGTGAGACAGACATCAACCGACAACAAGCCAGAAGGAACCCTTGTCACATTTACACAAAACACAAAAACCGCATCATTGCAGATCAAGCCATCTAAAGTTGGAATAACTTCACCAATTCATGAGGGAGAGACGCTTGATTCAAGCTCACTAATCACACAACCCTCGCGATCGACTGATGCATACGGCCTCTGAAAACACTCTGTGCCACTAATGTTTAAGGAGTCAGAAAAGGGAATTCATTCATGGGAAATGACCAAAAACAGAGGCGTCTCTTAAATGCTATATTTATAAGAAAGGGAGGCCGACTCTCAGACCGCAATTCTACACAGACTTGTCAAACAGCGTGCCATTACTATCCCTTGTCTTAGCGCACTTGTCATGTAAGACTTGTACTCAAATGAAATATTTATTCTGCATAATAACTTCCAAAGGGGAATAAAGTATGGAGTTAATTATTAATCATATGTATATTCAAAGCTTTTCTTTTTTTGGGAGCGTTAGATATTCCCAGACAGCCTCAATCTGATGAGAGGTCCCGATTAAGTCTAAGACTCAGAAACATATAAGCTGAAAGACGTCAACGTCAGAAAAAAAGGGAGAAGCGTAAGCTTTTGCCCCTTGATTTAACTAGTTCACAGGTGTCAGAAGCCGGATGTTTAGCAACACAAAGCACACGGCTCATTTGGTGGATACTAACTGTGCTCTAGTTCTGTGGAACAAAGTACATTTGTCGTGGAAGGGGAGTCAAGGTCAGGTCATCAGCAAACGTCATAAACTCCCATTAACGGGAGTGAGGAAATAAAGAAGGCCACTGATGAGAGGAAATGCGATCTGAAGCGATAGATATCTCATTTACTGCATTCTGCCCCATTTTGACACAATTTGCTTCAAGCCAGTTAATATGCAAGTTATCCATCTGAGAGGGCGTGAGACAGACCATTTCAGTGTCAATTTACAGCAAAAAAAAAAAAAAAAAAGAGAGTAGATTGTGAGTACCCTCCATTCTTCAGGGCTCTTTAGTCTAATTCAATTGTACCTTTCAATACCTTATGATATGCAGGAAGTGCTTGGCTCGCTATATCACATTATGGGAGGATAAAATAGTAAAACTGATTTTTTTTTTTTTTTTTAAAGGCGGCAAGTTTGCACTGGGATAAAAGCAGATAAAAAGTCAAGCTTATTTTGCCTTGTCTGGGGGTTGAAAAGTGGCTGTAAGTGCTTTAGATAGCGCTTAGCGGTAAATGCAAGGCATCCGTCATCTAACTGCCTCCAATAGTAATGGGAGAAGTTATTCCTTATTGACTTTATTCAGCTCTCTGCATGACAGACTATTCATAACCAGCTCTGGACATCACAGGAGCTCAAAAGGACGACGCTGCCCCATATTCACACCTCACAAAGAAAGCAATGTAAAATAAAGAGTTGCATCCCAATTTGCATACTTATCCTTTTTATAATAAGCGCAAGTATGTTAACACTGAAAATTAAAAAAAAGTGCATTTTAAATACCTGAATGCACTTTGTTAACCGAGAAATAAATAAATAAAATGAATAAGTAAATAAATAAAGTGTGGAATGTTTGTGCTGGATGACAAAATAACTTTCTAAAATGCATACAGAGAGTTGAGTAGTACACTGTTAAAAAAAAAAACAGTTTTTCAAAATTGTAAACATAAAAAAAAAAAATATTTAATTCAAGTTGTTACTTGCCATGTCTCTGTAATTATTTGGGAAATGTACTTGTAATTTCTAAAGAAAAAAGTTAATCCTACACGTTTTTTCATTTTCAGTGTTTCAGTGTTTTTTAATAAATAAATAAAACATTCTCACAATTCTGAGTTTTATTTCACAATTCAGACTTTTTTTTCTCACAAAGCTCCCAACTGCAAGATATAAACTCAAAATCTCAAGATATTGTTAACTTGCAATTGTGTGAAAACAAGTCATAGTTTTTTTTTTTGTTTTTTTTTAATGTCATAAAAATAGAATTGTGAGACATAAACTAAGAATTCTGACTTTTACATCCCGCAATTTTGTGTCAGAACTGTTATACTGTTTACTGTATATACTGTTTACTGGTATACTGTTAAACTAACAAAAATACATATTGAACATAATTTGGAATACACAAAAAAAAAAAAAAACATCATTTCTTGTTTCCATTAGTCCACAGATGTAAGAAGAAAAAGTGCATTTGGCAGAGTGAGTTAAATCGGGTGAGTGGTTCTGTTTTACAAAATCACAACTGACCAGTGGAGTGCATAAAAAGGTTTGGTGCTCAAGGAGAATTTGAGCTGCAGCTCATGCTCATGCACATGGCCAATGCAATAAAGCAACAGAGAAGATGTGTAGTCCCTGTCTTGAGCATCCTGAATAACAGCAGAATTAAATCAGGCCATTTTAACGTACTGGTTTTATTCCATGATCTATTAAAATGAAACCTTTTATGTATTAGTGTGCTGTGGCCCAAAAAGACTGGAATCTGATAGACCTGCGAGTAGCACATGCATTCATACCAAAGGATACGAGTGGAAATTTGGAGCCCACTTTAAATAATCGTTACCTAAGCTGTTGGCAGGCATTAATATTTACATCACATCAGAAACGAAGGAATTAAATCTGAAGATGTATGTTCGGACAAATTTAAAATGCATACATAAATAACAACAGCTGGTAGGAAATCAGGTGGCCTACATTTGACATGCATGAAGACTTGTCAAGCATGAAGAAACAGAAATCTATATGCTTTTTAACATGATAAACAATAACACTTCTCCAGCAGTGGAAACTTATTTTCATTTTATAAGATTTTCCCATGGGCAGTCTATGTTGAAACTTTAATATGCATCAGGTTAAAAATGCAGCGTAATGTCTGTACACTTGTAGTATGTAGTGTGCAAATTTGTTATGCGAATTAACAGGGATAAGCTGTATTTGCATTAATTCACACTATCCAGCAAAAGTGTGGGATCTGTATATTGCTGTTGTTTAAGAAAGAAATTGGCACTTTTATTCAGCAAGGATGCTTTAAATTAAAATGAAAGTGGCAGTAAAGACATTTATCACGTTACAAAAGAATTCAATTTGAAATAAATATGGTTCTTTTGAATTTGAAGAATCCTGAGAAAAGTATCAGGGTTTCTACAGAAATATAAAGCAGCACAGCTGTTTTCAACATTGATAAAAAGAAGAAATGTTTTTGAGTACCAAAACAGCATACTGGAATCATGTGACTGAAATAATGAAGTAATGGCTGCTGAAAATTCAACATGCCACCTCTAAGAGAAGAATATCAGGCTTTGTATAACATCAGTTTAGCACAACACAGCTGAACAACGAGAGGCTGAACTCTCCATCTTGTAATACTGGTTATTGGAGATGATGAGCCTCTCATGTCGATGAAAATAGCAACTTCTGCCGCAACCCAATTATGAGCAGAATCTTCCCCGTTTTGTTTTCTTTCTTTTTTTACCTTGTGAACAGTAGGTCAGAAGGGATCGACCGGGCAGCAGCGTTCAAAACAGACAGCTCGGCCCCTATTTCAGGATCAATAGCAGTTGCTAATGTCTGATCTGTTTCTGTCCATATTCAAATGCAACGTGCTGGGATTGTAGCGCACTGTGTCTCCTCAAAGTCATGTACGATTAGGCACGCCTGAAAGACACAATGAGAAAGAAACAGTGAGCGAGACAGAAAAGCAAAATGCGTTAATTAACGAGGGCCTTTTCACAGTCTCTGATTCAATATTAAAGGCCTTAACCGCATAGATTTAAATGAGTTCTGTACATATACTGCAATAAAATGGTAACAGAGAGGGTACTTCCAAATATGAAAAAAAAAAAAAATTGAATGAGATGAAATGAAACACTGACTAAGAACACATTTTCTAGCTCAGTACATCATGATATAGCTCCAGGCGCTACCTTTTGTATAAATCTCCACACTGACTTAAACTGCGCATTGTAAGACGACACCTCTGATTTCATGCAATATGGAGGATTACTGAATTGAATTGAACGCTCAGCGTTTTTGTTCACATTTCTAAATTAGGATTTTCTGTCTCCATAATGACAGAGAAGTCTCTCTTTTTTGCCGAATCAATGCCAGCTATTTATATGAACGGTAATCCTTCACCCCGCTCTGATCTACCAGCACTGTGATGGTTTAAAGTAATGACTAAAAAACAAAAAAGACACCAAATGAATGGAAATTGGCTTCATTCCATGTAAAATAAGATTTCGCTCAGCATCGAGAGACTTGTACAATGCCGACTACAAGGAGTCTGAAATAAAAAATCAATGTGGGCCTATATACGTGTGTGCGATTGGGGGGAAGGGGTTGGTTGGATGCCCTGGATTTGTGAAAGTTAAGTGGAAATAGCTTGAGTGGAGATGTTATGGGTATGCTAGGGATTCAAATATCCTCCTTGCTTCTTGACAGAGCGAGTCAGCCTGACAAGTAGGCTATCAGCCAAGAGATCATTAAGCTAAAGGGTTGAAGTGCCATCGTCAATGTGTGGGGGATGCCATGGCAACAAGGGTTCACCCTGCTTGAGAGACAAGATGAAAAACAATGAGAGGCAGGGTGCGGGGCCGTGTAACGATCGGCACTGATCGATGGCTCACTCTTTCTTTCTCGCACTTTGCCTCTTTACAGATGGAGGGAAAAAAGAAAGGGCAGCATCATTTAGGCTTTGTGGCTAGCGAAGCTTATAGGGGGTCTTTAAACATAGAGAGGGGGGGAAATGGTGAGGACAGTCACACTGTGAAAACGGCTGTCTGTGATGGTATCAATCAGTGAAAAGTTCACACATTTGTGGTATGATTTGTTGTATTAGTTCAACCAAAAATGAAAATTCTTTCACCATTTACAGTGAGTCATTGCAAGCACAAAAGAAGATATTTTGAAGAATGTTGGAATTTTTATTTTTATTTTTATTTTTGTCTATACAATGAAAGTCAATAGAGTGAACCAGTCTCTTTCCGGAATTAAAAATCCCCCCAAAAACTCTATTTTCTCCATAAAGGTACTGGTTTTGTTAAAGCCACCATTCTGCATTATTTGATTACATATATATATATATATATATATATATATATATATATATATATATATATATATATATATATATATATATATATATATATATATATATATATATATATATTTATACAGTACAGACCAAAAGTTTGGAAACATTACAATTTTTAATGTTTTTGAAAGAAGTTTCTTCTGCTCATCAAGCCTGCATTTATTTGATCAAAAATACAGAAAAAAACTGTAATATTGTGAAATATTATTACAACTTAAAATAATAGTTTTCTATTTGAATAGACTTTAAAAAAATAATTTATTCCTGTGATGCAAAGCTGAATTTTCAGCATCATTACTCCAGCCTTCAGTGTCACATGTAACATCCAGTCTATCACATGATCATTTAGAAATCATTCTAATATTCTGATTTATTATGAGTGTTGAAAACAGTTCTGCTGTCTAATATATTTGATGAATAAAAGGTTAAAAACAACTGCATTTATTCAAAAAAAAAAAACATCTAATAATATATATTCTAATAATGTATTTTCTTTACTATCACTTTTTATCAATTTAACACATCCTTGGAGAATAAAAGTATTGATTTTATTTAAAAAAAAGAAAGAAAAAAAATTACTGACCCCAAATTACTGACCAGTAGTGTATATTGTTATTACAAAATATTTATATTTTTTAAAAACATAGCTTCTTTTTTTTTTTTTTTTTACTTTTTATTCATCAAAGTATCCTAAAAAAGTATCACGTTCTGAAATAAAAATATTAAGCAGCAGAACTGTTTCAAACTTTGATAATGAATCATCATATTAGAATGATTTCTAAAGGATCATGTGATAATGATCCTAAAAATTCAGCTTTGCATCACAGAAATAAATGATAATTTAAAGTATAATAAATTTAAAAACAATTATTTTAAATTGTAATAATATATCACAAAATTATTTTTTTTTTCCTGTATTTTTGATCAAATAAATGCAGGCTTGATGAGCAGAAGAAACTTCTTTCAAAAACATTAAAAATAGTAATGTTTCCAAACTTTTGGTTTATAGTTAATATATATATATATATATATATATATATATATATATATATGTTTTTTTTTTTTTTTTTTTTAAATAGTGTTAAACAGCAAAATTCCTGATGAAAAACAACATTACCCATGATTCTTCGAAACAAAAAAATCCACCAGTCAGAGAATGCAACAAGCAAATTCTGCCAAAAGAACTCTAGAGTTCTAGGTAGAGTTGGTTCATTGATTAAAACTCTGAAACTAAGACTTTTTTCTCCTTTCTTTTTTAATACTTCCAGAACTAAATATAGGTGGCCTCTCTACCACTGGGTCCATTGGGGTTGTTTTGGCTTTCCTTGTATAAAGAAAAACAATAGCAAATTCTTTAAAATATCTTCTTTTTCGTTCCACAGAAGAAGAGAAAAAAACAGGTTTGGAACGGAATGAGGATAAGTAAATGATGAACTGTGCCTAGAAGTTTTCAGAAAAAAGAAGACATCTGCAGGGCTTTCGGCATTCAGGACAGCCGAGAGTCTCCCACCATGCTCCGCATAAGCACACGAACGGCGTCAGACACAGTCAGGCTTTCTGTGGCTGGTAGAAGCTCCTTGAGACAAGTGATAAGCACCTGCTAACCGAACGCCCTCCTAAACATCTCTCTGGGCGATCTCGTTTACTAGCAGCATGTCCTGATCAATCCAGAGAAAGAAATCTGTCAGGAAATCTAGGTCTGCCTCCTGAATGGGGATCAGGCCCTTTGAACGGGGCAGGGAGCGGATGGATCTTAGGAATCTTCCTTTCCGCATCTCTGAGTGTCAATACGGATTATGAGCATAGCTTTTATCTTTTCAAACGCACAGACTATTTACTCATTTAAATGGATGAATAAGTGTTTCCCCCCCCTTCTTCGATAAATAAAAAAATAAAGAGACTTTGAATGCATTCAAATCCTGCTCCAAATTCAAATTCGGCTCCCTTTTGCATCCTTTGAGATGTAATCTGTCTTTTTAATCCACACAATTCTCTGAGGGCAATTTTTTTTTTTTAACATACTTCCTTAAGACCTGAACGGATAAACACAGTCTAGCTATTGTCAGCCCAAAGCACCTTTCTTCACAACTTAAGACCAACAATTTGCTCGACGATTGACTGCTTGTCAGCGCATGCAAAGCAGGTGAGTTTAAAGTGTTTTCAGCGAAACGCCTGAGCCTAAAGAGCAGCAGAAACATAAGGAACTTTATTTACTGCTATTTCAGTGGCTACAAAAATAGGCTTTTATATCGCCGTGCCATCAACATAAAGAAAAGCAAGGCAACCCTGGCTGACCCTGCATTGTTTCTAAATGCCATTTTGTACACGAGGATCTCAGGAATAAATTAATGCATGGGTAGCTGCCACTGTCAAGAGGCACGCATTAAAATCAATGATTAATAAATTCAAAACACACAACAAACTCAGAGGGGAGATGAAACTAGTATTGTATTCCCCAGGAAGCGGCCCCAGTGCGGGTCCTCCCACCAGCGAGGCGGCCACTCAGATGCCTAATGGAAAGTCGCCGATGCCAGCTGTGTGCCTGTGAATAAAATCACTTTAATTAAAGGCATTACAATGAACAGAGAATACACGCGGCAGAGTCGACAGGAAACGGCCCTCATACTTGACACACACACACATGCGCACAGCCAAAGCGGCATAATACCAAAAAGGAACAGAGGTCCCTGATGATCTAAACACAAATAAATGGAAAAGCCCGCAGCTTCTTTCTGAAGCTATCAAGCACAGCACTTACAGTAAAACACACATAATTACATTACACAGATCTTTCCCAATGTTTTTTATTATCAGGTAATCTGGGCGTGAGGGTGGGAGCCTTCACATTCTTATGAAATTTAATTGCCGTTCAGACATCATATCATTTATTTTGAGACTTCCACCAACCACGCAAATCTTTTTACACTAAATGCTTAAGTATAAAAAGAAATCAGCATAAGGATGCTGAACACCGAACCACAAATTGTTCATTCTGCGGCAAAAAGAATTCCAATTGTCTGTATACTTTTGAAATATCATGGTGTCTTGCAAGTAAACAAAACAGCAAAATTACTGTCCACCCCCATAGAACAGACGAAGGGTTCCTCTAAATCTGATATACAACAAAGATGAGCCCTGATTATATTCACCCTCCTCTTCTTGTTTTAAATAGACTGGGAGCAGTGCCCAGAGACAGCTGGGGTGAGCTCAGCCCAGCTGATGCCGGATCAGTGGAGCAGTTTGTCTATTCAACCATAAGGGGGCGGCAAACACAAACTCACCCGGACATATGCAATTGACACATGCAAATGAAGAAATGTGACCCACATATAACCCTCTTCTGTATTCAATATAAGACCTGCACATGCTTAAAAACAGGCTTAACAGTTGTTCTCTGGCTCATAAACTCCATGGGAATGTGTCACTGTTTAGAGGAAAAAAAAAAAAAAGTTGAGATTGGAAACAAATGTTTCTGTATTACTTTTGTGTAAACGCATCAGAAACATGTCAAGCTGATCTTGACAGACTTAAGAATATGGTTTGATGCTTAAAAACATAATAGGTTTTGGCAACTTACAAGACATCCTTTTCCAGATTATATTTTACCATTTTATCACAAACACCCGTTCGTTTCCACTGCAGTCTGTGGGTGTATTTTCTGTACTGAACAGTAGGGGGAGTATGAGAGCGAGGGGGCAGGCAAGATCAAAGAAGCATGAAAGCAGGACAGACTTTGGGCCTATCCTAAAACACACACTTGCGGTCTTGGGCACTTGAGAGCACGTGTAAGCGACAGGAAGTAAGTGCACAAAACTGTCCCAGGTCTGAAAAATGCCAAAGCTCAGGGCCCATAACGCACACTAAATCCACATATCTCCGCAGAGGCTAAGCGTATCCCATAATTCATTATGTTCAGGAACACACATCCCCAAAAATAACGAGATAATAATGTTGTGGGAAATTTTTGTGGTGTAAGTTAACTGAATTAGATATTACATATAATTTGTGTAAAAATGTAAAGTGTTACACATTTTATTGGGGCAGAGATGTGTGCTTTGTAAAAGCACTACAATTAAACTGTGTCACTGTGGCCTGACTAAGGTCTACTACAATATGTCAAACACTGGTCTAAACAGTCTGCACAGGAGCTTTGCATATGCCAAGAAAGAAGTTAGTATGACTTCTAAGCATGCTGGTTGGTAGCTGCCTAACAGCATTCTTCAGCATTCACAGTATGAATAATTATTTCACAGGAATATTATACATTTAGACATTTCCTCAAAATCAGAGTTGTGCAGCATTTGAATTAAAGTAGGACGCAGGATGCAGAATAAAAAAATTCAAAATTTAATTAAGTAGAATTCCAGTGGCATGAAGTTAAAAGAAATTCTCATATTCGGTGCAGTAAAGTTGGTTTTATGTTGACATTTGATGAGCAAAATTAATGTCTCAAAAAATAATAAAAAATATATTCATTCCAAGATTCAAAAACATGCAAAGCATCATGCAAATGGAATGTAAATATGTAAATTAAGTGGAAAAAAACATTAATATACATATTTTAAGCTGTGAATGGGATATTCACTATGTATTGTTACATTGTAATTACATCGTACTCCAACATTTTCTTTTAATTGGTAGAAACAGGCCTTTAATATGTTCAGTAACACTTCTAACACATCATACACAATTGGATTTTGGAAATATGATTTTGCTTATTTTTGGTAAATTTTCTAAATATTAAAATCTATATAACTTCCTGGTCATGTGACCCAATTATGTCACACCAGTTCAGTATCAGGTCGCATGACCAAGAAGTAAAAAAAAAAGCTTTCAGTAATTCAAATAATTATCTAAAAACATCAAATATAATTTCAAAAGAAAAAAAATGTATGTACAATATTTGAATATAATACAGTGGGTGTGGCAACTGGTCACATGATCAAGAAGTTATATAGATTTGAATATTTGAAAACACATGAAATCATGTTTCCAAAAATCATTGTGTGTATGATGTGTGTCAGGACAACAATAACAATCCAGGGTCCTTCAATCTTTCAGTCCAGATGAAGTGCCTAGTCCTTCAACAAAGCCATTGTTCTTATTGTTTTTAAGTTTGTAGAGAACTCGATAGATTCAAAACACATTTCCATGTGTACTAGAGCAATTCCAAAATACATGGAAAGAGGTTTCAGGGTTCTCAAAACAGAAAGTACAGTTGGTCTGGATAAAATCTATGAATCAACTTAAATGTAATTTCTCTCATTTTGTTAGTTATCAGATATTTATGAGATAACTTTCTTCCAGGGAATATCACTTTCCAGTAAGAAACTGCACAAGGCACAGAAACAGACTTTTTATTTTTATTTTTTTTTATTTAGATGACGAAAGTCACTGTTTAAGAGTTTGGGAAAAACTCAATAAATATCATTTGATGACAATGGATGGGGAAACTGACCTGATAAATTTAAATAACCCGCTAAATCTCATCCAGCTCCACATTCTGCGCAGGACACGCTGATGTGCGATCAAACCACGCCCATCTGGACTTTTGTTGATGACGTCGAGGTGGGCGCCACTCAGCGAGTCACGTGTGTAAACAGTTGCTGCCACGTGGTTAGGCGGAAACGCAAGCTTCCGTGACAGTCGAGTTTGACAGCTTACAGCACGACACAGAGCTTGTCATATGAGTGGTGAAACGAAAATTGATATTTTTCCTTTAAACAATATAGTGTTTTAAATAAGTGAGGACGCATTGAGACTGAGTTGTTGAGAAAGTTATTTTGTAGCCAAGAATGCAAAGAACATCAATGACAGGATTAAAAAATAAATAAATAAACAACAACAACAACAACAAAAACTATCCTTGACATTAAGTAGCATAACTTGCTAAAATGGTAGCACGTTATGCAAGTAATCTCTGATTTTGAAATGTAAAAAAAAAAAGTTGAATAAAGACTAGAATATTTTTGGGAGATAAAGATTATTAGACTGTACTGCAAACTATAAAGAGACCCAACTTAATCATGTTTTTTTTTTTCTTTCTTTTATTATAACAATATTGTATTAAAATTGAAAACACAATCACTTCTACCCTATTAGTTGAACTGTTCTCGGTGAAAATGAGACAATGAAGATTTAATTTTCTCATTTGAACTGAAGAAAAGTTGTGTGTGAATATAGCTTTTTAGCCCCTTATACCTCTATGAACCGTAAGGGGGCTTTTGATGAAGATGGTTCGCTAACAACCAGAGAAAAGCACATTTATTTTGCCTAAAACTGAGTCATCTAAATGAATTATCTAAAACAATTTACTCCCCACCCCGTGTTGTACAGGAGACAGAACAACACAACACAACACAAACTCATTGATGCATGTAGGCTGATTATACATTTCAACCCTGACAGCACCTGAACTACTCAATTAACAATTACAAACAAGCAATTCACTCAAGGACTGGAAAGCTGACCCTGTTCGTCTGAAAAGAAACTCGTTCTTGTGTCTGCTGCACTACTGCATGGAGTGGCTTACAGACTGTTGACTAAGGTCTTAGACATTTTAGACAGACTGAAGTGATATATAATATACAGGCCTATAGTCACTAGTATTATTAAGTGAATGCAATATATACAGTATTGCACATAAATAAGATATGATTGATCTGAGTACTAAGTGAATAATATATATATATATTATTCACTTAGTGCTCACAGATCAATCATATACATCCCACTACTGCTACACTTGACTTATTTAACTGTTTTTACTAGAATGTGTACTATGTGTCACTGTTGTTTTCACTAAGGAAATGTTCATTTATTTATTTTAACCTATTGTATCCACACAATGTGCTAATAATGACAATAAAGTTGACTTTGATAACATGTGACAAATAATGCATTTTCCCCCTAAATTTATTTATGGTTTGAATGACTGAAAATATCAGTGTTAAGTTCCTTCGTGGTAACACAGGAGTCAAAATTTACAAATGGGCTCAAAAAAAAAAGAAAAAAAAAAAGATTTTTATTCTATAATCTATTTTTAAAAGCAGCAATGAATGGCAAATGGGATTACAAAAGTCATTGAATAATTTCAAAATGCCAAGTTTTATTATATGAATATATTTTTTCAGTATTTTAATTTATCTGTGATATGAATGACTATAAATTTCAGTGTTCAGTGTCTTTGTGATTTCATAGGATCCAAATTTCCATACACAGTAAAGCTTTTTTTTTTTTTCCTGATCTGTTTTAATAATAAATCATGTTCATGGCATTATGAATATTAGCTCCGACTAGGTGTGACTTTTGGCAGTGGTGGCTGGGAGATGATCCACTGGGCACCTGCTGCTGCTGCCACCAGTGTCTGCGCGGAGAGAACAAAAGGGGCCATTGAGCACATAACAGCTGTTGCGCTGTTGCCTGCCTGAGGGCCCCCTGGCCCCCAGGGTCTGTCTGCTGGGGGAACCCCCTCCTCCTCTTCAACGTTGACCTCCATACAGCTCTTCTAAGAGACTGCATGGTAGCCATCCTGCTGCCACATTGTTAAATACAGACCAGTGATGTGGGACTCCATTCACTGTCAACCTCTGTAAGGTTAAGAGCTTAGCATGAGGGCCACAAAGCTGCTAGGAGTTGATCAGGTGATCAGTTGTGCAGGTTGAGAAGCTTTCATGTACCTCATCTTCAAAACCCTTTTGTTATCAACTGCTTAATCTGCCATAAATCATGAGGTTTTTGTAATTACCTTGGTCTACATTGTATGATACACAATGCTCATTGTTTTAAAATAATACGTACTGAAACAATGTACGCATGTAAAGGTGCATTGAAATAATACAAAGCATCTTCAGCAGTTTACCATTTTCAATAACCAAATAAAGCCAAAACCAAAATTGCCTTAAGCAGATTCCAGTCACCAGCACAGCACCCAAACACTGCCAGACCGAGGCAGCAGAGCGACTGTCAGTGTGCACTGTAATGAATTACCCTTGTCTCAGCAGCAGCTGTTGAGGAGCTCACAGACCTCAAGTCCAGCCTTCTGAAGGTGACAGACGAAGCATCACACTGACATCTAGTGGATCATGTTCTGGGACTCTCTGTAACACTCTTCTCAGACTGCAAGCAGAGGGCACTGTGTATGTAGATGCATGAGCTAGACAGCCATTACAAGCCCTGTTCACCATTTTGTGACGTTTCATAAATCTAGAAGATGATCTCTTAGAATGCATCTGCTATTTTTGACTCATGTTGTAAAACAGCCTGCAAGTGCACATACATACATATATACACACACTTTTTTCTCCAATCTGCATGGATTGCTTTTTGATAATTAGAACAACTTATAAGGCTACTCAATTTAATCATTCCAGTTTCATTCACAGCCAAATTGAGCTGTTAAAAAAAAAAACAGCAAATGGTTATTTAAATAACAAAAATGTTAATGTTAATTAAAATATAACATAAAAGCTGGTCTAAAATATATTTTATATTTTAAAGTGAAGTGACGTGTGGCCGAGTAAGAAATCAATCAGCACAGTATACTTAAAAACTGTCTGAGACAGTGGCTTTATTTAGACATATGATATAGAGAAATGTAGCAGCATCTCGTTTAAAAACAAACCTATAAAAAGCGAATGGTCAAATTTGGTTACAAACACACAGGAGGCGACCAGTGGAAAATCTTAAATATAAAATCCGAGTCCTAGCTTCTAAAGCTGGTGATTTCTCTGGTCCTTTCTGGCAGTGGAGACTCGAGTCCCCATGACAACCTGTCAGGATATTGCTGGTCCAAATGGCAACCTGAGCCCCAGAAACCCATGCCCATATTTGTCTGGGGATCTCTGTGGTCATCCTTCCATCTGCTCCAGTCCCACCCTCTTTTAGCAGCAATCAGAGCCAGTAACAGCTCTGGGATTTTGGCAGGTAGTCTGCATTAACTAAAAAATAAAAACACCAAACCTTTGGACCATTAAAACAAAAAATATCTCATGTCTTTCAAGTCTCACATGGGGAGAAAAAAATTAAGCATAAGAGATTTTTGGTCTTTTGAGTCTTATACTGATGGTTGGGTTTGTCCTGTAATGCCATTGATTTGCCGATTTTCCATTTAAACTCATCTGTCAGGGCATGCATAATGAAGTCAGGAGTCTGTGCTCTCCGGCTTCTCACTGCTGGGTGGTGGTGTGAGCACTCCAGAGGGAACAGGAGACCTCTGACTGCTCTCAATGTCCACTAGCTGATAGGAGTTCACCCTTCCCTGAGAAATAAGAAAAGAAACAAGAAAACTTTAGGCTAGAGGAAGTGAAAGAAACAAATGTTGTGGCTGGGGCAAATTTATGCAAAATTCTGTAGTGAGAACAAGACAGACGCTACTGTTTAAGCCCAATTTTCATTTGTACGTGAACACACACACACACAAATTATGTATATATATACATATAATATTCAGATTGAAGTGAACTGGCCTGAAATTAAAACCCAATTTAAGACAAACTAGACAAAGTAGTTCCAAAAGTAAACTCACCAGCCATTCCATGTAAGGCACGTGGGTCTGGATATTGTGCATATCATCTGCTGCTATTCCTTTGAATGTCTTGAGGGATGAGCTGCCTGCTTCACGGATTGACATGGCGAAAGGGACCATCCATCTCACACACTCCTCCAAGTCACACCACTTCAGCCCTGAACCAAATAAATCAGAGGTCACTTCCAACCACTTCAGCCAATTTTGGGATATACAAACTCAAATATACAGGTCCTTCTCAAAAAATTAGCATATTGTGAAAAAGTTCATTATTTTCCATAATGTAATGATAAAAATTAAACTTTCATATATTTTAGATTCATTGCACACCAACTGAAATATTTCAGGTCTTTTATTGTTTTAATACTGATGATTTTGGCATACAGCTCATGAAAACCCAAAATTCCTATCTCAAAAAATTAGCATATCATGAAAAGGTTCTCTAAACGAGCTATTAACCTAATCATCTGAATCAACTAATTAACTCTAAACACCTGCAAAAGATTCCTGAGGCACCTCAGTGGGAAGTCTGTGGGAAGGAAAAAGTGTGGCAAAAAACACTGTACAACGAGAAGAGGTGACCGGACCCTGAGAAAGACTGTGGAGAAGGACCGATTCCAGACCTTGGGGGACCTGCGGAAGCGGTGGACTGAGTCTGGAGTAGAAACATCCAGAGCCACCGTGCACAGCCGTGTGCTTTTGAACCAGAAACAGCGGCAGAAGCACCTGACCTGGGCTACAGAGAAGCAGTGGTCCAAAGTACTTTTTTCGGATGAAAGCAAATTTTGCATGTCATTCGGAAATCAAGGTGCCAGAGTCTGGAGGAAGACTGGGGAAAAGGAAATGCCAAAGTGCCTGAAGTCCAGTGTCAAGTACCCACAGTCAGTGATGGTCTGGGGGGCCATGTCAGCTGCCTGTGTTGGTCCACTGTGTTTTATCAAGGGCAGGGTCAATGCAGCTAGCTATCAGGAGATTTTGGAGCACTTCATGCTTCCATCTGCTGAAAAGCTTTATGGAGATGAAGATTTTGTTTTTCAGCACGACCTGGAACCTGCTCACAGTGCCAAAACCACTGGTAAATGGTTTACGGACCATGGTATTACTGTGCTCAATTGGCCTGCCAACTCTCCTGACCTGAACCCCATAGAGAATCTGTGGGATATTGTGAAGAGAAAGTTGAGAGACGCAAGACCCAACACTCTGGATGAGCTTAAGGCCGCTGTCGAAGTATCCTGGGCCTCCATAACACCTCAGCAGTGCCACAGGCTGATTGCCTCCATGCCACGCCGCATTGAAGCAGTCATTTCTGCAAAAGGATTCCTGACCAAGTATTGAGTGCATAACTGAACATAATTATTTGAAGGTCGACTTTTTTTGTATTAAAAACACTTTTCTTTTATTGGTCGGATGAAATATGCTAATTTTTTGAGGTTTTCATGAGCTGTATGCCAAAATCATCAGTATTAAAACAATAAAAGACCTGAAATATTTCAGTTGGTGTGCAATGAATCTAATATATGAAAGTTTAATTTTTATCATTACATTATGGAAAATAATGAACTTTTTCACAATATGCTAATTTTTTGAGAAGGACCTGTATAGAGCTGTTGAGAAGAAATTCACACGAGAGTTGTTAAAATCATACCTGAAACTTTCATCACTAGCTCTAGAGAAGAGAAGTGGAAGAGCGCGGAAGCTGCAAGAAGGCTGTAAGAGAACTCCAGACTTCTTACATCCAGTATGCACAGATCCAAGAGCTAAACAAAAAGTCAAAGCCACAGTAAGTACACCATAAGAGAAGTTCGTTTTCTTTTATTGAGTAGTTAAATAAGTAGTTAAATGATATGATTTCACATCTCACGCTGCTTGGACTTTTTTTTTTTACTATTATTATAAACATGGTAACATTTTTGCTGTAGATTCACAATGTTTAACCTTCAAGCCCTTTGAAGAAAAACTAACAAAAGACTAAGACTTTCAGTGTGTACTTCACAAGTTTTGAATATGTTCCTCATTCCAACTCTGGTAAAGTAACAGTAACTTGTACTGAAATATGTCCAGAGTTAAATTATTAAAAAAAAAAAAAAAAAAAAAAAAAAATTGTTGTTAAAAGGCCATTTTGCCCAAAAATGAGAATTGTATCATTTTCTCACCCTCATTTCATTTCAACACTGTATGACGAATATCCTCTTCCACTCAAGTAACCCAAGTCTGTGGCATCCATTGTATGGACACACTAAGACATTTCTCAAAACATCTTTCATGTTCCACATTAATCAGTCAGTCATACATACAGGTTTGAAATGACATGAGGGTGAGTATATGACTTTTTTTTTGACTAAGCCTTTAAAGCACATTTTCAGAGACTGGCTTTGTAGGGTGCATTCATATACTGGAAGTAGCTTTGAAAGTCAGTAGCCTCATGTAAAACAGGAGTGTGTGTATTGGAAACCAGAACCGTTTCAGGCTTTCACATTGAATTTGAGGGACACGACATGTGCAGAATATAACTTTAAATGAATCACAGCCTTTTGCGGTAAATATAGTCACACACCAAATTGAGATTTTAACGTGATTAATTCCTCTGTCTTACTTCTGCAATCTGCACAAATGTAGCCTGTGGGTACTGGGCCATGAGAACTTCAGCAGTCTCCTTCAGATAGGCCATCTGCATGTAGATGTTGAGCCAAGCCACTGGGGTTAAAGGACTCAAACTCCAATTCAACTCCTGAAGAACAACAAATGGAGTAAAAAGTAGTCCAATACATCATACAAGCAGCAGGGCTACATGTTTAGGCTGAAATGAAATGATCATATTAAGATAATATACCTTCATGATGATAATTTCCATGCTAAGAATGTCATCCTCTGTGCAGGCCCCATCAGAAACATAAGCAAACTGATGCACTTTAGGAGGGTAAATTTCCTTTGAAAAATAAAAAACAACAACTTACATTTAAAGTGCACAACATTCTGACAAATGCTACACTTTTCTTAAAATGAAAATTACACTGAAAGGATATTACAATCCCTCTCAAAAGTTCAGGCTGAAATAAAAGGGCATCTACAAGTAAAACTTACCTCCATTTTGGCAGCGATGAAGAGACAGGAGATGCCTATAAGCTGTAGTGTTGTTTTGAGAACATTCTCTTGAGTGGCCATGAAACGATCAAAGTAATCCTGACCCAAGTAAAACGTTTCTCTGTGTAACTTGTACACCTCACAAACCTGAAGGAAAAAAAAAAAAAAAAAAAAAGCAAATGTCAATGAGTGTGAAATCACCATACAACATTTCTGTACTCATTAATAAAATAAAAACCATCCATTTCCAGAAAACTTCAACATTTATGTCTATGCTAGGGTATGTGTACAGTGATGTAACAAAATAAAAATGCGGCACATTCTTTGTACTGCAGTTTTTGATTATGTAAATGAGAGAAGAAGTGCTTCGACTTCTGAATGCAAAATATTTTACCAAAACATATTTTAGTCAGAATTATTGTACATTATGATGCTTTTGTTCAATGAAGTTTGGGAAACTTAGCAGTGCCTTGCTTGTTGTTGGGACCAGCCTTTATGCATACGGTAATACTTATGTGAATTTCTAACATTTACCAATAAAAGATACAATGGTATGATGCAAGTCATGCGTTGAGGAAAACGGGTCTCAAATGCAAGATGCTTCTGATAGGAGGGCAACCATGTGAAAAGCATCTGACAGGATTTCAGTATGAATACATGTACCATTAAACCCCTATTGTGACAAATCTCACCATCGGCATATTAAATGTTTCAAATAGCACGATATTTTATTCTTGAAAATAAACGGATGACAAAAAAACAACAAACTACTACAGACGGTGACAACAAAAGACAGCCGTGCCAACAAGCACTTGTGTGGGGGTTAAGATACACACACAACTTTACACATACAAAGATTTTTAGTCAGTTTCTGGACAAGAATGAAATGTTCTTGTCCACATGTTGATCAGGGATGCCATCAAAACTGAAGTTTCCCTTGGGATGTACTTGTAGTTAGTTTTTAATTATAAAAAAGGCTGTTACCCAAGTTCTCAGGTTTTGTAAACAATCTGAGGTTTAGTCCCCACCCCTCTTAATGAGATTAGATTAAGACGTGTGAATGGGTCAACAACGATTACAAACCTCTATTAGCCAATCCAGCAGAATCGCTCTCATTTTGGGTTGAAGATTTGGATGTCTCTCCATAACATGTGTATCTCGCAGGTAGAGTTTGTCTTTTCTAAGCAGGTTGTTCCACACGTCATCTTTGCTTGCCCAGCTATGTGAAAATTACAAAATTTAAAGTTTAAACAACTGATATGATGGAAAAAAGCAACATATCGTCTAAATCAATAAATATAATTCCAAATATGTTTGGCTGAAGATCAGTGCTTTGATGTGTTGACACTTCTCTAGAATGTTGACTTTTGCATGTAATACAATGCATATCAGATAAGATTCATCAACACTGCATCACAGATTCTTGTCAGAAAAGATATTCTACTGGCAAATATTTAGACATGTCGGTCTAAGGTGGCTAAAAGTTTGATAATCCATAAATATCTCACCAGAGGGCCGGCAGAGGGGTAGAGCGCGTGGGAGTGATGAAAATGTTTTCTGAGGCATACTGTGCGAATCCCACACTGCCAACAGCAACCGGTTCCTCAACTTCATCAGGTGTGGGGATCCGCCTGCATGGGCTTGTGTAACCTGTGTCGGGATTCCAGCAGGCCTGAGCAAGAGGACAAGAGGAGAGAAGAACAAAAAAAAAGGTAAGTGCTCTAACGGATATAAACAAATACAACAGCTCACCCTCTGCAACAAGGACAGGCTTCAAAGGCTTTTTGAAAAGGACCTTCCATGACACAAAACAGCTTACTATGCAACCTCAAGCCATGACATTAACCCTAATCACTCACAATACAAAGGTGGCATAGGCAGCAAAGATGACTATTATACAGGGCTGTAACCAACATAGACATTTCATAAACTAGACGCGGCTCTGATGATAAAAGCTACATTTTAAACTGGTCAAACTTCATGTTTTTGAACATATAGGTCGAATCATTTCTGCAATTCATGTAATTAATCACTAATATCAGTAAACGAGTGCACATTTTTGAATTTAAATATTTATCTGACTACTAAAACATTAATAATAATCTTATTTTACTGTTCTTTTCTTCTTTCATTCTCTTAATTCCATTTAACTTAAAAAAAAAAAAAAGACATTACAACTCTCCAAGAAAAGACATTGTTCAAAACACTTTTATGGCCTTAATATTAGGTTCAACATCTATGTATACATTTACCACAAATAAAGTTGAATGATTTCAGTACATTTTAGACCATAAGCGTCATTATTCATCACTTTGCGATCTACATTAGAGACTAAAATAAAAGTGGGAATGAGTTTAAGGCCACTGATATGCCATGCCTTGTGAGGCCTAAGGATACACACAGTCATGACTCATCCATACCTGGGATGCACATGGTTTCTTTCTTGTCATCTCACTGATCTCTTCATCTGGATCTTGTAAATGCTGTGAATTCAAAACCAAAACAGTCAGAGACATAATCTCTCATCGACGTTTTTAGTATAAGAAGATGGAAAAAAAACACGTTTCCTTACAATAGCCACGTCTGCTTTTCTCTTCCTGGGACGCACCGAAATAGTTTTAGGAGCTTCATCTGTAGTGTTAAACTGCTCTGTTCGTAGCCTGCATCGAAAAGTGATAGGGTTAACGTTACATTTCCACATTGGTCTGAAACTCTGTGCAAGTGACTATCAGGCTAACTCGCAGCTGCAACTTTTCCATGCACACCGATGGTCAAAACTGCCTTAAAAAGACACGAAACCGAACTTACACTTTCTTGCTTGGCATGATATCCTCGCGTGTGGCCTTCTTGTGTGTCGAGAGCCTAAAATATAAAAGTGTTACTTTATAAAAATGTCCGATTTGTGGCGTTTAATCCCAACCCCCCTTCCTCATGTAAGTCTTCACAAAGCGCTTTGGGCGCGGGGAAGTAGAGCTGGGCACAATGTTCAAGAGGTCAAAACTACACGAAAAACACAACTGATCGCTTCAAAACCACAGATATATGCACTTCACACTCTATATTTTCAAAGCAACCCCAATGCATGCCCATATTTCTTACGTTTTTACTAAAACTACACGTTTGCTTTGCCCTACCCAAGGGAGCCAGAAAATGGCCGAGCCAATCATTATTCCTCATTTCACTGAACCCGCTTTCTCAACAGCTTAAAGTAAGAAATCAAAGTCTCTGCAAACCGATATTCCCAAATTTACTTCCCCGAACACTTTTAATGCATCTTACAAGTTTAATGTTACTTTTACCGATCTTTAACATTAACCCCGCGGTTGTGCAATGCACGTACCTTATTGTGATGCTCTCAGAAAATGCCTTCTGTCCACGGATGTCCTCGAATGCAAAAGTTAGGATGGTGTTACACAAGGCATTATTTAGTAAAACTGCTCCAATACTTTGTAAGCAGGCGACATATGGCTAAGCTGTGATGTGTTCCGCAGTCCGCTCGATCTGAGCTGGCGCCAGTAATTTTGCGCCTTGTCTTTTAACCCGCCAGCAGTCGTTAAAAGGGGCCGTCAACGCGGGTCATTTAAAATCCCCGCTCTGCTATAACGGCAGCGAAGACCTGCGATCGGTGCCTCTGGGGTATTGTCACCAGCAAAGAGCGAGCACGCGAAATCTCGACGTTATACTTCAATTATTTAATGTAAATAGAACAAAGTTTAGAAAACATGAACATTTTGCCGGCAAAATGAGGCGTGTGTTTGGTGACGTCACGCGGGAGGCGGTATTGCGGTAGCGGAAGTACGTCGAGCACATGGCTAGCAGGCTCAAGAAGTAAACAATCCGAGTGTTTGGGTTAAAAAGTTGGATTTTCTCACGCTATTATGTTAGTGATGTATAAAACGCAGTGTTGTGGCTGTGCTGGGTTGGCCGTTTGAGATGTCAAGGGCTGTCAAGGTGGTATAGCACTTTTTTCTGGTCCAGTTGCTGCTGTTGGGTTACGCAGGCAAATCAGTTTGACTATATTGACTGGCGCCCCCTCAGAAATGCACTGTATACTACAGTCATGTCCAAAAGTTTTGGCAGTGACATAAATTTAGTGTTTTGCAAAGTTTGCTGCTTCAGTTTTTGTAGTTGTTTTTCCGCATGTTTCTATGGTGTACTGAAAAACAATGATAAGCATATAATAAGTTTTAAACGCTTTTATTGCCAAAAGGTATAGTGAGTGAATATTTCCAATGTTGACACTTGTTTTCATAACCTCTGCAGTTCGCTCTGGCATGCTGGATATTAGCTTCTGGGCCAAATCCTGACTGATGGCGATCCATTCTTGCCTTATTAGTTCTCGGAGTTGATCACAGTTTGTGGGCTTCTGCTTGTCCACTCGCCTTTTGAGGACTGACCACAGGTTCTCTATGGGATTGACATCCGGGGAGTTGCCTGGTCATGGATCCAAAATTTCTGTGTATTGATCTTCAAGCAACTTTTTTATCACTCTTGCTTTGTGACATGGTGCTCCATCACACTGGAAAATGCACAAAATTGCTCATGGATCGTTGGAAGAAGTCACTCTTGCAGGATGTTTTGATATCATTCTTTATTCATGGCAGTGTTTTTGGGCAGAATTATGAGAGACCCAACTCCCTTGGTTGAAAAGCAACCCCACACATAGATGGTCTCAGGATGCTTCTCTGTTGGCACAACACAGAACTCATGGTAATATTCACCTTTTCTTCTCCGAACAATCAATTTTCCAGATGTCCCAAAAAGTCGGAATGGAGCTTCATCAGAGAAATAACTTTGCACCAGTTTTCTGCTGTCCAATGCTTGTACTTCCTGCAGAATTTCAGTCTGTCCTTGATGTTTTTCTTGGAGAGAAGTGCTTCTTTGCTGCTCTTCTTGACACCAGGCCGTTGTCCAAAGTCTTGGCCTCACTGTGCGTGCAGATGCTCTCACACCAACCTGCTGCCATTCCTGAGCAAGCTCTGCACTGCTGGTGACTCGATTCTGTAGCTGACTCCTCAGGAGGAGATGGTCCTGGTGCTGGACACTCTGGGACGTCCTGAAGACTTATTCACTGCAGTTAAACCTCTCTCCTTGAAGTTCTTGATGATCTGGTAAATAGTTCTTTCAGGTGCAATATTCTTCATAGCAATTTTCTTGCATGTGAGACCATTTTGATGCAAAGTGATGATGGCTGCACATGTTTCTTTGGAGGTAACCATTGCTAACAAGAACACAATGATTGGAAGCACTTCTTCCCTCCTTTTATAGCAATCAGTCTGCTTTTGCAATCTATTTAGGATGATAGTGATTAACCTGACTAGTACTCATTCACACTTTCATGTGTGCTGCTGATATGATTAGTCAATTAATGTTAGCTGGTCACTTTGTGTTAGGATCAAAAAACAGTGAAATTTGTTTTTGTTTTTTTGTGAAAAGTTAGAGTTTTTTTGGCCAATGAAGCTTTTAGCAATTATTTAAAATGCATCTGATCACTCTACACAATAATCTAGAAACAAAATGAATGAACAACACAAAAGCTTAAGCAGCAAACTTTGCAAAACACAAAACTGAAGTCACTGCCAAAGCTTTTGGCCACAACTGTATATAAAAATAGAAAACAATTATTTTAAATTGTTCATAATTTCACAATATTATTGTTTTTGCTGTATTAATATATAAATGCATCGCTGGTGAGCAAAGCTGCAGCTTTAACAGTAATGCACTTTTGTGACACACTCTCAGTGTTCAGTCCCATTCAGAGATTCATCTGCTAATTTAGGGGTTAATCCACTTCTAATGGAGCCCAACAGCTACATGTTTAAATCCTCAAAAACAGTGGTGTCCTTTGGGCAAAATGATGCCGCACAGGCTCCTCCCCCGAAGTGGCCTTGTATGGGCTATCATAGACATCAGCACTGCCAGCTATTTTAAATCCCACTTCCAGATGGCTGGTGATCATGGAAGGCTGTAAACATAGGCATGAAAACCAGGCCCAGCTTAGTCTGCCACTGCCCTGCTGCCTACTTTGGACTTGTGCCTATTGCCTCCCTTACTTCTGATCCATTGGACTGGGGAAGCTGTCAGATGGAGGATGAGCCACAGTCTGCCAGAATCCTCATTACAATGAAGGAACAACATGTTTTTGTATTTTTATGCATGCATGTAGCAGAGATGTTCTCATGTTTTGCTGACCCTTTTTCTGAGCCCTATTTGTGTGACAGAGGTTACCCAGTCTGTACGGATCCCCATTCTCATTGGCTCTGGTGTAAGTCATGATAATGTGGAGCACTACCTTCAAGCAAACACCATGATCATTGGCTCCCATTTTTAAAGAGAGGAGTTACAGGCCAAATGGTGTGGGTGCTGAGAGAGTCAGGAGGTTCATGGGGAAGATACATGAACTGCGGGAGTAACTGTTGTAATTCATATTGTAAAAAGAAAGAAAGAAATATGAGCAATGTGCAAATAAAATATTTATTTTTTCACTTTTAAAAGGTTTTATCAAACATTTTCTTGAAGATACAAAATAAAGCGACACCAAAAAAAGCATTTAAACATACAAAGTCAAAACATTTGTAACAATATGAATCCCTGGCAGTAAATCACAGCATAACGCTTTGTCATGTGAGTAACATTAAGATAGAATATCACCTTAATATTTGATGTAAAAAAAAATATGCATTGCCTTGTACAGTACAGTACAGTCTTCACTTTTTATTGTAGGCTTCAAAAGTTAAGTTTTTTTTTTTTTTTTTTCAGTTAACATTCATGCACCAGTCACAGTTAAGCTTAAATACAGATTCACACTAACAACATTACATTGTTTAAAAATATTAAAATCCTTGACTATCAATGCAAATTACTTGCAATTTTGTAACACTTGTTTTCAGAGTTATTTCAGTGTCAGACTATCAGTGAGACTTTCTCCTTAAAATAATACTACACTGCATTTAACAAAACGTTTTTTCTTAATCCATACTGGTCTCACAGGGGAATGGTTTCATGGCATGATTTGCAAACATACCTCCTAAAAATAACTATTCATATATCACAAGGCTGGTTGTTCAGTGGTTTCAGATTCAGTTTTTTTTCTCAGTAGTTGTACAGGCGCTGAGTGGGCTGTTTGAAGTAGCCATAGCTGCGCTCTGAAGGTGAGCAGCGTGTTCTTGAGAGGTTTTGCCTGTTGAGGGCACCACGGTTCAGTTTTCTGTGCTCATTATAGACTCTGGCACGCTGCACTGAGAGCAGAATGGTGCTGCAGGGCAAAGGGCTGCCCCATGCAGCTAACCGCCAAGAAATGTGACGTCTGGTTGGCACAGGCCTAAAGGGGGAGATTGACAAATCACAAGCCAACATAACCACAGTTACATCATGGAAATATAGGTTACATATTAGTGGGACATCAATGGACTTGTTCTTTTCATATTATTTGGGTATGACTGCCGTGCTTATGCCTGGAGCCATAAATGTGCCCCATATGGAATGCGACTCTCAATCCACAGACCTAGCTTTCTGAGTGTTTAAGAAATATTGTTTATTAGCTCATTTCAGACTTTTTTGAACTACCATTCAAAAGTTGGGGGGCAGTAAGATTCAAGGTTTAAGTTTTTAAAAGAAATCAATACTTTTATTCAGTAAGGATACATTAAATCAAAAGTCAAAGTGAAGACAAATATTTCAAATAAGTGCAGTTCTTTTAGACCTTCAATTAATAATAATAATGAAAGCCACAGTTTCCACAAAATATGCCTATATTAAGCTTGTTTTCAACCTTAATAATAAGAAATCTTTCCAAATCAGCATATTAGCATGATTTCTGAAGGACACTGAAGACTGGAGTAATGGCTGCTGAAAATTCAGCTTTGCCAACACAGGAATAAATTACATTTTAAAATATTTTTAATCAAATGCAACCTTGGTGAGCATGACACTTCTTTCAAAAATATTAAAAAAAAATCTTACTGACCCCAAATATTTAAATAGTATAGTGTATATTAAACATATAACGCCATTTTAAGCTCTAGAAATGAGTCCTGCAAATGATAATAGCTAATTGTCCTTAAATGTACCTAGCCTTGTCCTCTGTTTCTTCATCTGAGCCAAGGTCTTCCTGATCAGGCCTCGTCTGGTATACAGACATGCTGGGGTGCTCGATTAACAGGTTCTCAAGAATGTTTGTGTCAGTGGAACCAAGTGACAGATTCTCTGCACAGGAAGCATACATTACTTCAGTTCAACAACATTACTTAGGTCGATGGTAATTGAGAGAACTTCGTCTGGAAATACAAATTCAGGTCCAGTTCAGGTCCAATAAGGGATGTCAGAGCAGCGTTGACACTTGAATTCATGGGACATTTTCCCCCCTCTTTCTTTTACAGGCCCAATGAGTAAGATACAATATGAGGTATACTGGGTCTAGTTGTCAAACGGGTGTTTGCAACAACGATGATAACTGTTTTAAGTTTTAGACGGTAGAGATAAACATGTGTTAGATAAGTTAAAGCAATAAAATCACAATAGATACATTCAGACAAGATATGATGGTTGCATGTAACTGCTCAGCTAGTTTTTTTTTTTTTTTTTTTTTTTTTTTCACCAGCACATTTTTGTCACATTTTTAAATGCTACACATTTATGTAATGTATTACAATATGTCACTAGTGTACTTCACAGTTACTTTGATTTTTTACTTTTTTTATTTCATGCCATAAATTGGCCTTCATATGTCTAGTGACCTGCCCTGGTTTCCTTTATATTTCCACTATAACATACACAAGAGGCTAAATGAAGGTAATGACACTCACACTTTAAGCCTGATAAGATTTGATTTATATTTACATCAATAATGTAGTGTAAAAATCAGTCACATTTGCTCAATAATTCAAAAGTATAACCAAGATAACTCACCATGTATCTTTATAATAACCCATTCTCCTTCATCAAACTCGAGGAGGTTCGCACAGTTATCAGTTTCTTCTGCGTTATCATTGTCTTTCTCTTCTCTTCCCACCAGCTGTGCAAGTATTCTACTGATCATTTTCTGTTATGGCTTTGTCAGACTGCTATCTGTAAAAAAATAAAAATAATAAAAATAATTTAAAAAAATCAATAAAGAGTTATGTTGCCCTCTAGTGGAGTCGACCCCCAAACAATATTTTCCCTTTAGTAAGACATTGAAATGATTTTGCATGCAAGTGTTTCTTTCTGTTGCTAATGTTGTTGATGGAAAGTAGCGCACAAAATGTTTCAGGTGTCACATCAGACACTGTAGACAGCTTTACGAAATATTAAATGTAAGATCATTTTCTGCTGGCCTGGTACAACTAATGCACTTGGCACATATCAGCTGGTTGACCTGGACATGCTGTTCCCGTCCACAGATGGCTTGCTTTTAACATTGTCTGGAATCTCTTTCTAAATTTAGATCGATTTTAGACTAAATTCTTATATGAATCAGAATCAGATCATGCATACTCCTGTACAGGATCAGATATGTGCAGGCATGTCATCCAACTCTGCCAAAGGCAAAAACTAGGGAGTATTCTGCAAACTGAATTCTTTGAGCCCAGTGTACAGACACAAAACTGCCATTTTTATTTATTTATTTTACTGAATAGCATTCCCCTTAAAGAGATAGCTTATTTGTACACATTAAATCAGATGACTTAATCCAGCATTAACATTTCACAAATATGCACTTTGAAAGGCCCCATGATGAAGACATCTGTTTGACTTTTCATCAACTCTATATTTTTAAACTCTTTCCAAACAAAGGGAATCCTGGTTCATTTACCTAGGCCTACTGTTGTTATTTTTTTTTATAGTATTTTATTTTATTTATTTTACTATGTTTCGTTTTTATCATCAATGAAAAACTAAACACTGTTGTGTTTATAATTAATACCCTAAAATGATCTCCATTCACAGCGGTAAGTGGGACAGGAAGGAGTGATCAGCTGTGACCATGTCAAGCATCTTGTTTACAGTCAAGCGCTGACTGTACATTTCTATGAACACGACAGAAATAAAATAGACGGATTATCGAAGAAACTAATTAATGAACAACAAAATAAGACTAGCAGCGTTTGTCGATACTGTCCTTCAGAAAGTTTCAATGGAGCATATTAATAAACTAATAAAAACGGTTTAAACACACTTGAGTGTTTAATTACAAAACAATCAGCTTAATGTAACTGTACAGATCAGCGCAGTTTTCTCGAGAAAACACATTCACAGGAAACTTTAAACTGCAAAGAAATTTGACATTTCAGAAAGAAGCGGTAAAACAACGTTTAAGGTTTGCCCACCTTGTTAGTTGTCAGAAAAGTAGTTTTTTTTCCAGCATAAAATGCCTCTCCTTTATCTTAATTGTGTCGCAGTCGCTCCCGTCGGTGTACAGTCTGAACTTGTTTATGTAAGTTACCCGAGGCTCCTCCTCCTAGTTCTTGACTCGACCTGACGTCGACAGGCTCCGCCCACGAGGCGGGGCGTCAGTGGTATTCGAACATGCGGATGTTGTTGTTTTTGCGCTCCAAATGGTTAATTTGTTGACAAGACTGACAAACACCACGGATAAGTGTTTTTAACTATTTTGATGAATATGACAGTCCTACAAAATCAACTTCTGATATAGATAACAATGACAGCTATAGTAATAACTAGATAAAGAAACGTTCAAGACAAACCCCTTTCAAAAGGCTCTATCAAATTACATCAGAATTACACTTTTTAAATATTGAGAACATTTTAACAATACTGTTCTATTAATCATAATGTAAAAAAATTGCTCAAAATAATCATGATACGAGTTGTTCATGGTTTCCAACATTGATAATAATAAATCAGCATATTACAATGATTTTAAGGGATCATGTGACAGTAAAAACTGGAGTAAAGGCTAATGAAAATTCACAGCTGTCTCAATGAACCCTTTCAACCTCAAGGACCTGGAGATTTATGCAAATCAGGAGTGGTCCAAATGTGATGTGATGGCTGTTATCTGTGGTTTGTTCATTTACTTGGAGCTTATAGGCACTAATGATGTTACATATGACACCGAGCCGAGAGAGCTCAACGTGCTGCAAATAGAAAAGGCACCTGCAAATTAAGAAAACAACTTAATCAATTTGACAACACACACACACTGCAAATGCTCACAACACAACCAAATAAAGAAACGTACTGCAAATAGAAAAAAGCGCATGCAGATCAAGAAAACAACTTCATCAATTTGACAACACATGCACTGCAAATGCTCACAACACAACAGGTAGGCCTATAATCAAAGCTTTATTGGCATGTCGAGCATTTACAGTAGGCTATTATTTACAAAAATATTCAGAACGTTAAGTAAAGAGATCGAACTGAAGGGAAAAATGAATATAAACAAATATAAAAATATAACCAATAATAATTGGATAATAATAGCCTAACAATAATCAGAATCAGAAAGAGCTTTATTGCCAAGTATGCTTGCATATACAAGGAATTTGTTTTAGTGACATAAGCTTCCAGTACACAGAGACAACAACACACAGACAAAAACAGGGACAAATATTGGAAAATAAATCGAAAAATAAATAAATTGTATGAACAGTTGTTCTATAGATGATAATGGAATAGAATAGAGTGAGATGCAGAGATGTACTTGGATGAAGGGGTAACAAATAAATATAAGGATATTGCACATTTTTATTGCATAAGTGGGGAACATTTAACTGTTCATGAGGTAGATTGCCTGGAGGAAAAAAGTGTTCTTGTGCCTGGCTGTCCTGGTATTTGCGACTCTGAGAGATGGTGGTTCCCAGGAACCTGAATGACTCCACTGCAGCCACAGTGCTGTTCATGATGGTGAGTGGGGGAGTGCAGGGGGATTTCTTCTGAAGTCCACGATCATCTCCACTGTTTTGAGAGTGTTCAGCTCCAGGATGTTAAGACTTTACCAGACAGCCAGCTGCTCAACCTCTTGTCTGTAAGCAGAGCTGTTCCACCATGTTTCCACATCATTGATAGGGGCAGGTCTGCACATCCCTTGCTGCATCTGGGTCAGCTTCTTTTAAGCAATGCTGGTTCTGAAATAGGTGACAATTTTCTTTGCCTTAGTGCGGATGTCACAGAGGGCAGAAACCTGGTCGAATGATTATTTAACCATTAAATTAAGTGCATGTGCAATGCAGATTGTGTGCCTCATTTGTAGAATCTTTGCACAAGCAATCATATTTGCTGCAGCATCTGTGACAAGGCATTTGACCTTTGCCTTGATTTCCCACTCCTCCATAATTTTTTTTTTTTTTTTCAAGGGCTATATTTTCAGATGTGTGATTATCTGAAAACTTCTGTACCCCCAACAAGTGGCAGGTTATGGTCAGGTAAGCACCCATGTTAAGTAATGTCCACATATCTGAAGTTAAAGACCTGCCTTGTTACATTTCAGCTTTGGCCTTGATCCTGGCTTCCTTATATTTTGAGTCCACCATTGTCTTTAAGGCCTAAAAGTGCAACAAAAAAATAAATGTAAAAGAAATGTTATCCAGTGTAAATGGTGAAATTGGACTCTCATTATTTTAAGATCAATGTCTGCGCCCCAAGGATTCTAGTTGCCCCTAACACTTACAAGCTTATCAGGATACAAGCTTATTAGGAGTGAAAAAAGTGTACATGGTTTGGTTTGGGGAGAAAGAAATGTGTGTCACATTACATCCCCTTTAACTCCTGATGGCAGACCCCAGACAGTAGAACATGTTTTTTTTTATTCATTTTTATTTTCAAACACATGTAATATTGCTACATTTTTAGTTAGGTAATTTGAATATATATTTTTAATAAATATATATATTATTCATTTACCTCAAGTTATTCATATTTTTGCACATTTTTTCTTATAGGGATAATTCATGGAAAATTTGCCATGCTAAGTAGAAAATTTCTACTAAGATTTTACCTGGTAGAAAAACAAATACTGTTAAAATGAATGTCATGATTCCCACTATGACCACTAGATGGCAGCAGAGGCTCATTTATTGTCTCATTTACCATTTCCACTCTTCCAATTCCAATCTTTTCACGTGTTTTGCTAATGGATTTATATTTAGACATTATAAAATCACTATTGTAGCATTTAAAAATGTCTTTATTGTCAAATTTCAGCATTGTTTTGTACTGAAAGAGTTTTTAACTCACTGGATCTACTTTAATCACATAGATGGCCTTTTTTATAGGCATCATTTGACAACGACATGACATTCAGCCAAGTATGGTGACCCGTATTCGGAATTCGTGCTCTGCATTTAACCCATCCAAAATGCACACACACAGCAGTGAACACACACACACACACACACGCTGTACATTCACTCCCCCCACCTACTGTACAATTCCTGCCGGCCCGAGACTTGAACCTGCAACCCTTGGATTGCAAGTCCAACACTCTAACCGTTAGGCCAGAGTGGGGGGCAGCTGTACCCCATTTGTGTCTGTCCACATCAGCGTAGCACCATTTTGGCGAATCTGAGCTGTACACAGGCATCATATGCTCTTCTGTGTCAGCCGCGCCACAAGGATACGTTTTCTACATATATTTACACTTTGTTTTGAAAGAAAACAGCGCATCCTGTGTCGCTGCTGACAGAGAAGAGTGTACGCTGCCTGCCCGTACACTTAGTTATGCCAAAATGACGCTAGGCTGATGTGGAGTGACACAGAGGAGACAAATTGTTGAATAAAGTAGTTATTTTTGTTTTATTCGCGTACAAAAACGCTTCATAATGTTACAGTTGAATCACTGATGGCAGATGGACTATTCTGACGATGTCTTTCATACTTTACTGGACCTTGACAGTGTAATTTACTTGTCAGTCTATGGGACAGTCTCAAGCCTCCCTGTTTTCATCCAAAATATCTTAAATTGTCTTCCGAAGACGAACAAAGCTTTTAGGGGTTTGGAACAACATGGGGGTAAGTGAATAATGACAAAATTTTCATTTTGGGGTGGAGTATCCCTTTAATAGCTTGGACTGACAGGATCTTGAAGAGATACATAAACTAATCTGACTAGCGTTACCTAATATGAATGATCTGAGTGTGAGATGCGTGGTGTGTTGTGTTCATATTAATACTGTCATGGTGGCAACACAAATTAAAGCAAGGGGACACACAAGGTAGTCGGCTCTACATGAGAACAGACTGGGGAAATGTCCAAAATGTAGAGTACTTAAGCAATCCCACACTGATTTCACCCAGAGTGACTGCAACAGGCGTCTTTTAGCTCCTCTTTAAAGAAGAAAAGGTAAGCTTTTAAAAAATGAGTTTTAATGTTTATCATATCAATGTGACAAAATAATCTGATAGTATACTGATATAAAATAGATTTTGTTTTATTTGTTTTAAAATTATAGCTTATATTTTAATTGTTTTGTTTTTTAAAGGCATATTGTTTAATAAGTAGTAATTTTTTACAAACATATTTTTTTTATTTAGTATTTATTTTTCCATTGTTTGCTTGTGAAATGTAGTGAAAAAAGGCTGTATTACTGTGAGCAATAAAATTTGCATATCATTTAATATTTTGAAATAGTTGATATAATGATGCTGCATATGAATGGGCAACTGGCTGATTAAAGGTCTTCATTTGTGTTTGCATATCAGTGTGCGTTTCTGTTCTTCTCATTTGTGTGTAAAAGGGCAAATGATCTATTAGCGTTTATTTCCAGGTTTCTCTTGACATCACAATGAGCAGTCGAGTGGATGATGTTATGCAGCTTTGCTGTGAGGTCTCAGCCAGCAGGAAGATGAAAACACCCGTGAAGAGCTCTGGAAAGGGAGCTGCAGTGGCTGGTGGAGGTGCTTTTGTTGGGGGAATGGTTGGAGGCGCAGCCGGCATAGCTGTTGGTAAGAACAGCCTCTGTTTTCCATGCAGTCCATGAACTTTCATCTACTTTCATCAAAGGGTGGTGTTATAATATCATCTTTAGTGAGTTAGTGCAGTGTTTCTCAACCTTTTTTTGCCTTCAGTAAGGCTAATCCTTCATCAACACCAAATAAGATATTATATATTACTAGAAAATTACACACACACACACACACACACATATATATATATATATATATATATATACTAATATTATAAACATACATACACAAGATTGTTTTTATTATTTGACTCGTTTTGTTATTAATTATTTTAAACCTTTATAGTCCTAATATTTTATTTTAAAGTTATAATTTCTGTTTTAGATTTGAAAAAGCACAACACTGTAATTTGCGCCCTATTCTACTTGTTAACAAAATAAGCTAGTTATTCACCTTTACAAACATAGCTGATGAATCACTCTGTGCATCTCTTAATATAATATTACTCTAGGTGGTACTTTGGGAGGTCTTCTGGGAACTTGGATGACCAGTGGCCAATTCAAGCCTCTTCCAGAGATCATCAAGGAGCTGCCTCCAAAATATAAGGAGAAACTGTACTCTGATATCATGGGTGCATTGGGCACACTGGACTGGACAGACGTGGCTGGCCTCATTGCTCTGGTTATGGGCAGTGCCACTCTGCAAGAGCAAGTGCTTGCTGCTATACTCACTTTTGCCACTAAAGAGCTCAAGGCTGAAGTGCAGTATGAAAACTGACCTAGAGGATTGATGTCACCAGCCAGTGGTTCTCAATCCTGCATCCTGTTGCTTTTGTACTCTTGTTTCTGTTTCTCTGCAGCTCCTGTGCAGACTCCTCTTCATTGTCATTATCATCATCATAATCTTCTTCTTCTTTTAAGCAATAACAGTATAACCTTATGAAGACAATTAGCTATTTCTGTGCGTAATTTAGATTAGGCTATTCTAATAAAGCAGGTTAACAGGTGGCTTGTTTTGTGGTGGTTGGTTACACCAATATCTGAGTTTGAATTATTCTGAAATATTGATTATTTCCTCATTTGTCATGTGTGGACTATATTCCATAGGATTGCACAAATCCCTCTGCTTAGACAGTGACATCACTATTTTGGATTTACCTTTAGTACAAAGTGTGTGTGTGTGTGTGTGTGTGTGTAAAGCTACGTTGACTTATGTTATTCATACAATACCTACTCACAAATAAACATAAAAAACAAAGCCGACTGCAATGAATTTCTGTGCAAAACAGCTTTTACTACAAACACTTCCACACAAGAACATTGTTATCACACAAGAACATTTTGATAGAAAACAAAAAAATATTTGAAGTAGATAAAATTAGAATAAATAAAATGGAAATGTCTACATACTACATACTATTACTACTGTAAACTTTGCAAATAGGACATCAGCCCCTTCAAGTCAATGAACAATAACAAAGTGGGCAGCAATGAATGTCTGTGCAAAACAGTTAACAGCTTATCTGTGTGAAACACGCATAGGAAAAAACAACGACAGAAAGAACGGCTCCCCTCCAGCCGCGACTCGGCTCCGAACGTTCATGTTTATGAGCCGTTCAAAAGAATCGGTTCGTTCGCGAACGTCACAACTCTACTTATTTAGAGAGACGAGCCTTGTGAAAATCGACGCGTTTCAGAAGTCGCGCATAGAGGAGAAACAATAATGTGCAGTAGCCTATGTGGAAAATAATGTGGGTTTTTGTTTTTTACCTTAAACCGCATAAACACATTTCATCAAATACACAAAATAATGTTCTTTTTAGCAGCATCATATGACCCCTTTAAACAATGAAGTCAATATAATTTATATAAAAAAAGTCAAATGACATATTGCATGATTTTAATTGTTTCGTTTTTCAAAAAAAAAAAAAAAAAAAAAAAAAAAAAAAACAGCTAGGCCTACAGGTGATTTTTATTTTGGATAATAGTTTATCAAATATGTTTTATAAGTCTTCGCGGATTAAAATCCCCAGCTTCCTTTTTTTGTAGATACTTTTCATGCCAGGTTAATTTTATTTTGATAATAGTGGCCTGTAGTGGCTTATAAGTCTTCGCCGATTAAATGCAGAAGTTAAACTGCTTAAAAGTTGCCTATATGGACGGATCTGAGCACGGAAGTGCACGTCAAATACATCAAGCTCGTGAATATGATACCGAAAGTAACTCTTACTTTCTAAAACCCTGCTGAAGTTCGAAGACAATCGATCAGGTAAGAACTCAAATGTGAACTGAAATGTCAAATAGGCCTGTTTATTCGTAGGATTTATACAGCGCGTCATTATTTCATCAAACAATGAAACATCAATAGGCTACCTCTGAAAACACGAAATGATTGAAGAAATGTTTGTTTTATTGGCTGATTTTTTTCTTTGTTTTCTTTTATATCTATGTGTGACAATCGTTTATCGTTGTCTATCGCCAGGCTTAACAACACGTCAAAATGGCAAATCTAAAAGATGACATAATGAAACTCTGCTGTGAAATCTCGGCAGATAAGAGGATAAAAGCAGCATTTAAACAGTCAGCGAAAGGAGCCCTAGTTGCAGGAGGAACTGCTTTTGTTGGAGGGCTGATCGGTGGTCCTGCCGGTATAGCTGTTGGTATGTGTTCCTTCTATCCGCATTTCCCCCCTTTCAGTCCATCTAGTTCACTTCTTAACCACAAGATGTTGCTATAGTATTATTTTATTAATTTATTTTACTCAGGTGCTGCTGTGGGAGGTGCGCTGGGCGGATGGATGACCAGCGGCCAGTTCAGACCTCTTCCTGAGATCCTCATGGAGATGGGTCCCACACAGCAAGAGAAGCTGTACTCCGATATCATGGCCATAGTGGGCACACTGAAATGGACTGATGTTGCGCAACTGATTACTCAAGTTAACGGGAATGCCTCTCTACATGAGCAGGTGCTGGGTGCTGTACTTAATTTTACTAAAAACCAGCTCAAAGCTGATGTGCGGTATGAAGACTGACCGATGGAGGGTGAATGTCACTGGTTTAGTTTTGGTTATTGGTTACAGAACTAGAAGGACAAGTTGCTACTAATTTGCGTTATTCTTTAAAAGGCTGATGATGCATGGGACAACTATCTGAGCAATTTTGCTAGGCATTTTTTTTTTAGCAATGTTGTTTTGGCACTTTCCCATTGAGGATAGGTATAACAAATTTCTGGATACTTTAGATCGGTCATGAGACCTGTGTCTCACCTGGTTGGCTGTTAACAGCAATATTGCATTGCCCAAAGTTGCCCAGCAACATTGCTCAGAAAGTTGCTCCCTGTATAAATCAGCATTTCTGTCATTTTGTGAATTTTTAATGAAACACTATAGGATGAGATTTAAGATTTTTTTGGAACTTGCAAAAAATATTAGACCTACATGTTTAGGCCAGACATTTTACATATCAGAAAAAATAGACATGATCATACATGATTCAAAGCAGATGTTCTCATCATCCTTTTAATTTGTCAATGCAAAATGTATAATGTGGGTGTCACTGCGTGTTGACATGAATACATAAAGAAATACATAATAATGATGTGTAACTGTTTTTATCCCAAGCCAAAAGTGCAAAATAGAGAAGTTATTGTTCCATTAAAAAGAAAAACAAACAAACACACACAAAAACATAACAGCGGCCTTGTATGTATGTAGGCTATGTATGTGTGTGTGTGCGTGTGTGCTGTTATGTTTTTTCTTGGCCTGTAAAAGATCAAATGTGAGCGGTTCTGTGGGTGAAAATGCCTTGTTGTCACAGGAGAATGGCCAGACTGGTTCGAGCTGATATGAAGGTACTATAACTCTAATAACCACTTGTTACGATTAAGGTATGCAGAAAAATATCTCTGAACGCCCAACACGTTTAAACTTGAAGTAGATGGGGTATAGCAGCAGAATACCACACAGACTGCTGCTCCTGTCACCTAAGAACAGGAAACTCAGGCTACAAACTGAAGGATAACGTGCCATGTCACAAAGCTGAATACACCTCAGACTGGTTTCTCCAACATGACTCTTGAGTTCACTATAATCAAATGGCCTCCATGGTCACCAGATCCCTAGCTGATATGTGATGGTGGAATGGGAGATTTGCATCATGGATGTGCAGGAACTGTGTGATCTCATTACGGACCAAAATCTCTGAGGAATGTCTCCAGCAACTTGTTGAACTGATACCATGAAGAATTAAAGCAGAATTAAAGAGGGTCCAACCCAGTACTAGAAAGGCGTAAGCCGGTGAGTTCTGTCAGGGCCAATTTTCTCTTTTGTCCAACAGGTGAGCCTATTGGGAAAAGTACTGCATACACGCTTTTCATACAGGTTGTTTGGCAGTTTCTCAACACAGTTACATTACATTTAGGTGATGTTCAGAAACAAATTAAAAGCATTATGCAAAGTATCATAAGCATTACATCAGTTAAAGGGCCAGCTGCACACAGCAGCGAGCAGAGTGCGGAAGTGTGATGTCACTCGCAGAAACTGAAAGTAGCGTCAACAAAATCAAGAGGTAGGCCAAAGTCTGACAATTATATCAAAGCTCTAATGCAGTTTATAAAACAAAATATCGTCAAAAGCAGACGTAGGCTATGCAGATATACATATGTTATGTAGTCTAACTTGTTTAGCCTTATAACTTGTTTAGCTTTCTTAAGTTTGTTGTATTATAGTTTGTTGATAGACGACACCATAGTTTATATAGGCTACGGGTTTGTGTGCGGTGTTAAATCTTACATTTGAGAGTAGTCCGCTCTTTGATTCGTGTTTCTCCTCCTCAGGCAGTGTGTGAACACAACATAATGAGCCATCAAATAGACGATGTGATGGCGCTGTGCTGTAAGATCTCAGAGAGCAGGCAGATTAAAGCAGCTGTGCGGAACTCAGCCAAAGGAGCTGCTGTTGCTGGTGGAGGGGCTTTTGTTGGGGGGCTGCTCGGAGGTCCACCCGGTTTATTTATTGGTATGCATGCTTGTGTGTTTTTGATTTCTTGTCATTCACAAACTTTGACCCACTTTACTTCTTAACCACAGAGTGGCGCTATATTATCATCTATAAACACTTGCATGGTGGTTTATTCTCTGAAGCTAGTGTGTTGACTTTTTTTTTGTAATAACAATAAAGATTCTTCATTGGCATCAGTGGTTTCATGAAGAACCTTAAACTGAATCCTTATTAACCGTCTTAATAAATTTCGATTAACCTATGTAGAGAATGTTGAAATAAATTCATCAATAAAGTCAATGTTTAGACAATTTAATTTTATCAACTTTAAATTTCAAGTGAAGAAAACAGATTATTTTATCTTAACAATAATGGACAGTCTATTTAGTGAGCCTAGTGCATCACTAGCAGTTTGTTTCTTTGACCTACTTGATCTCTATTTTCTATTGTCGTACGCAGGTGGTGCTTTGGGAGGTGCCGCGGGATGGTGGATGACTAGTGACACATTCCTTCCTCTTCACCAGATCATAATGGAGATGCCTCCTCAACAGAAGAAGAAATTGTACTCTGACGTCATGGCAGTACTGGGCAAACTGGACTGGGTTGATCTGGCTCAACTCATGTTTCTAGTGATGGGTAATTCCTCTCTACAAATGCGAGTACTTACTACTTTAATCTCTTTTGCCACAAAAGAGCTCGGAGCCAAAGTGGATTATGTACAAAAATAGTGTGTTAAAGTCACCAGCTTAGTCTAAGCCAAGTTTGACTATCTGAAGAGCTTTTTTAATTTAGTTTTTTTTTTTTTTTTTACTTTTATTTTTCTTTATTATAAAGATGCTTGTAGGTGTTATGGTCGACTGCTTTTCCTATATTTCTATTTTAATCCAGTTTACCAGAGTCACAGAGTTTCACTGTAAACCTCAACACGTTTAAAATATTTAGATGTTTAAAATACATGAAATTCAAAAAATTGAGTAATCAATTAGTGAGTAAATCCAAGTAATTAAGCAATAATCTTTTTTAAAACACCTAAAATCAAGACCACCTCATTAGCCATTTCAGTTCAGTTAAAGGGATAGTACACTAAAAAATTTGCTCATACCATTTGTGGTGTGTGACTTTCCATTATGTAATATATGTTCTACAAAATAAAGAATGACAAATGGGTTTGGAACCACATGGGGAGTAAATGATGGCAGAATTTTCAATTTTTGGTGAATGATACATTTAATCAGTTAACCAGAGTTGACTTTTAGATTTGCAAGTAAAATAGTGTTGTTGTTTTTTTCATATTCATTTAAATTTTATTTTCTTAAAACACAGGATAGGATTTAGTTGACCTGAATCAGAATCATCTTTGAATTTTTGTTGTCCTTTAAGGCTGCAATACACTACATGACTTTTAAAGTCATCATACACTTACCAACTTTGTAAATAATCACAAAGCCGGCTCAAAATATCAAACATGTTTGATATCCTCTGACTGGATGGATTCATAGTCTGTAGCTAAAAAGTCTATGTCCATCATACACTACACGATTTTCTGTGCAATCTGTCAGCTCAAATCCGCAGACTGGCTCTGACTTTTGGCAACTAGCGTTGACTTCTCCAAACTGTAAATCGGGGGAAAATCATGGCAAAAGTTGTGCAGTGTATTCTAGCCTTTATGCAATAATCCATTCATATGATATTTGCATTGGTAGAGAATCACGCCCTGGGTCTACCTAACACACATCACTAAGAGTGACTTAAATGACTTTCTTTTGATTCAATAATAACTTAATTTAAACAAAACTATTCACATAAATGCTGAAAGCTTCAGTGTTATTTGGGGGCTACACAATATGCAAGATAAAATGTAATTCTAATTGTAACTGTAATTGTAACATGATTGACACAGCGTTATTTCATAACTGCAGGAATAACCCATGAACACATGTACCACGCTATTGTAATTGTGTTTACCTGACGCTTTATATGCACTACCGTTCAAAACTTTGGGGTTGGTAATGTTTAGAATTTTTTCAGTGAATCAGTGCTGCATTTATTTGATCAAAAACACAGTAATATTGTGAACTATTATTACAATTTAAAATAACTGTTTTAATATATTTCAAAATGTAATTTATTCACGCAGTCATCACTGCAGTTTCCAGTGGCACACGATCCTTCAGAAATCATTCTAATATGCTGATTTGGTGCTTAAGAAACATTTCTTTTTATCAGTGTTGAAAACAGTTTAACAGCTTAATATTTTTGTGGAAAACATGATACTTATTTTTCAGGATTCTATGATGAATAGAAAACTCAAAAGAACAGCATTTATTTGAAACAGAAATCTTTTGTAACATTATGAATGTCTTATGTAACAATATGAATGCATCATTACTGAATAAAAGCTTTTATGACACGTTTTATGAATCTCATTTATGACACATTTGGTTTTGTCATGTAGATCGAGATTACAAGTGGTTATTGTAGACTATTTAAAATCTAAATGCTTTTCACATTAAGAGGTGTGTGGACTGGATAGGCCACACAAAATTGAATTGGATCATCATTTGAGCTTAATGTTGTAGAATACTGGCAATATTGCTTCTTGAGCATGGAAGAAATTGAGGATTTTTTCATGTTTAGAAGAGTTGATAATATAAAGTCTGATGATGATTTCATTTTTTGTTTAGATTTTTCTCATCACATTTTTTGAAAATGAGACGCGGTTGGCCATTAAATCACAGTGCCTTACTCTTTCTGTACTGTACTCTGTGGTTCGTGACAGTTTATGTGGTTTGCTGGAAAGCAGAAAACCTGTTCTTAGGGCAGCGTCTCTGAGGTCATAAGCTACACTCACACACCATGAGAACTAAACCAGAAGACATTCACTGTGTTCTACAAATATAAGTGCAAACACCAATTTATCAAACAGTGAAAATAATTGATTTATTTTAACTACAAGATGATTGTCAAGGTTGTATAGCGTCAGATGTTTGCCAAGAAAAACAAGACCGCTTCCTCATTTCAAGATGTGTGTGCATTTGCTAATTTCCCCCTGACTAGGACAACATTGCATGTTTTCTGGCGGTAAACATGAAAAGACTTAAAACCCTTTCAGATACACATGCACTGGTGACTCTAAAAGAATATTTCACCAAAAAAAAAAAAATCTGTTCCATGTCATTTCAAACCCAAATGACTTTCTTTTTTCTGTTGAACATAAAATATATTTATAGAAATGTCTTGTTTATTGTGTGTGTGTGTGTGTGTGTGTGTGTGTTTGTTTTTTTCCATACAGTTTCAGTGGTCAACAACATTCCTCAAAATATCTTCTGTTTTGTTCTGTGGAAGAAAAAACGTCATACAGGTTTGTAACAAAATGAGGGTGAGTAAACAATGACATTTTTTTTTATGTTTGGTTGAACTATGCCTTTAAGGGCAACAAAACCCAAAAACGTCAAATTTAAGTGTTTTCAATGTAAAATACAATTTCAGTATAGTTCATAATATCATTTTTCATATCTTGTGATTTTATAGTCACATTATTTGTGCATTTAATTTTATGCCTGTCCTACTGCCTGCAATGCGAATAAATTAAGCTTGTAAAATGCAAATTTTCACTACCACTCCGTTAAGCATGAGACAAATAATCTTTCAACTTTAGAATGAACTTTGCTTTACTCCAACTTTTCCAAAATCAAGCTCATGGAGTTTCTGTTCCATAAGACACTGCAGTGGACTGAAACTCACAATGTGTCACTTTTTTTCTCATTTTTTTTTTTTTCATAATTTTGCTGTTTGCTGACAGTTTTCTTTGGTATGGGGTCTCTGATCAAGTGGGTTGCGTTTTAACACAATTTGTGGGTTTCCTGCTCTATTTTCAATAATAGTAACAAGTGAAGTATGTGAAAGTTGATCTCAGCTGCTAAACTGGTTTTGTTAGTTACTGTAAATACATTGTTCCGGACAAAGTGCCAAAATTCTGTCACGGAAATTATGTTGGACATTTTGCAAAACAGAAAAGGTTTAAGAGTTCTTTACTCTCTTATACCACTATCATATGTATTGTGTACAGTTCTCATGAGAGGGAAAACTGCCTCAGCCTGCATGTGCACTTTACAGCTCCCTTAGGATTCTTTCCCTCTTCAGCTCTCTGGCCTTGGTAAAATTATGCTAAATTAATGTTTCTCTGATTATTTTCAATGTAATTGCCTGAGACTAAGGCTGCGTTTACACTTGGCATTAACATGTGACCTGTATCCGGATGTTGTCTACATACACATTGAAAAGACAAGTTTAAACGCACTTGTGATCAGAATGTTATCCGATCAGCGTGTCCTGGTCCAGATGTAATCGAGGACGCCTTGTGATCAAGTGTAATGCAAACGCAATCCAGTGTCTTGTAATGTCCTGTAAGGATGATTTGTGCGCTTATAACTCCTTTTGAAGTGCACAATATTCCTGCCCTTTAGTTTTTAAATCTGTAAAAAAAAAAAAAAAAAACTAATTTTTCAAAAAATGATCAAGCACTTTGTAATGCATCTTCAAAGTTTAACATTTAAATTATAACTCAAAACTGAGTTCTTCCTCTTCACATCCAAAGTCACTCTAAAACCATGTAAATGATGCGATTTATTGAAGATATATGATCAGTCATGTGTGTCACCTGGATTAAAATTCTGCAATTATGTCCTGAAAAAGAACGTGGTCTACTTCCAAGATTTTCTGTTTTATATTTACTTCCCTTAATATCAATTTAGATGGTCTCTAATTCTGTATAGTGTTACAATATAACAGAAAATGAATTTTGTGTGTGTCTATTATGTTTTGTTTTTAATATAACATAATATAATAATATAGAGTAAAATGTACACCATTCTGCTTTTTAATGAAAATATAATAATAATAACAATAATAATAAACTTTATGATTAAATTAAATTTGATTATGTGGCTGCAGTCTGTGAAAACGTTTCATTGGAAGATACGATCAGTCATGCAACTTGGACTAAAATATTGAAATTATGTCCTGACAAAGGGTGTGATGTTTGTATGTTTATTGCAATCTATTGTAATACTTTCTTTGATAACTTAATCGTCATAGGTCTTAGAAGTAAGAATACTTCTGTTGAAGATATTGAATTGAATGTAATCCACACTGTTAGAATTTAGGAATGTTTTAATTATTTCTTCAGTTTATAAATAAACATTTACAGTCACAGATAATGGTTTGTGTGTGTTTAGTACACTCACCAAAGTATTTTATAATAATGCTTATTTATTGTACTGATTGCAAAAGTCACAGTGTTCACTTAATATACATATATAAGCTATAATATAAACATTTGTCATTCAGTGAAGTTAGATATACATACATTCAAATATACATACATACAAATACAAGTGCAAAACACAAGTCCCAAAAGTGACTCAAATACATTTGTGCAAAACACTTCATAATTACTGCTATTCATTTCAGTCTCTGTGCCTCTGATAAGTTTGAGCATAGTTCATAATAATACTTTTTCACATCTGTTAAGTTCAGAGTCCACTGATGGGAGGATTCCTGTGCTCGGCCTTTATGTAGCAATATGGGGAGTAATCCTCATCCTCCGGGCTCTTGAACCACTTGGTGGGCACCTGGTACCCCTGCTCACTGGACTCCTCATCACTGGACGTCTCAAACTCAGGTATTGTTGGCGTGTCCTCTACGGAGTACTTCTTCCAGTGCTTTCCCTTAGCTCTCTTATTTCCCTGCTCTTTTCCTTCATGAACCCTGCTCACACAGGCCCGGCAAATTCTCACCGGTCTGGAGGAGATGTTTGGCATCAAGGCCCGGCTCTTTGAGCATGCTTTACATACTATATAGCCGCACCTCCTGCAGTGGTGCCTCCGATTGGCAACGTTGAATAGCTTTGAGCAGCGCATGCAGATGGCTGATGCCATGTCAGGGATCCAGGTGGCAGCGAAGTTCCCCGCAGCACCGTCAGTGGGGAAGCCCTTAGCTTGCACTAGGAGGGACTTGTACTGCTCAATATGTGCCATCCACGCATTCTTTTCCTCAGACGAGGGCGCAGACACGTAGAAAGACTTGCGTGGCGTGCGGATGAGCCATTGGTTGGGCATGGCCATTCCGTCTTCCAGATCTTCCTGCTGCACATCCTCCAAAGGAATGAGTTTCTGATTATTGTTCCAGAGACCGGGCACCATGATGCTACCGTAGACCAACACGTCATTGAAGAGGAAGAACGCTTTGGGTTTGGGTCCACGTCTGCACAGCTTTAACAAGCAGCCCTCTCCCACCAGAAAACGGCCTGGTTTTAGAAGCATCTTTCCAGTGCGGCCAAAGGTGCTCTCCACTGCCTGAATTCGCTCACGGTTCTGAATAGTAAAGGTCTGTTGCTCTGCCATTTTGGCACTGCCTATAAAATGTAAAAACAATGATAAGCTCAAGTTGATTTTGATGGACTTATTGATTTTTAGCTGTACTTTAAAAGGACTTTCACAGCTCATTACTCTAATAAACAAAATTATACAAATATACAGACACAAAATAAATGTTTAAACATCTTGAATATTAATTCAACAATACCTGATTTCTGTGTAAAGCAGTGAGTTATCGTTGGTTAAACAGACTCTGTATCTGTTCGCAGTCTCTTTGTCCTTCAAGCTCCAGTAAAAAATCGTTCTCTGAGTGTTCAGCACTAGAAATCTCTTCTCACTTCGGGCAGGTTGTTTGAGACAGCCCTTTTATAATGTCATGAGCTCGTCTTTCCTGTTTGAAAGGGGGAAATTCCACATGTTCTCAGAAGTGCCGCTACTATTTTAGAGGTGTAACCTTCCGTGTGCTTGACTGGCACAAACTAAAAAAAACACACTCAAGACATATAGGTACAAAATAAAATGTTTTGACCAAATGTCATGTCAGATTAATTCTCTATAGAGTCCTGAGTGAAGAGGTAATGTATGCTGTCAAAACATTTTTTTTAGAACTCAACAAACTAAAAGTTTAAGTACCAACATTTCTAAAGCTGAAACAAAAATTACATCTAAATAGAAACAAACTGCAAATGTAAAAAGCTATAATTTTAATAAATACATTAATAGTATAAAATAATACTAAAATAACACTGATGCATAACAGAGTCACTGATGGACTTCAAAGCAACAATATAAAAACATATCTTTCTCATATCTGTAGAATTGTTACAGGGAAGGCTACATCACTTTTACACATAACACTAAAGAGGGGGAAATATTTGCTTGAGTAAGTGGAAATAAAGGGCAACTGAGAGGATAATTTCAACAGGCATGTGGAAAACTAAGATATTGAGATACCTAACAACTGGCTAAAAAAATACACAAGGTATACTGAAAAAAAAAAAGGTGGTAGATTTAGATGCAGTGGATGAAAAATAAAATAAAATCCAGAATACTTATAGTTTTTAACAGTAAAATAGTGATACAAGAAACAAACACATAAAACTGTCAAAACAAGTACCTGTATATGTGCACTGGTGGCTCAGCAGTTTAATTTATATTTCACATCACAGTCATTCTGTTTCCCAACCAAGTCATTCATACAAATAAAGCAGAAATGTAATGTAGTGGTCAACTACAAGCATGATTCTTTCCATCTAAAAGTCCTGTTCAGATTTTTCCCCTTACATTCTTTCATTGTAAATGAATGTGATAATGTGTAATTGTTGTTTCTCTGATAAACAGTATTGAATTGGATAGCAGAGAACACCTTTATCTGACTTACTAAGCAATAAAGTCAAAACAACAATGCAACTTTGACCCTTAAACCAGTCAGATGCCATAACCAGCCAAACAAGTTTTTTGAACAGAAATCTCTGCAAACTGAATGTAAACAACATGCTTATATTAGCAAGGTCTATCCATTTAATGCACAGCACAATCTGAAACTTTATATATGACAATTAATAGGCTATAATGTTTCTTGTAGAACTAAAAAAAGTGATTTCAAGGAAGTGCATATCCGTATGATGCAACACTGTTGACAGTGATTTCAGAGACGACAACATATAATCTAAGACACCTCTTTTCTCATAAAAGACACTGAACACCAGAATGATGAATAGACTTTATGTGTTACATCCATGGTTGACGTATTTCAGTACATAAGCAGCCAGTGTTTTTCAGCTTCCTTCAACTCAAACACTGTTCAAAATCTGTACTATGCTCTCAGAAAAAAAAAAAAAACAAATAAAAAAACTAAAAAAAAAAAAAATAGATTATTTGATATTTAGCACTAAGCAATAAATATATAATTATTAAAGAAACTCTTACGTATTTAATTAGAAAACCTGTTCTGTGTCTTGTATGGGAAGGATGGAATTCCCTGGCATTACTGGAAGAGGCGTTTGAGTCACCCAACAAGGAAAAAACCTTGACTAAATATCAGGCCCGGTTTCACTGCAGGGGAAAAAATCCCTGTTTTGTGAGCAGGCAAATATAACAATTTATACTTCAGTGAAACAAAACCACATAATTTATTCCAATTTTGCCATTTGAACTGGAGATCTGAAGTGGTGCTTGTAAAAGTACAAGTCTGAAAACACTGCTTCTAATAGTACTTTGTTTAAAGTTGTAAAAAAATAAACATTATATAACCTACTTAAATACCTCCTACTATGGGAAATTATTGTACTATTGAATTATTGTGGATCTACTATTATACCATGTAACATTACATTAACAATTTTTTTAAAGATGTTCTTAGGAAAGTATATTTATTTGTAATTTTTTTTTTTTTTTTTAGCATTAGCAGTGCTGCTGACTACCCTTGAAGATATAATAAGGTCATAAATAAAGTTTGTGGGAACCTTGTATAAAAATGAAGTGACAAGTACCAGGGATTGATTAAGAGAGAGAGAGAGAGAGAGAGAGAGAGAGGGATGCTTTGATCGAGAGAGAGGGAGAGAGAGAGAGAGAGAGAGAGAGAGAGGGAATAGAGAGAGAGAGAGAGAGAGAGAGAGAGAGAGAGAGAGAGAGAGAGAGAGAGAGAGAGAGAGAGAGAGAGAGAGAGAGAGAGAGAGAGAGAGAGAGAGAGAGAGAGAGAGAGAGAGAGAGAGAGAGAGAGAGAGAGAGAGAGAGAGAGAGAGAGAACTGAGGAGGTTAAAATTCATTCTTCCTCCCTTCTCTTTCAAAAAGGACTCCCCCTGGTGGACAATCAAAAACTACTACTTTTCATAAATGCCCAGTATACTGTAGTTGCATGCCTGGTTAGATTCAAAACATAAAAAAGGAGTAAAAACAATAATAAGAAGAAGAAGCTAAGAAATCCATAATGATTAAATGTCTCTTAATTCTCCAGTATGAGCCATGATGTTTAAAACTTCCCATTACAAGTCAATAGTTCCTTTTATTTTGAATTTCTTTGCCGACCGCTCACTGGAGCGTAGTTCAAACTTGCTGCCATAGATGTGCGTTACGAAATCCCCGATCTCCACACTGAACACACTATTCCTCTTCGGTATAACTGAAGAAAAAGAGAGTAGGGGAAATGTCAATATCCAAAGGGAATTAATGAAGAACATATGCTCTACAATGACTGAGCAACACTGTTCGAGGGGTTAAAGTGAATCAACACAATATATTTTGACAAGACCTTGTCCTCAGGTGCATTTGACACAAGGGGCTCTGAAAGGTGGCTAATGACTGATGAGGAAGAAGTGTTTTAATGACAGGAAGAGGTTTGGACTAGGGCTGTCACTACTACACTATTATCATGGCCAACAACAAATTCATGATAATGATATTATTGTGATATATATATATATATATATATATATATATATATATATATATATATATATATATATATATATATATATATATATATATATATATATATATATATATATATATAGATAGATAGATAGATAGATAGATAGATAGATAGATAGATAAAATGCTATCAATCAAATTCATCTTCGACACGTCAACCACAGAGTTACTGTAATGAATGTGTAAATTGTCATTTTTGGACAAACTATCTCTTTAACAGGATATCGATACTCATTTTTTTATATATCAGGGTTGTCCTCACTACTAGTATATTGCCAGACCCCTATTCTAATACAATTTTCATGATGTTATTTTGACATGATTACCACAATGCATTATAGTAAACTGCTAATTTCTCATATTTCATTTTTTTTAAGGCTCCACCTTCCTCTAGTCTAATGGACAAAAGCTTGTTTGGCAGCTTTGAGTACTGACATACTCACTCACAGTAGTGAAATGATCTGAAACTTGTACAAATAATTGATATTTACACACATACCTTTTAGTTTGTCCTCCTTTGTAATGATTTTGAAGACGTGCTTCAGTTCCTGTACCAAGATGCCAGTTAGACCCACATATGAGGGGCATTTTGATCGGACAACTGCAAGGAAAAGAGATGAGAGAACATGAGGTTCCACTACATGCATTATTTGAAAATCCAGCTATACTGCTGCTAAAGCAAAAATGTGTTCCTTTGTGCACGACGCTGTACCTGTTAAGACAGCACCATGGAAATCAGCTTTCAAGAGCTTCTGCTGGATCATCTGTGGGTTGCTGTATTCAAAAGAAACAGGCAGCACATTCATGGAGCGTTAGCAAGACATTCTGAAGAGCATCTTCCTGCAATTATGACGACACACATCTTACCTTCCTGGTTTCAATCCATTACACAGATCCACAATGTACTGTTTCCATAGCTCATGCAGAGGCAAGAAGAGGTCATATCTACGATCATAACCACAGACGAAGATGCATGAGTGATTTTAGAGAGAAGCACTACTTTTCCTGACATAATATAGTGTGTGATACAACACTACAGTGTGAAAGAGAGTATAAACGTCGATTTGAAAGGAAACATCTAATAAATACTTTTGATGTTCAGGTTTGAGCTGGAATATTTTAAGCTGTCTTCTTTCTTTGGCATTCAGTCCCTTGGCCTTTCTCGTCTTTCCCTTCTTCTTCATCGGTCTTTTATATTCCAGTACCACTGCCTTGCGCAACATCATTTCCTCAACGTCTTCATCCTTCATGTGGGGAAGGCTATTCTTTAGGAATGCTTTGGTCAAAGCATCCGCTGCCGTTCCATGCTGAGACTGCAAAAAGCAAGATATTGACACGTTTGTAAAGTTTCTGTACATCATTCAGCGCGAGTCCATCTGCGTCATTGGACTGTTCCATGATCTAAAATCTTAAGAGATGCAGGGAGCCCCTAAACAGAGATTCAGACTCAGACCATGCAAAGATCCTCAATATAAAGAGATTTATATCGAGGTTCTTTGCATGGTGCAGATTTAAGATAACTAACGTTACTAATATTTCTACAGGATGGAACAGCACGGATTAGGAAACTTATGCTAAAGATAATCAACGTGAGTCACCTCAACTCCCAAAATATCGCTTTGCTCTGGTGGGATTCGGGATTGCACCACACCTGGGAAAAGTACAAATAGTTAAATAGTGTCAGGAACCATACAGATGTTGTTCATTTTGTTCTCTTTTGGCAAAGAGTGAGTAATTTAAATGACTTTAATGTTGAGTTTAGCATGGAAACAGGATCCAAGATGATCGCTACACAACTTATTAAACAACATAAGATTTAATCGGATTGAAAACAATAGAAAATCATCATCAAACTTACTCTCCATAGCTCAAAACACACACAATCCAACAAAACACTGCAGCTGCGCTGAAATCACACGTGCTGACAGGACAGACGAGTTGATCACTGATTCAGAGTCAGACAGGAGTAATCGAGCACGGCATCATTCACCACAGATTTACAGGCTGAAATAAGAAATAATAGCGTAAAGATTATTTATTTCTTATATGAAAAAAAAAAGTTAAGGAAAAATACTAAATTAAGCTAACCTCATCCTAAGATAGAGTCACGAAGCTAAATTTAACAATGGTTTTGAAATGCGTTCAAATGTACAATTATAATTACTCTCTAAATCACTATTGATTATTTTAATGACTTGCCATAAGAGCATAATAATAAAGCATGCAGATTCATTTATATGCATGTTAGAGCAAGGCTAAATGTGCACTCAAATTCACTAGTTAAAATATTTTATATATTCAAAAATATATTTGTTGCAGTATGTTGTACTTCTCCCTCTCCATCCACTATAAAGTCACGATGACACAAAAGATATGTCACAAGAGATAAGATCCAGTTATAACATAATTTTGATAAAAAAAAAATAAAAAATGATGAGGTTGTAAAGAAGTGTGCAGTGTCCCTTTAAGAGTGTGTCGGTTTGCTCCGCCCCGTCACTTTATTGGGCTCTTCTGCTCCGTTTGAAAATACAAGTGAAGGGAGGAGACCGACAGTTAGGTAACTTTAGTTCACTAAACACGTTTATTGATACTTGTCCTTCGTTTACTTCAGCTAGAGTAAAGTTTTAAGCTACAGTGATGTCTGGGGAGCTTGTGTGTTCAGTGCCGGAGGAGCTGAGAAACACCGAGGCAGAAAAGAGCGTAGAAACCATCATCAAACAGAGCAGCGGAGATCACGCTCATAATGTCACCCAGCAGACAGAGAAGAACCTCTGGAATGAGATCAGACCGAACCACAGTCTGGGCTCTAAAGGTTTGTGATCTTTAGATTTATGTCTGACCTTTTCCTTTAAATCAAGTTAACTTACTTTGTCATCCACTCCCATTAAATAAACATATGAATCCGATGTTAGACTTTTGACTTTGACACTGCTTTTTTTTCTTATTATTAATTAATTTAATATCAAATTGTTCAAAACACATTAGTTTGGATAATGGATTTAAGTCTTCAGGCCACTTTATTGAACTGGCCTTGCTGATGTATATTGTTTTCAGAGTTATTTCATACTGAAGAAGAAGATGATGACGAAGATGATGATGACGATGACAGTGGCACCCATTATCTGAATAGTGATGAGAGACCATGCACTCATCTACAGCGAGCAGAGAGGCCAGGAAATGGAAACCTGCCGGACACCTTCCAGACAGACCATCTTCTCTACTATGAGAGATTCAAAGCATATCAAGATTACATGCTTGGTAACCATCCAAACACTTCTGACAGACACCCACAACAGCTGACGGGTTAAAAAGTCTGTTTATAAAGCTGAATTGTTTGACAGGTGACTGTAAAACATCTGAAGTAGAAGCCTTCACGGCTGAGTACCTGGAGAAGATAGTGGAGCCGTGTGATTGGCAAGCCATATGGCACACGGATGTGTTTGATGTGCTGGTTGAAGTAAGTTCATTATAGCATGCTTTACAGTTCAAGCATGAAAAGTTAATGCTTATGATTGAAGCACCTGCACAAGGGAGTATTTAGAAAGCTGAGGGTTGCTGTTGTAGGTTGTTGAAGTCAATTGTAAGGAGCTGAAGGCAAAGGTGGAGCTGGTGCTGCCGATGGAGAGTGAGAGCAGAGGCTGTGATCTTACTGAAGAGTCCATGAAGGCCCTGCTGGAGGCGACTCTTCATAAAGTGCCTCTTCTGGAGCTCTCGGTTGTCTATGATGAATCCGGGGACTTTGATCAGACGGCTTTGGCCCTGGAACACCTTAGGTTAGTCAACCATTACTTATTTTTCCTGTATTGAAGCAGCCATGCTGACGAACATGAAATAACAGTGAACAGTGGTAGTATTTATAAATAAGTAAATCTGCAAATTAGATTGAAATGTATATTTACACATACTACATTTGAAAGGTCTGTTTGACTAAAAATACACTACAGTAAAACAGTAATATTGTGAAATATGTGCAATTTAATATAAGGGTTTTCTATTTTAATATAATGTCATTTATTTTTGTGATGGTAAAGCTGCATTTTCAGCAGCCATTAATCCAGTCTACAGTGTCACATGATCTTTTAAAAATCATTTTAATATGCTGCTGATTTGGTGCTCAGGAAACATTTCTTCATGTCTTACTGTGTATGTTAAAAGAGGTTAATATTTTTGTGGAAGCTGTGATATATTTTTTTTTCCCAAGGTTCTTTGAATAAATGCAGTTCTTTTGATCTGTGTATTCGAAATAGGAATAGTTTATAACTTTCTAAATATCTTTACTACTTTTCATTCATCATCCAATATATAAGTATATATACTTATTTCTAAATATACTATTGTAAATTTTTTTCATATTAATAATACATGAAAAAAATGTGGAATACATTTCTTGAATATCTTGGGTTGAGTATTTAGTGAAATTAAATGTTGTGTGTAATACTTTGAGTGTCGAAAGAGTGATGCGAATGGACAGTGTTTGTGATTCTAAGGAGGTTCCCCTATTATACTGAACTGACTGGTTAAGCAGGTTTCACTCTCACTCTCACTCTCAGTCTCCCCTCTGTCTTTCTCCCCCTAACCCCTCCCGTCCCCTCCATCATTCACTCTTGCACATTTCTGTCTATTCCCCACAGATTTTTCTATAAGCATATCTGGAGGAAGTGGGATGAGGAAGATGAGGACGATGACTTTGATTACTTTGTTCGGTGTGTGGAGCCTCGTCTTAGGCTGTAAGTGTCCTCTGTGTGTCCTGTCTCTTCCCCTGAAGCATGGCCGCATAACACGGAATAAATCTGAGTGCTATCCAGCAGCTGTAAAGAAGCTCCCACCACCAGGTGGCAGTGTGTACTCAGTAATGAACAGTTCACTATTGTGACAACACTATAAATTTCTTTGAGTAACGCAAATAAATTTACTTTGCAAATAATTTATAGTCATTATGGAATGAGCTGCTTAATTTAAGCATAGGATATAGTTTTAAATTCACATTGGCATAAACAACAATGGAGACGTCAGACAAATAAACGAGTCTAATGGCACCATTGTGACATGTATTTATTTTTTAAAGTTTGATAGCAATTATTTTTGGTGCCAGAAATGATGCTGAAATTACATATAGTCACCTTTAATAAGTACAGGACTTTCTGCCTGCTCATAGCTGTGTTCATCTCCCCCTTCATGTATTTTCCACAGGTACTATGATATCTTGGAGGATCGCGTTCCAGCTGGTCTTGTAGCTGAGTATCACTCGACACTGGCACTCTGCTCTGAGAAGTTTCAAGAGTTTTCTAGCTTGAGAAGTGGCCTGGACAGCGACTCAGAGTCTGAGCAAGACAACGTGTCCATGGTGGAAGGACTGCGCCTATATGAGCAGCTGGAAGCACTTAAGCGCAAGCTGCGTATTTTTGAAAACCCGCTGCTCAGGTGATTATTACTGCTGCGTGTGTTGAGCTGTGTTTGAGTGACTGTGACTGTTAGTTCTTTGGTTTGCTCACACATTCCACCTGTGTGTCCTTTGCAGGTATGTTCTGGGCTACAAGGTGAACTCCGGTCAGCAGTCATGCAGGGCAAAGGGGCCACGTCTCGCTGGCGGCCGAGTGGTTCACTTGGTATCTGCCTCGGCCACAGTTCACCAGCTTCAGAGCTTGATAACTGACAAACTGATGCCCCACTATTCAAGTGAAGAGTTTGAAGTGCAGGTGTGTGTTTAACCCTTCTCTTTTTTTATGTCACAGTTGCATGTTGGTCAGAAGACCTTGTACTTGCCTTTTCAGGATAATGGTCTTGTTTTCTCTTGTTCTGGCTTTGTAAATAGGGATTTTGGAACGGGTTTATGACATCTGGACTATAAAAGGGAGAACTATGTTCACACTTTAGCATTAGTGCTTAGTTGGGACTGAGGAGGATGAAGACGAGCAGAAAAAGAGGAACGTTTTTAGATATTTCTTGTAGAAAACTGTCACCATAATACTTTTAGGTTCTAATGCCTCACTGTCCCTCCACTGATTATTTTCTCATCTGTTTTTCATATGAAAGAAGTACCAGTATGTAAAATCATTTTACAATAAGGTTTTAGTTCTGTTTTATTTAATAACATTAGTAAAGACTAACTAACAAGTAACAGTACTTCTACAACATTTATTTATTTTTATTAATGTTAATCTCAACATTTTCAAGGTCAAACGATTTGTTAACTTAATGCTAACAAACACTACCATTTTTATTAATTAATACTAACAAAGGTTAATAAATGCTGTAAAAAATATATTGTTCATTGTTAGTTCAGTAGTATTGACTAGTGTTATCAAATTAGACCTTATTGTAAAATGTTACTGCTTAAAATGTTTTATGGGAGATTTTATGCAACTCCCGTCATTATAGAATTGCAATTTCGAATTTTCGAGCTAGAGTAATGCAAAATTGATCTTGCCAAAATTGATCTCTGATATGACTGTTCAGACTGAGGTTGCATTGCAAAACTACAGGATTTGGGCCACTTTAGCCTGCAGTTTGAGCAAAGCCTTGTTTCAATCCATGACAAGACATTTGGGTGGGAAATATAGTATTTGAATTGGTAAAGGTCAGTTCCGCTATTTCCAGGAGCTGAATCTGGATGGAGGAGGGTCTGGAAGATACTACAGTGCAAATCCTCCCCAATTGCTGATAATAATGCCCTGCTCTCCTTCTCCCACAGCCTCTGATCACTGTCTTTTAATTTCCTGGGTTTACCTCCTAAAGGTTAATATCTGCCTGAGAGCGCTGGCCGCCTCGGAGCTCTCAGAAAAAAATCAAATCGTCGATTTCACTCGTGCTAGTATAATTTTATGACCGCTAGGACTCGGTGAATCATTTTGCCAGTAAAATCTCACATGTGCTTGCTTGCTTCTTCATGTTCTGTTCGTATGGTAAGATTAAAGAGCAGTTTGTGCAGAAAGTTGTTAGGACGGTCTGATCACTAATGTATCAAGGTGCTGTAATGCAGGATTTGTAAAGGTTTGTTAAAGCACTGTGTTCATGCACTAGCTAATGTTTGATCTCTCTTGTTCTGTTAGCCAGTTTATCCCTCAAGAACTTGTTAAAATGGTGCAGATTTGTGTGATCAGTTTCCTCTACTCAACCCCACTGAGATGCATTCACTTACATTTGTGTCAGACTTTTATTTATTTATTTATTTTTCACTCACTGTGATTTTGACATTCAGTTGCCATTGGTTTTACTTCATGAAAAAGATTGAGTTGTACTAATGTGGTGTGTGTTTTGATCTCAGTTTCACAGTGACCCGGTGCTTGCGGTCAATGCGTGCTTTGAAGGGGATGTGGTCATCGTATGCCCTGGCCTTTACAGCATCACCAGCTCCATCAGTATTGTTGACTCCATCGAGGTTGAAGGTAATGTATAACATGACTCATTGTGTGCACTTATGTCTGAACTGACCTCCTTTTGACCTGACAGTTGTTGACACGCAGAGTTGGTGTCATAGGATTCATGACACTTTGTGCCTACAATGATGTTAGTGCTAAAACTGATCCTCATTGGTTTCCATATAAAAATCATTTTGGAAAACAGAAAAGAGTCAGGTTAAAAACTAACAAAACTATGTAAAATACCAAATAAATTCGAAATTTCGGCATACTTTTCTTCTGAATTATCCAAGGAAATTTTAGTTTCTTCATTCGTTTGACTCTTATAGTATAAAAAAAGGTTTTTCTTTTTTTTTGGTAGTTAATTTTAACTCATTTGCTAATCTGTCAAAATAATGTTTTTATTTTGTGTCTGTGCATCTAATTTTGTGGGGTCAAGTTGACCCTAACACAAACGAAGCACATGCATTTTTTAACACAGCAGAAAGGTTCAAATTAAAATTCTTTACTCAATTTTATGTTGTACCAAACTTGTATGACTTTTCTCCCTTATCTAAAAAAAAAAAAAAATTATGATTTGCCTTGTGTGAGGACAGTGACGATGAAAAATATAATTTATGTATGAACTATCCCTTTAAAAGTTAATGACATTCAGTGTTGTGGGGTAACGCATTACAAGTAACGCAAGTTATGTAATCAGATTACTTTTATTTCAAGTAACAAGTTCACATTACTTTTTAATTTACAACAAAATATATTGAGTTACTTTTTCGAATAAGTAACGCAAGTTACTTTGTTTTCCCATTTATTCACTGACAACTCTCATGTCCCATGTTGAGAGAAATTGGGAGTGAGGTGCAGAGGCAGAGAATACTTCCTTTAGCCGGAGGCTTATTAATTTTCACTTCTGGTGTGAAAGTGCCTTTACAGTTGCCAAAGTATAAAGTGTAACTTTCAGGGTTTTGTTATTTAAAAACAAATAAACAAGACCAGGCCAGGTGATAAAAAGTAATGCAAAAGTAGCATAATGCATTACTTTCCATAAAGAGTAACTAGTAACTCAATTAGTTTATTTTTTATGGAGTAATGCAATATTGTAATGCGTTACTTTTAAAAGTAACTTCCCCCAACACTGGTGACATTAGTGGTGTCTAAATGGGCTGGCAAGTGTTAGCTGCAGTGATTTAGAGACATTGACCTTTATCATTCAATTGATTTAGAAGGTACTTTATTTATTTATTTATTTATTTATTTATTTATTTGTTTGTTTGTTTGTTTGTTTGTTTGTTTATTTATTTCATCCACCTCCATCTAAAACTCAGAGGAAATCAACTGTATTTTGTTCTATTCTTTTCCCTTTAATAACACTTTGTGATACAGCATGCCAATAACGCTAATCCAATAGTCTGGCACCGGGCCTTGTTTGTCAAAATGGTTCCCTGGACGTGTATAAAATGAACACCGCAATCAGTGTGTGATATTAGAAAGCCTGCCGAGGTAATTGAGCTTGATGGCGCAATAACCACCTTACAATGATGAGGGGCGGAAATTAATGCATGAGGAATGTGGAGGCAGGCAAGCAGAGAGAGCACGGGGTCAGGGTCGAGTCTCTTTATGCAAATGGACGACCTGCAAAGTCAGATAGCGATGAAGTCAAATGATGAAGAGGAAAGAAGGCCTGGAGGGTGCTGTTTAAATATGGAGGTTTTGTGTGCTTGGCAGTCCCTCCTGCAGCGTCAGGGAAGCCCTGAAAGAGGAGATAACACACATGCGGCTGCTGGCTCTACTACAGGAGAAGAGCAACTCAATTAGACCACTGCCAGATTACCATAAAAGAACTCGGCTCCAGGTCTTTGATATTATTTAGCGAAAACGTCAGACGTGCCTCTGTCTCAGGCTACTGCTTTATCGTCAGCTCTAAATAGTTTTGCATGTTATTATATGTAAAGTGAGTCATTGAGACATGCAACAGTGTTCAGTCTGTGATTCTGTGTTTTTCCAATTCAAAGCGTCCCACTGCTGTCAATTACGGTGAGATCTTCCAGCAAATCCACTGTTGTTACCTGCAGATGTAGAAGTGAGGATGGTGCTGTGACCTTATTGGTCTATATTCAGCCTTTGGCATTTGAACGAAGTGTGTGAGAGCTGACCACGGTGCTCAAGTTCATCTGGGCATTGTTAGAAAACTCTGGGAGAAACCTGCTTCAGGACCATCTGTCAAAGAGCAGTGTGTAATGACGCCGGGCTGTCAAACTCCGCGGCTTTGAACCGCTGCTCTCGCTGACCTGCCACCACTATCTCAAACCGAGACGGTGCTAAGCTGACCTCTCAGTCATCTGTCTGCCAGCTGCTATAAACTCAACACGCTTTTTGATGGTCATTTTGCCTCATTGTTACTTGGAAACCATGCGTCTAGACTGAGAGACGGTCTAATTTCCATAGAGAATTAGGTCCTTTATGGAGAGGCTTTTTCTATAATGAGATGTTCTTTGCTGGATGGTAGGCTTAGTGGTAAATGACAGTGATCCATCAGGGTTAAGGGCCTGTCAACTTCCCCTCAGCGGTTTTTTTTTTTTTTTTTGGCATGGAGGTTCAGGAAATGTTTTATTCAAAGAGTGCAATTTTACCGGGTTCTTGTTACTGGTGAAACTATGCTATTACCGGCCTGTTATATAACAAGGTTATTTTAGAGTATTTGTGTTATTTTAAAGAGGCATAAACAACATTTAAACGTCCATGCAGTGATTATTTTAGCTTATTTTATTTTGTAAAATATGCTTTGGATAAAAAGTGTTTGCCAGATATGTGAGGGCTGGTCATGAAAGCACTTTTTCTAGAGCCATTTCTCTCCCCGTCTTCCCTCAGGATACGGTCTGCCGGACGAGGTGGTGATCGAGAAGCGTAACAAGGGTGACGCTTTTGTGGAGTCAACAGGAGCAAACGTCAGACTCTCGAATCTTAAGTTCATACAGCACGACGCCATTGAAGGCATCTTGTGTGAGTTTCAAAGAAAATGGTCCTGCCTCTTTGCCCCCTTTCCAGGTGTTTGTCAGTGAGTCTTGAGGGACTGCTGCTGTTGAATGGACAGCAGTATATTCAACAGAAAACTGACATGCTGCTTTTTCTCAGACATTCATTTGCTGGGATCAGTCCCGGAATGATACATTTGAAAATGATGTTTTCGTTTTAAAACTCTCTCGGTTCACACTAGCGTTTTCAAGCATTTTCCAAAAGTTTCTCAGACACACTGAAACATCAGAAAACGTTAGATTCGCTTTCTGCGCATGCGTAAAGCCGCAAAAAAGCTCACTGGAGATGATACACACAGAGAACATACATGAAACGTTTTCTTGCAGGTTTTCTGACAGGATTATTTTATTTACAAAAATAACTCCCCATTCACTGACGCGTCCAGGTTGCACACACTCACGATTGTATGTCAGATCTAAAACGCAACTGTCCTCATGTTTTGCCGCCAGTAGCGATCCCAAGTAAATTTGCTTTCATCTTTGCAGGACTGTTATAGAAGAGTGTACAAAGTAACACATCTGTAGCAATAGTGTGATAACATGGATATCTATTGGTATAATATGCGTCACATGACTAAACTTGCGACATTGTTTTCAAAAGCCTCCGTTTTCACAGTCCACACTACACCGTGAAAACTGCATTTTCAAATGTATCCACTTTGGAGAGTGTTTTCAGAAAGCTCGCATTTCCTTGATTAAAAATGTCATCGTAGTGTGGACGGAAAGCAAAAATGGAGAGAAAAAGATGCATTTTCAAACAAAAGCGTATTAGTGTGGATAAGGTCTTAGTGAAATGGTACGCATCACATTACACGTCACACTGTAATGTCACGGGATCTTTACGGGATGTGTGTGAACACATGCACAGATTCCCGAAAATCATTAGCATGTGAATGAACTGAAATCAAACCAAAATTTTCTGTATTCTCTGTGTGAAAGAAGCCATTCAAAACAGTTTGAAGTGGTTCACAAATATGTAACAAAACTTTATATTAAATATTATATTAAATAATTATATTAAAACGTTAAATAAAATATATTATCTGTTTTAACGCTTACATATCCAGAAATCTGGTTGACTGATGTACTTTTGGAAACAGAGCAGTCAAATAAAAATCATTGTGATACTGCTAATGTTATTTAATTTTGTATTGCGAATATTCAGTATAGTGTAGCACTATTCTATATCTGTGACCTTTCCTCCTTGCATGTCCTGCCACCGTCCTCCAATGTCTTTTTGATTTGTCACCCTTTATCTTTCATCAGGTGTTCGCCAGGGGAAGCTGGAAATGGAAAATTGTGTGATGCAGTGTGAGACCACAGGTGTGATCGTGCGATCGGCGGCGCAGCTCGGCATGAACATGTGCGACCTGTACGGCTCTAAGGTAAGCTGCACTAGCACACAGTACCTCACTTAAATTATAAGATGTCTTCTTTACTCACGAAATGAGTATTATCATTTGAATGCATTGCTCTGTCATCTATTCTTTGCAGTAGTTATTACAGTATGAAATACAGATGAGTAAGGTCTCGCCAGTGGCATTCTTAGACTGATTTACCACCAGCCCTTTCACTAAATAGCCCCTTCTTCATTGACCAATACCATTATCATTCTGATGGTCTCTGTGTGCTCTGTGCTTCAGGGTGCTGGTGTGGAGATCTACCCTGGGAGTATATGCAGTCTGGTAGGCAACGGCATCCATCACTGCAAGGAGGGGATCCTGATTAAGGTGAGGAAGACAGATGAGCTTCGGCTCTTCTAAACACCTCTAGATTAGCCCGTTTGGCTTCTGGTTACTGCTAATCATTGCCCAGGCAACAGCAAGTATCTTACCTGACCCGACAGCCGCACTTTAGAGCTGTCTTAGTATCGTTTTAATGATCTAGTGAATTAATGCATTTAAAAGACCTCCAGGGAAGTTGGCCCCTTTAGTGTGTTACTGGAGTGGGACTTCACTGGCCACCGTAGGGTGTCTTTGATGGTAATAGCTTTAAGCTGTGTCACCAGAGGTCAGTACGCTCACACAGTTCAGAGGAAATCTTAGAAAAGCCAGTGAGCGCCCTGGAGTTGTAGACATGAATCTTTGTGGAAAATTTTGCCAGTTGGCTTCATTTGAGAAAGTGTGTCTTGAGAAAGCCATCGCTTAATACTTCAGCTCAAGTCAGTGTTAGTCTTTCACCTGAGAGCAAATTAGATTCTCACACAGGTAGCAGCATCCCAAAAGGATTTTTCTGTAATTAACTCTAGCGGAATAATTGGATTTTATCTACTTTCCTGCCTAAAGCTTTGTGCATTTGTGTACAAGCTGCGCCTTCCCAACCTTAGTCTTTTATTCTTCCTCACTTTGCTTTGCTCACTTGGCCAAAAAGAGATGTGAGAGTGTGCGTGCACATGTTCATTTGTGTAGGCATGCTGCATGTTTACCACCCCCTGCTTCCCCTTTGGCAGGATTTTGCAGACGAGTTGGATGCCATGCCTAAAATCACCATGGTGAATAACGTGATCCACAACAATCAGGGCTACGGTGTTATCTTGGTCAAGCCAGGTGATGCTGCCGTGGAGGATCTTCCCGCAGAGCCTAATGCCGCAGGTGCCCTTTTCTTCTTCTGTCTGCTTCTACCACCTCAGTTCACCATCAGCAGGGCATATTCTCAAATTAACACCAGCTAGTTCATTAAGGGTGCTTATCTTGAAACAACTCAAAAAGGAAAAATGTTAACATCTCTAGGTTTTGTGCAGATAAATTGCTGCATACATTATAGGGATTATTCACCAAAAATAAAAAACAAATTCTCTTTTTCGGTTCTAAAGTCTTATGTTACTTATTGTTTTTTATCAGTGGAACACAGAGAGACAGTTTTAAAGGATCTTTCTCAAAGCTCTTCATATAACAACTGTTAATAGAGAATAGCTTGTCAAGCTCAAAAATGACAAAACACTAAAAGATTAATAATAAACTGATTCTGTTTCAGTTATTAGCTGATATTTGAGATTTTTTTTTTTTGACGTGTAATCTTTAGAAATGCTAATAAACAATACATGTTAAATATGTTAAAGGAGTCCTATTATGCTCTTTTACAAGGTCTTGATTTTGTTTTGGGGGTGTACTAAACAGGCTCCCATACTAGGTTGTTCGAAAAACACATTATTTTTCACATATTTTACATTATTACAACACCTCTCGCCCCAGTCTGGCATGAACAGCTCGAATAGTTCCTCTGTCAAATAAAGGCCCACCTTCTGAAATAAGATATGTGCTGTGATTGGTTAGCTGGGTCAGTGTGTGTTGTGATTGGCAGCACTTGGAGACTGGTCGGGAAATGTCATGCCCCTTACCATAGCTGCCTGCTGTGAGCTTCAGTGTAAATATTGCGTCAAATCAAATCAAATTGAGCACGATTTAATCCCGGATGATTGCAACCACTCTAAGCTCATCTGCCTTGGGAAAGCTTGCGTGTCTCAGACATAGTGATAACACTCACCTTCTCTAGTGCAGCTCAACCCATTCGTCTCGTCCCATTCGTCGATCTTTGTGGTATCACAAATCCTGGAAAATATGCGTTGTAGTCCAAATGAGTCGTTCATTGTAGTTTTTGAAAATTTCTGTTAAATAAAATATCTCCTTTGAATTGGACTTTGAGCTTTGTAACTTTGCAGATCTTATTTATGCTCAAACGGCAACATTACAGACTAACTAAAGTTGAAAAAGTGAAAAAGCATAATAGAACCCCTTTAAAATAAGTGTTTTTAATACCAGACCATATATACTGTATATATTTTTTTAAGCCATTGACAAATGGTCAAACGCCATTGACAAACAGTTTCTTGAAGTACCCCCTGATATTTTAATAAATTTTACACATTTGCATGTTTGTGGTTTACCAGTTGCCAATTAATATGAACCTAGTATTCATCAAATCACAAACCCCCTGCAGTTCCCTAACTAACCCCCAGGGCTTAGTGAACCCCAAATTTATCTGTTATTAGCCATAACATAATTATCAATATGAGTCGGAATTTGCGAAATAATGCATTAAAATAGTTATTTACTGATAATCTTGCTGTCAGTCAGTCACCTGTTAACCTGGCGGCTTCTTTATTATGTATGTGCGCATATATATATATATATATATATATATATATATATATATAATATGCATGCATGATAAAAGTAGACCATGCAACGACTTGTATGAGTCATCTGTACATATGCCAAACATCTATATAGCTTGAGAAGGAAACCGCAGGACTCAGTCCGACAATGTGAAAAGTGCTCTACTTTCTCCTGCTGTAATATCTGTAAAAATATATTCTCTTGCATAAATTTTTTGTTAAAAATGCCCCCTGGGTCTGTCGGAAGCCCTGTCTATAATGACTGCCATCCCCACAATACTTTTTCTTTAGCAGGATCGGCTTTTTTTTCCCTTTCTCAGCCAGCTCCATTTTGAGAAAAGGAAAGAATGGAAATACGCTTGACATTCAATGAAAGGCAGCTGTGAATGCAGTGTGCTTAATTTCTGTATTATGCTCAGCAGAAGGCATCTCGGCTTCAAAATAAAAGTAGACCCTACTTCTCTCTCGGGTTCCTTTATGTTTCTGCATCTCACCGTCTGCCTTTGTCTGGGTATTGTATTGCACTGTATTGGCATAGTGACTTTCTGTTCAGCATTGAAATACCTCTCTTACATGAAAAGAAAGTGCAATTTAAATAGTTTCAGTTGACACGTGCATGCTTTTGTTTGGGTGTTGGTTAGGAGAATTCAGAATCTGTTTATTTTTCTGTAAAATAATGCATTTTTTTCATTATGCAGGTGAGAAGCATAGTTTGATCCTTAGCCATTTTTGTATGTACAGAAAGTAGAGCAGATTTAGTTATTTAGATTGCATATCTCATTGTATTCAGATGAATCCATCTGAATTAAATATATAATTCATATTGTAAAGAAAATGTAGGTTATGGTATAGTTCTTCCTTGCACATCTCATAGGAATTAGAAAATTATAATTATACTATGGTGTAGGCCTATAACTGCTGACTTAAAGATTCTTTCTCATAGAATATAGAAAATTCTGTTTAGTATTACAGTGAAATTGTTTTTTGTCATTAATTACTTTGTTTGTTTGCCAGGAACAGCAGGGTTTAGTTTTAGTGCAGAGGCACTCCATTTCGGGCAGAGTTGTAGATGGTTCAAACCCATCCTTTTATTGTGTACTATAATTTTCAGGCTGACTATAACCATTCATATTGCTCCCTGCTGTAAGGGTGAATGATAGCGTTTACCCTTTTAGGAAACTCATGCTGCGTCCTCTAGTGGATACTATGGGGACTGCCGCCAGCAGGATCGGTGTCTGAAAGACGTGGGAAACAAATCCAGTATTATTGGCCCACGTAGCCTGTGACGTCGCAGGTGGGCACCCCGAAGTATATGGGGTTGTTCACGTATCGCGTAAACGCATGGAAAATGCTAGCTGTGCCACTTTTTTCCTTCTTTCCAAAGCATTTGGGGGACGCCAAAATGGACGAGGTGGTGGGTTAGTGATTGTTATGAAAAACTCTCACCGTGCGCAATGTCGCTCCGTCCCTCTGGATATCTATACCAGCTTCGAAGCCCAACTTCTCCATCTAGACTGGAACGGTCCTGTCTGCTTAGGGGTGAACTGTCGTCCTCCACATTCAGTTAAGGACTTTTTTATAGCAATTCGCTGACTTCATTGGTAACATTGTCACTAAATTTGATCACTTTTCATTGGTGGGCAATTTTAACATTCATTTGCAATCAGTAAAACCTTCTTTCGAGGGAATTTCTTAATATACTTGACGCTTTGAACCAGATTCAATGAATTAAAAGGCCCACTCATATCCACAGTCATAGTCTGGACCTTGTTCTCTCTTAAGGGGTTGATATTATGGTTTCTGATTATATGTTCTCTGATCATAAGCATGATTTATTTTCCATGTCTCTTCTTAGTTTTTCTCATGTTTCTACTAAGGTGCCATCTCTGTCTCTGGTTCACTTTCCTCAATTTGGTGTAAATTTTAGTCAGTGGTTTATTAAGTCCTGCTCTCATTTACTCCTGGACTCTAAATTATCTGACTTGGATGCGGACGAACATCTAAGTCTGTTAAATAGTGCTTGGCTTGATGTAATGTATGTGATTGCTCCTTTAAAGCCTTTCAAGCACAGACCTAAATCTGAATTGTGGCATACGGCTGAGACTCGGCTGCTAATGCAAACATGTAGAAAGGCTGAGCGTAAGTGGAAAACGGACAATTTACACATTTCATTACAGTTGATATGATTCTTTAGGGTCTTAATGTAAAGTCTGTAACATAGTTTGGTTAAAAATTTCTCTATTCTTTTCAGAGCAAGCCATTTTTTAGCATTTTCCTTTAAATGTTAATGAGCTCTACTGACCCCGCCCCTCTCTCCCGAGCCGCTCTCAGAGAGACTGTTTACTTTAGCCGCATTCCAATTGCTAATTAGCACATCATTAGGAAAGATTGCGAACGATTTGCAAAGATTCATTCAAAAAAACTTCTACTCACTTTTTCTGTAGATGAAGCTGGACCACAAATGATTTGTGCGAAGATAGATGCATTTTCTTATATTATATTATATTATGATTTCGAGAGTAAATGACGACTGCCATGTTCATTATTACATCCAACAACAGAACACCTCAGTCACTTAGGAGACATTCTTGACCGATGACAGCTCACTCAGGGCGGGTCTAAGGTAATACGCCAGTCCAGTCTGTGCTGAAATGGTACTGTCAATCAAACTATCGTGGGAGGGGCCTGTTTTTGTGACATCCCGCAGACATACATCTGAGATCGGCTTGATTTGAGAAAGGGGTAAAATTTTAGTAGATAAAAAAAAAAAACACTGGGTGGATTTTTATCATTTTATCATTTATCATTATAGGGTGGTTGTGTACACACTGCCAACACACATTTCAGTTTAAACAACGTGTAAAAGTGCATGTAGCATCCAATGTCCCCTTTAATAAGTGTCTTTCAACTGGTGTGGTTCCTGCTTATCTGAAAGTGGCTACTGTCACACCCCTCCTCAAGAAGCCTTCACTCGACCTGTTGGTTTTAAAAAATGATCGCCCTATTTCCGGCGTGCAGTGTTTGGCTGCGGAAAAAAACAATTGTACATTTACAAAGAAAAAAACCTTGTTGATATCACTTTCGATTCCATGAGTTTGCATACCAATGGTATGAGAGGAGCAGCTTTCACTCTGAACCAAACTATTCATTACTAGCCAATCTGAATGTTTTGCTCTTATAAACAGGAGACGCGAATAATAGTATCCAATTGCAGAGTCGCAGCCCTGATGAATGGAGAAGCGCGACAAAAAGCTGTAGTCAAAGATGTCCATCTAGCGCATATTTACATAGAAAAGCGAATTATAAAGCAGCGAAGCTTTGTAAACAGGTCAGAGTAATCATGTCATCTCCATAAGAACCATATGATTTACTGGGATTTTTGAAAAGGTCTTGTTCACACATTATCTATAAATGTTAACTTACTGGTAATTTACCAGTGAAGACTGTATGTGTGAAAGGGGCTAAACTCTTCTTCTGTACAGTATATGCGGTGAATGTGAATTAACATTCATCTGAAAAAACAGTGTGCATTCTCACTTGATTTGTAACGTAAATCATTTATAAACCTTTGCCAACACAGGAGAATACATTAACCTGTGTCTACATATGCCATGTATTGTACATCGCGATTTTAAATTAAAAGTTTCTGTCTATGGCCAAATATTAAAATTTTATGGATTTAAACATCGTTTAATCATGCTTTAAAGTGAAACGTCACCAGGCCGTTGGCGCCCTCTGCAGGTATTGGTTAAGTTGGTTATGTTCATATAATGCATAGGCATATTACATTATGTATTTTAACCGATGTTATTTCTTGGTTTTGATATTTTATTTGAGACAATTATTATTTGTTAGTTTATATATAAATAGTTATACTAAAGCCTGGTTTTCACTTAGGTCTGTTTGTGTTACTAAGAAATATCAGATTACTTCATTTTCAAAATAATCAGATTACTTGATTACAAAATAATCAGTTACAGCCCTAGATTAGTTAAAATATTTCTAAATACAACTGCATTTTTACTTTTTGTAATTAAAAGACAAATATTTTGTCATTGAAAATTTCTTAAAAATAGTTTTAAAATATTGTCTCGTTATAGTGAACCAAGTATCTGTATTCTGTCTCATCTCGTGAGCTAAGTGCATTTTCACACCCATAGTGTTGTTAAGCAGTGATATAGCTCATAATTTTCCAAGTGTATGATACAGCTTTCATTCTTCAGGTCAAACATATATTCATGAAAAAGAAAATCAGTTTGAATAAAGAAAGCAATAACTTTGCCATAGTATCCTTTCAAATGTTAAAGTTGCCACAGTCATTGCATGTGCTGCCCCGTCCCGCCCCCCAAAAAAATTCAGGCTCAGGATTTTTTTTTTTTTTTTTTTTTGCTTTAACCCCTGCTGTTTTACCATTTATTTCTTAGGTTTTGGAAAAGATAGTGTTTTTTCCAACTTCAGTCTTTTCTTGTCTGTTTGAGCACTTTCAATCTGGTTTTAAGGCTGCCCACAGCACTGAATCTGCCCTTCTGAGAGTAGTAAATGACATATTTTTAGCTACTGATATTGGTTTCTCTGTTATCATCGTTCTTTTAGATTTATCAGCAGCCTTTGACACTATTAACCATTCTATATTAATCAATAGACTAGAATCTTGGGTGGGTCTCTCTGGCACAGTTCTAAAGTGGCTCCAGTCATTTTTATCCAACAGGAAATATGTGGTTAGGCTAGGAGAATTTTTCTCATCCACTGCTTCTCACCCCAGTGGCCTTCCGCAAGGCTTTATTTTGGCCCCCACTTTTATTTTCGTTATATATGCTACCTCTGGGTTCCAATTTTAGAAAACATAGAGTGTCAATTCATCTTTATGCCGAACACAAGCAAATCTATTTACCTTTTAAGAAGAATGATCCATTGGCCATGGCTGCTCTATTATCTTGCTTAGACAAGGCAAAATTTCTTTTCCTTAAGTAGTGGTCCCCTGGAGTCCTTATTTAGACTGTGCTATCCCCCCTGCTAGGGTTTCTAAGCAGGTAGCCTCTATCTGTGTTCCTTGTGCTCTCTCACCAGGTGGACCGGCATGTGCCACGGCATGGCATAGTTGGCATTTCATTCCCCATAGTGTCCGCTATAGGAGTTCCCTGGAAGGGGAATGTTTTGGGTTACGCACGTAACCATGGTTCCCCAAGAGAGAATGAAATGCTGCGTCCCCTCACCATGCCTTCGGCCTGCCTGTCTCAAATCTCCTTCAGACAACTAAGTTGGTGAAGTGTTTTGCAGGCGCCCACTTGTACATATAATAACACAAAAGAGCAGACTCTTGGAAAATTTGTTCACACTCTCATGTTTGAGAACAAACATGTTCAAGAACATTTTTTTTTTCCCCTTGAGAGTTCACACAGTTTATAATTTGTCCACACTCTAGTTTAATGGTTACTGTAGTCACTAATAAGCACTAAAAGCATTTAGTCACTAAAAAGCAGAAGCACTCAAGGTTTTTTTTTGTTTTGTTTTTGTTTTTCCTTAATTGGGTGCCAGCCTGTGACATCACATGCTACGTGGACCAATAGGATTGGAGTTATTTTACATGTGCTTCAGACATGTAAAACAACAATAATTATACAAGTAACCTGAAACATTTGTGTAGATGCATGAGTCTGTGCTTCCTCTTTTTTAGTCAGGAATTAAAGAAATAGTTCACTCAAAAATGAAAATTGTGTCATTTACTCTTCCTCGTGTTGTTTCAAACCAGTACGACTGTTTCTGAACTGTTCCTGCATCACAACTGAGATTAATCTATTTGTTCAAATTATATTTGCACCAAGACTTCTCTAGTTATGATTTACTGTTTCCTTAAAGCTTTGGTGTTTTAGATTAAAAATGCTAACACTAATATCTAATCTAATCTGATTCCTGTTGTGTGCCTCTTCTGTTTTGTCAGATGAGAAAGAGGAAGAATCTGAGGACACAGGAGTAAAATCAGAGGCAGATATAGATGATGATGATGATGTGCCTGTCATTGTTGTGGAGGAAGTGTGCCCAGCCATCAAACATGGCCACTCAGTCTCTCCAGACTTTGCTGAGGGAAATGATCTCATCAAACAAGAGTTGGTTGCCACATCGGCCAAGAAACACAGGCTTCAGAAGAACCGGATGAAAGCACTAGGGGCCATGCAGGCTGATGAGAATCTACTCTCACAGGAAATGTTCATTTCCATTCATGGAAATCAGTTTAAGCACAATGGAAAGGGAAGCTTTGGTACCTTCCTGTATTGAAGGCTTCTCTACGGCAAGCATGCACAGACACACTTAAGTGTTTAATAATTTATTCTGTGTTTCTTCAATTTTGCTTCGTTTATTTTGTGAGCTTTCATTAATTTCTGTGTGAGTGAAATGCCAAATGAATTAAATGTGCTAAAATGTGTAGCCTTTTAAATTTTCTATTTTTATCCTGTGTCTTTTTGATTAGTTTTTGTTTATCAGAAAGTTTTTAAACACTGAAACACTTGTACATATAATAACACAAAAGACCGGACTCTTGGAAATTTTGTTCACACTTTCATTTTTGAGAACAAACATGTTCAAAGACACTTTTTCCCCCCCTTAAGAGTTCACACAGTTCACAATTTGTCCACACTCTAGTTTAATGGTTACTATAGTCACTAATAAGCACTAAAAGCATTTAGTCACTAAAAAGCAGAAGCACTCAGGGATTTTTTTTTTTCTTTTTTTTTTTCTTCTTAATTGTTTCATCATATTTTGTAGAAATAAAGAAGTTTTATTCTTCCAAATGGCAAAAATCTGCTTAATGGAATTTACTCTATAAACAAAAAAGCATGGAAGAGTAAGAGAGTTTCTGGTTTTGCCGGTGTTTAGGAGTCTCTTTTGTGAAATTAAATCCTATTTATTAATTTAGCTTTGATTAATTCCCAGAAAATTAAAGTTACACTTCTTTATAATTGAGACAGTTTGATTAATTTCATAATTCAGCATGCTCAAAAAATACCCCCTTTTTTTGTCTGCATTACGATGTCAGTTGAATAGCATTAGCCATACTTGCATTAGCCAGCTGTGAGGCTTTAATTTTAGGTGGGAATAAATGAACTGCAAATAGGCAGTACAAGATCTTTGAAGTACATTAATGTGAAATATAACAATACAAATTCATTGGAGTAAATTAGATAAAGAACAAGTAAAGAATGTTAATGGTTTGTCTGTTCTGAGTTATCCATCCTTATACCCTCCTCTAGCACCATGTCAAAATCAGTTTTACACCAAATCCATTTGTGAATCTTAATTAAATGTCCCTTTATAGACTTGGTACTTACATATTTACTGTCACCTTAAACCGCTGTCTAAAAATTGTGTGTGTAGGAAAGGCCCATTGTCTTTTAAAGGAGACTTATTGGAAAGAATTTTCTTCCTGTTTATTACCCAGTCATAAGTTTTTTTTTTTTTTTTTTTTTTTCTCAGTTTCACAGGATGTCTGTTTGTTGTATAGGTCAAAGTCTTCGAGTGGAATCAATGATAAAAAAATAAAAAATAAATACATTTTGTATACACCTTTCTTTTTGAAGGGGGGGATAAAGGACCTAGGGATTATTGATTTCTTTTTTTCTTCTGCTGATTCTTCTGGCATATTTTAGATGCAACAAAAATGGAGGGGAAAAGAAGTGACAGGCTTCTTTTGTGCCAGTTGTTTTATCTTCAAAAGAGGTGTCACAGTCTGGACAGACTAAAGCAAGAGCTTGCAGCCATGGAAGACTAAGAAGTGTCCCATTTTAAAGCGGTGTCCTTCAGACCAGCGAGCAGTCTGGGGAACAATAGCGGCATCCATTGTTTCAGGTAAGGGTGACTGAAGGTGATGGTGCAGTTAGTTTCAGTGAGTTCCCTAAGACTGTAAACATCACCACCCTCTCCTTGTTTTTCTCCTTTGTCTTCCGTCTCAATACTAATGTGACCTACAGTATCTACCAGTGCTCGTTAATTTGTGACAATGAGTGCTTCACCTTCCAAAGTTTGTGGTGCTGGATATGAATGCTAGAGTAGCACGCTGATTGTGTACACTTTAAATACAAGATGGCAGTGAATACGGTCTTGTTAATTAGCAACACTGTCTGTTAATTAAATGTCAGGGAGCATCGTCCTTCTCTTGAGGTTGGACTATTTTTTAGGATAAACTGCTATTTAAAAACTCCTTGGAATGAGTAAGAGGCTGTGTTTTATAAAGTTTTGACAGAAATAAAGGTTTGTTGGTCTCACACTGACTACCTCTATGCAGAAGTCTATTAAAACTGGACAAATGTATTGAATAGGAGAGATCTAAGGAAACGTGGTGACAGCTCTGATAATGTCAGAAATAAAATTGTTTTTCAGATGATTTTTCTCCCTTTGTGTAATTGCCTGACCTTTAGCAATGGCTGTAAATTATAATTTCTCTGACAATTGAAGTTGCAAGTCAATTGTAAGTAGTTTAAATAATTTCGAAACAATTATTAGTTTGGGTCCTGAAATTTGAAATGCTCTGAAGGAACTTTTCATTTTAACACTCAGTTTTGTCTATATTTGAGCGTTCAGTCATTGAGTCATGTGACATTGAATTGTTTACTTATTTGATTTGTTCAAATATATGCATTCAGTAATAAAACGCCACTACATGTTGCTTCTGCTGCGTCTTTCTTTGGAATTATTTCTTTTGGCAGAGCCAAAAATAGACAAAGTAACCCACGATATTGTGTCAAAATTTGACACTCGGAGTTACTCGGTATGAATTTATTGTTTATTGAATTGTATAATTTGTCGCACCTGTGATCCTGCTGTTCATCTGTATGGCTTTGATAACATTTGGACTCTTGCAGACGGACAAATAATATTTGAAACAACAGCTCTCTGCCAGTGTGACTTTTGCGAGGCTGTTAAAAATCTCCCCATTTCATACTTGCATAGCAGAAAAATTGCATTTTCCATAGAAAAAATCAGCACAAAATATAACATACATAGCACAAAATCGCATACTTTCTTATTTACTGCATTTGATGAAGAGCAACATCTGCTATGTTGTCATGTGACTTGTGCTGTCATTTGCATCACTTCATTGTCATTTGTTACTCCTCTCCTATGGTCTTATGGGACAGTAAATCAGATTCACACTTATGCTGGGTTCCAGACTACTTGGTTCTTGGATTTGTCCCACCTCCTTAAAAATAAAGGTGCGTACACGTCCTCCTAGATCTCGTAATTACAACTTGTGAACTGGGAGTTTTCTGGGAGCCACAACTTGTACCACCTGACCACCTGAGATTCAGGTGGTATTTGTGTTTAGATTCATGTTTAGGCATTGATGGTGAGATAGTTCCGAGTCCAAGGGTGTGAACGGTTCCAAGTAGAACATCACATGTTGTCATTTTGAAACCACAGTTATTACAACATGGTGTGAATGCAGCATAACTTCTGAAAAGCTGCTCCAAGTTGGGCTCCCATGGAGCATAAAGATCAACCCCAATCAATGAATGCATCTACTTTATATTAGATAACTGGGCATATTCGGAGGCAGGGCATGTCTACACTGGGTGTGACCGTTGTTATGTCACTTTGCTTTGTGCCTCAACAGCTTAAGGCTACACAGGTCAAAACTGGTCAAAACAAAAGTTCCAAATCCATTTGCTCTGCTGTCAGAAGCAGTACAAGTGCATATAAAGTATGTCTGAAATAGAACAGAGAATCAGTTCCTCATGTAATGTGTGGTTGGGCTAGCTCTGAGAAAACCTGTCACAGATGGCGTCCCATTATCTCCAGGCCAAAGTGGATGAGTGGTTTGAGTCCTCAGTGGACTCCTTCATTTAAATCTCCATATTGGCTCAAGCGTCCAATAAGCAGACTGTTATTGCCAAATCTGTAAAGGAGCTACTCAAGATAAGCGACTTCCCTCCATTCTTAGGAGTCAGAGTACAAGAAAAAGCAATATCACCATTGAAGGTTTTAAAAGAAAAAAACTCCCACCGCCACCCTAATCCACCAGCCATCACTGGCACAAATCTGAATATAATACATTTCCAGCTAGAAATGTGAACAGCAAGAGATAATACTAAATCGATTCCTTCATGAGAGGCTCAAGTTGCTCCTCTGTCATGCCCTCCATCACAGCTCTCTCTCTATTATTAGATCAGGGGGGTCAGGTGTAAGGTGTCGAGGCTGAACGTGTTGCACAAGCTTGGATGAATGAAGTCTGCACACACTTGGAGGATCACTTTGCCAGAGTTTCCGAGCTTCAATGACTGCAGTATCTCACACCATCTGTCACTCTGCGCGGGACGAGGCGGGGGGTCCGATTCTGTTGTTCAGGATTAAATGCTGTAATTGTCAACTCATATTCAGTATTCCTTGCCAGTGTGTTTTGGATGCTATCGACATGCACACCCCCTCAACACCACCTTTCTCTATCAGCCCCCTCTTCATCATCTCCGAGGAGGTATTAGCAGCCGGGGTTGGCGGAAAAATGTGTATACTTCCATCACCGCTCACGCTGTGAGTTCAATGAGTTTGGCTCTGGAATCTACAGTACCCATTCTGTCACAAATTATATTTTTTTCCCCCACCCTTTAAAGGCTGTCTTGAACGCTAGATCTACATTTCTTCAAGCTGACCCATTTGAAAGGTTTTCTGAAGTAGATTACTTTGTCAATCTGTCAAATTCTGGGTCCTAATATTTTGTAATGAAGAGTTCTAATTCAGTATTGCAATGTGTAACATTTTTGAGAATCTGTTTATAGAAATGCAATGTAACATACAAAACTATGTTTTCAGTGGTGTACAAATAAAAACACTAAAGGTTTTAATTGCCTTAGAATAAGCCATTTCTATCTACATATACTGCGGGTCCCCCTCCATGGTTAAGTCACCATTTGTGCCGCCATGTTTCTATAGTAGCCCTAAATGGACCAAGTATTCTACAGACCGTGTTTCGTCACTATTGTTCTTCTTCATTTCTTCCTCGTGTTTTTAGAGGCAGCTTGCATTGTCACCAAGTTGAATACGCAAGAAGTAGTAGGAGTCATCATGTGGTTTATTAGAAGCAGAGGTAGTTTGTAGAAGTAAGACGATTAAGAAACGCTTGACTGGCTACTCTCTGCTGTCTCAGATGATGACATCTTCGTCCTGTATCGGCAACCATTGCTTCTCAAGGGGAGGGGCAGAGGGAGGGGCTAATCCGTTTACTGTAATTTGTAACATCACCGCTAGATGCCGCTGAAATCTACACACTGCACCTTTAAAGAAAATGTACAATGGAACACCCTACCTGGTTAAAGAACCCACAAAATTGTGATTTATCAAGTAAAAACATGCATGCGTACAAAGATTCACAGTGTTTTTTACTTGCTAAACAATGTTGCACTTTCATTTTTCAGTCTGTCAAAAATATCTTTGATTGAAATGTCAAATAATTAATCAGTTCTGCATAGCAATATCAGAAGAATCTTGCGTAACAGGAGAGGAAGGTGTGAAGACAAAATATTTTTATTGGATTTTGGATGTTATACACCTAACCAAACTGAAACACTTGCCCTTTATCTTCATTCATCTCATATCCTTTTGAAATTCTTTCATTCTCATTCCTCCTTTGCTGTCTGTCTCAAGAACCCAAATATGATTTTTGACACATATCAAATCAATATTGTGTTTCATGCTCTTTGAAAATCTGGCCTCTTCCTGTTGCACCATTTTTGCCAGGTTCATTCTATTTTGAAAGAATACCAGAACTAAAATACACGGCCCAAATTAATTTCATCATGTAGTAATGGTCATATATTTTATCTAGCTTTGTTTTATGTAAAGGTGCCACAAAATTAATTTGGTGCATAACATTTAGCACGTCTAGGACATTGACTGGTGTACAACAAGCTCATTTTTATTTCACACTAAGAGATATGGCAGTGTGTAAGACATGATTTACCAAGACTAATTCATACCGTTTCATGATTGCCGGATTTTAGCTCATTAATAATTTGCTTGAGAAATAATGATTCCTGGTTCACTGAATGTTTACCTCCATAGAACAGACCTGCCATAGACATGACAGGAGTACCAAGATGTATTCCATTTACATAACACATTTATGTACTTTTCTTTATATATGTGAGTCTGTAAGCTGTTGGAGATAGAGAACCTGTGTAAATATTATGCTTAGTATTGCATTAGGAAGGCACAGAAGGCAGCCATGAATACATTTGCTGTAGCTGATAATATTTAAGTGTATATACACTCACTGGCCACTTTATTAGGTACACCTTGCTAGTACCGGGTTGGACCCCTTTTGCCTTCAGAACTGCCTTAATTCTTTGTGGTTTATTTTGTACAAGTTGATGGTAACATTCCTCAGAGATTTTGGTCCATATTGACATGATAACATCACACAGTTGCTGCAGATTTGTCGGCTGCATATCCATGATGCGTATCTCCCGTTCCACCACATCCCAATGCTGCTCTATTGGATTGAGATCTAGTGACTGTGGAGGCCATTTGAGTAAAGTGAACTCATCGTCATGTTCAAGAAACTAGTCTGAGATGATTTGAGCTTTGTTACACGGTGCATTATCCTGCTGGAAGTGGCCATCAGAAGATGGGTACACTGTAGTCATAAAGAGATGGACATGGTCAGCAACAATACTCAGGTAGGCTGTGGCGTTTAAACGATCCTCAATTGGTACTAAGGGGCCCAAAGTGTGCCAAGAAAATATCCCCCATACCATTACACCACCACCAGCAGCCTGAACCGTTGAGACAAGGCAGGATGGATCCATGCTTTCATGTTCTTTACGCCAAATTCTGACCCCACCATCTGAATGTAGCAGCAGAAATCTAGGCTCATCAGACCAGGCAACGTTTTTCCAATCTTCTATTGTCCAATTTTGGTGAGCCTGTGAGAACTGTAGCCTCCGTTTCCTGTTCTTAGCTGACAGTAGTTCAGCAGTTTTTGAAATACTCAGACCAGCCAGTCTGGCACCAACAATCATTCCACGTTCAAAGTCACTTAAATCACCTTTCTTCCCCATTGTGATGCTCAGTTTGAACTTCAGCAAGTCGTCTTCACCGCATATAGAATGTTCCCGGGTTTTTTTTGTTTTGTTTACAATTTATTTATCTATGTGCAATGACCCAGGCCTTTAACTTTTTTTTTATTTTTTTTTATTTATTTATTTTTTACAACTGCTTCAAAAATAAATAAATAAATAAATAAATAAATAAATAAATAAAAATAAAAGTATGTGCATATAAAATACATATATTAACATTTAGATTAACATTTTTTCATTTACTGTTACAATTACACATCTCATGTTATGAATTCAACATTGACTTCCATGGACTGAATAAACTGTTGTGCATTGATTGAAATGGGATTGCTCTGGTTTTGCTGTGCCACATGGTTTACATGAATAATTAATCAGATAACAGACCCAGCAGAATGGCTCACATTTCACACATAACCCACAAGAGTGGTGACATCCAGAGTGCACATTAGCTAAAACGCAAGCTCTGAATTTCACCACATGGCAAATAACTAAAAGTGACAGCAAATATAACAACAGCATAAATAAAAGCAGCAAACTGTGAAACAATATTAGTGACATTAATCTGCATAATTTATTGATTCTACACCCTGCTCAAAACTGCTTAGAGCTCACATTCAACAGAAATGATGGGAAAAAGGAAACACTTCGTTGTTATTTTAGGTTTTGCTGCTTCTTATTTTTAATGACACGTTCGCATAGAAGAAACATACCTAGGCTGTCAAAGGTTAAGACTTTTCTCTGGATATGAAAAATGTGGCGAGGAGAGAGGGATCAGGCACTTCTGACACAGAGGCACAAAGGGGTCACACAGAGTTTAAAACATAAGTGATTCATTTGCAAGTTAACCTTTTTGCAAAGATCTGCTCTTTAGGAGGTCTTTGTAAATAGTTCACGTTCTTTTTTTCCTTTTCTATGCCTGATTTAATGTGTTTACTTGGACAAAATCACTTTTCATTGAGACCCTTGTTAATATATACTTTTATAGACATGTATAATGCAGAGTTATGGGACAGGTTGTGTGCTTGTATTTTTGGACAAAAAAGATACTCAGTATGAATCCACAACATGTGGTGTGGGGAAGCAGTGAGCTATGGGATTATTATTATGTGTGACTTATTGTTGGCCTCAGATGGTATTCAGCATTACTATACAACAGCTTCAGGATTGTGTTACTACAGCTGTTTCACATTGTTGTTGCATCACTATTATTTAATCTTCTGTAATCTCTTAGAACAATATGTAAACATATAAACTCTTGAATATCTTTAATGGTAAAGTTAATTGCTTAGTTATTTCTTGAATAAGCAATATGCTATTCTTGCACATTTTCTGTGCTTTATATATATTATATAAATATTTTATATATAATTTATTTTTTTTTATATCCAAATTGTCCCTAAGCAGGGATCATTGGAGCATAAACACTATTCCAGGTTCTTTTAGTTCTGATTGTTACAGATTGTCTCCTGGCAGGTTTTTCTGTTCCCACTGTGATTTCCTTCTATTTGCCCTCATTAAGATGCCAGCACCCCGAGTCCTTTACCATCTGCTGAAGCTAGACTTACAGGCCCAAGGTGGACGTCAGCCACAGTCCCTTCTGAGGTCAGAAAACCATCACCATCTTTTTGGACATGCCCTCAGACAGAACGCTGAAATATGAGCCTTTAGAGGAATTATTACGAGTACAACTTCTTGATTTTTAACTTCAGTGTGCTCATCCTTTTGTTACAGCACATTCTGATACATTTTGAGCTCTTTAAAAGTAAGGCCTCTTTCACACATCATGTGAAAGCTTTTAGTACATATATTAACAAGCAGAGCGGTGCTGCATAGTCAGCAGAAGATATATGGTGAAAATGCACTACTAAATCCATTGATCAACACACTCCCTTGTAAATTAGGTTTATTACGAAGCAACGGAAAATACTGGAGTGAAATACTAATTCTTGTTCTGAAAGAAGACAGTCTGATGCAAGTTCAGCATGCTCACAAGCACATAAACACTTTCTATTCAAGCCATTTATAGCTACTTTTGGGGTTTGATGTTAGTTCTGTGTGGAATAATTACCAATCAGATTTTTCCTAAAGTTTTTATAATAATAATAATAATAATAATAATTATGTATACACAAAAAGTCTGAGACACCCCTCCAAATCATTGAATTTAGGTGTTTCAATCACTTCCATGGCCACGTGTGTATTAATAAATCAAGCACCTAGGCATGCAGACTGCTTCTACAAACATTTGTGAAAGAATGGGTCTCTCTCAGGAGCTCAGTGAATTCAAGCATGATACCATGATAGGTTGCCACCTGTGCAATAAGTCCATTCGTGAAATTTCCTCACTACTAAATATTCCACGGTCAGCTGTTAGTGGTATTAGAACAAAATGGAAGCAATTGGGAACAACAGCAACTCAGCGGGTTCAGTGCATGGTGAGGCGTACAGTGTACAGAAGTCAATAGGAACAGACCTTCAAACTTAGTGTGGTCTTCAGATTAGCTCAAGAACAGTGTGTAGAGAGCTTTATGGAATGGGTTTCCATGGCCGAGCAGCTGCATTCAAGCCTAATATCACCATGTGCAATGCATAGCGTCGGATGTTTTGTTGTATGGGTTTCCATGCCAGAGCAGATGCATTTAAACCTTGTGTTATCTGGTTTGATGAATAGTGCTTCTCTGTCTGGCAATCCGATGGACAAGTCTGGGTTTGGCAGTTGCCAGGAGAACGGTTCTCGCCTGACTGCATTGTGCCAAATGTAAAGTTTGGTGGAGGCGGGATTATTGTGTGGGGTCGGGCTTGGCCCCTTAGTTCCAGTGTGGTTGTTTTTCTTAATGCTTCAGCATACCAAGTCATTTTGGACAATTTCATGCTTCCAACATTGTGGGAATGTTTGGGGATGGCCCCTAACTGTTCCAACATGACTGCACACCAGTGCACAAAGCAAGGTCCATAAAGACATGGATGAGCGAGTTTGGTGTGGAGGAACTTGACTGGCCTGTGCAGAGTCCTGACCTCAAGCCGATAGAACACCTTTGGGATGAATTAAAGTGGAGACTGTGAGCCAGGACTTCTCGTCCAACATCAGTGCCTGACCTTACAAAAATTCAAATAAACACAAAACCATGTGGAAAGCCTTCCAAGAAGAGTTGAAGCTGTTATAACTGCAAAGGGTGGGCCAACTCCATATTAAACCCTACAGATTAAGAATGGGATGTCATTAAAGTTCATGTGCATGTAAAGGCAGACGTCCCAAAACTTTTGGCAATATAGTCTGTGATATTAGGGGTGACTATACCGGTATAGTGACACATTCTGATACATTTTGTGCTCTTTAAAAGTAAGGCCTCTTTCACACCTCCTGTGGAAGATTTTAGTACACATATTAACAAGCAGAGTGGTGCTGCATTTGCTGTGCATATAGTGCACTGAACTCAGCAGAAGACACGGATTGTGTTTTTCTATGATATGTATTTTTCCTATACTGTGGATACCGTTATATATTCATGAATTCAAATTTTGCATTTATATCGTTTTGTTCAATTTGGTACGATTTGCAAATTTTAACACAAATGACGATAAAGAGTCGAGGATGAACGTTTTTGTTCTCTGTGTGCAACACCGTACTACACTGGCATTAGTAATCAAACACATAGAGCATCGTAACAGAACAAATTAATAGAGCGCAAATCGCCTACTCCAGTGGTTTCCAAACTGGGGAGCACGGCAAGGCTGAGGGATAGAGTAGTCAGCAGATTATTTTACAAAATAAACCTCTGCAGGGTGATAAAGACTACACTGTGTAATTTTCCCATTTATCATGGCCACTTGCCTTATAGGTAAATAATAGAGCGCAAAATATTAGTTTAACATTTTATTTACCTCAACATGACTCACAGTACCCAGTTGTATCAATAACAGACCACTAGATGGCACGATTGAAGAGTCAGAGTTGTATTGCAGGGAGCCATGTAGAGATATAAATGAATGATGCATGGTTCTGCTCTAAGCGTCTACATCAGACGTGAGTGCCGCGATTTGACAAAAGCAAATAGAACCCAGTGATGTTCTGAGCTGTGGATGTTGTGCGACGCAACACGACAATTCCCATTCCATGAACCGTCACGGTACGGATGTCATGGCTCGGTTCATGCAGTCAGACGACGAATACAGACAGTCACAGGTGGTCATTCCAGAAGGTGGTGCTTGCAGAAATGCAACACTAATCGTCATCACAGGAAAGAGCAGAAGAAAGACGATCTACGCACCAATCCAAAACAAGAATGTCGAGTTCAGATGCCATGCAAGAACTCGAAGTTTGGGGTTCCCAAATTCCCAGGGGTCCATCTAAAATAGTCAAGAAAAAAGTGAATTGCAAGCAAATTTCTCGCCGAAAACCATGCCCAAATAATAAAGAGCCAAATCAACAAGAACAGTACACATTAAAATGACTGTATGCATAAATGCATGGTCTTTTCCAATTCCAGTTCGACTCTTTTAGTGCTGCTTGTGAGCACATAAGACATTGTGTATTTCCTAATGAATGTATATTTTGAATTATTCATCCATGCACATTTATTTATGTATTTATTTATTTGGACCTTGTAATATTTCTTCTTTCTGGTTACGTATACCAGACTTCTCCAATCATTTCGCATAAACCCGCCCCTTTCTTACAATTCACTGCAAGCTCACATTCAGATCTGCCTTCATCCAATCAGCAAGCAGTAAATACAACCAAGCCTCCACCCTACATTTTTTTCCAATAATCTGTTACACTTGGATATACATGTACATCACGATAAATAATAAAAGATCTGTCACTAATTCCATTACTCCTTGCTGATAAAACAGTAAGTTATTCCTAATGTTTTTACATACTGTATAACATGAATGTACAGGATATGATTGCATCAATACATGCATTACAAATCATTCTGTTTCGGCAATATTGGCTTTATAAGTTTATAAAGTTCAGATGATTGTGGCATTATTTACATGATTTTAATAGCAAATGTTTTCATATAAGTGATTTCTCATGTTGTTGGGAGTCTGTGAACAGTTTGGAGTTATGAAACTTTCTTTGGATAAAGTTTCATATATTCTCATCTGCCAGACTGAGCAGACTGTGGCTTGGTGTCTGTTTAACTATTCCACTTGTCTTTCCTAGCCCCAGTGAATCCAGGGCAGATGTCTTCCTTCTTTCAGAGCTTATTAATAGTGGGTGGTCAAACACCATGTTGAGCAGCCAGCAAGTGCATATACCTGCATTAATTAGCTTTAGCATTAACCTTCATGCTTGTCTTATCCCAGTCTACTCTGCTCTTACCTCTGTGTACTCTGAATGTACTCTAAGTCGGAAGAACACAGATTTGACACTTTGAAAATGAGACCTGTGGTAAAGTGAAAGGTGTGATTATCATAATGAACATGTGGTTACTTCTGACACGTGTATCTGGCAATAAAGAGAGCTCTTTTGACACATACAGTGCAGTGCTGTTGGACATGTCAGGCATCAGGCGGCATGCTTCACTATTCTGTTCTATCTGCTCAAGACAGGGTTTTTGATGCTGCTAGCTAATTCCTTTTCAGGCCAGGATTGTAAAAACACACAGGGAGGGTTGCTCTGCAAACTATATTGTCTGTTTATGACAAACCTCTTTTGACAGGTCTAATAATATTGAAAGATGTCAGACAGTGTCATCTTTGTAGAAGTAGTTTTTCCAGCTGACATGAGATTTTAGTCACAAATCCTGGATCCAGTATATGACATTATATTATTTATATATATATATATATTCTTTATAGTGACACTGAAATATTAAAAATATATGAATACTGGAGTTTAACTTGAATATAGAATGCAAAGTGTGCCAGTTACACTTTTATGTTAATACAGTTCCACCATTTTTGTGGACATATGACTACATTATTTTCATAGATTTGTAATGAGAATCATTCATATTGTTGGCACAGAAACTTAAAAGGAAATTTAAGAAACTTCTAAACTTCCCTGCTGTTTTCTGCAAAAATAAAAGCTTAAGGGTTTATCTTTATTATTATTATTATTATTATTATCCTGTTCAAATTGTATGCTGTTAATGTTGTGTCAATTTCTCCCTATGGTATTGGAAGTCATATCAATCTTGATTATCTAATGTTTGAGTGAATAAATCTAATATATATATAATATATATATATATATATATATATATATATATATATATATATATATATGAAAATTATTTGCAATCTGTAAATGATACTTCAACAGCAGTTTAGAGAAACAATAATTATTTAATTAGAAAGCAAAGACTATTTAGTGCATAAAACTCAAATGTATTTCTGAGTCTAAAAATGATGGAGCAGGTCACACATATCCACCTAGTGCTAAACTAAGTGCATCTGTTTTCACATCTGTCTGACACAAGTTAGCAGAAACAAGCTTGCACTGGGGCACAGTTTATCACAACAACATGCTTTCCCGCTCTCTTCCTCCCTCTCGCTCCCTCTTTTTCCTGCTCTATATCTCTCACTTTGAAACTTAGGAAGCCTGTGGTGGTGTTGACCATTTGATGTGGCTTCTCTGTTGTGGCGGCGGGGAGGAGAATTCTCCTTCCCTGCAGGAGCATCAGACTCTGTGTGCGTGGAGGAAAGCTCCGGCTGAGATGGTGGCATTTTGTAAAGAAAGCTGGGAAAGAACACATGCAGGAGGAAAGAGGGGAGCCAGAGAGAGTTCTGTTTCAGAGATGCAAATGTAGACATTGTGTTAAGGTAGCAGAGAGGGAAAAAGACTTTGAAACAACTTTTAGGAAGCAGAAGAACTGTCAAAATGGAAGGCATTCCGCTGAGTAACCCAGAGGTTGGAGACACAATGACATGCAGGATATAAGAAAATGTGGAGCACAGAAATGGTGTTTTATTTTGTTGTAAATAATGCTCAAAATACAACACTCTCAGAATTTATTTGTATTTATTTAATTATTATAATTTTTTTCTTTCATTTTGGCAAATTGATGGCTAAATGTAAAATTTCATTTATTTTTATACGATCTGATTACACCCGTTGACAGATAAGTTTAAGAATGGACCCTAATTTTTTTTTTCTAGAAATCTGGTAAAAATCTGGCAGTGTATTTTTGAAAAAAAAAAAAATTAATAAATAAATAAATATCAGAAATGACATTTTAATTAAAAAAGCAAATTAAAGTTAAAAAATAAATAAATAAATAAATACTGAAATTATGTTGTGTTGTGTATTATATGAATTAAAGTTCTGGAAGCCCAAACGCAATTAAAATAGTTGGCCTAATGGTTAGAGAGTCTGATTTGTAACCCAAAGGTCACAGGTTGGAGTCTTTGGTCTGGCAGGAATTGTCGGTGGAGGGAGTAAACAACCGGCGCTCCCTTCCGCCCTCAATACCATGACTGAGGTGAGACCCTTGAGCAAGGCACCAAACCCCCAACTGCTTCCCCGGCACCGCAGCAATATGGCTGCCCACTGCTCTGGGTGTGTGTTCACTACTGTGTGTGTGCACTTTGGATGGGTTAAATGCAGAGCACAAATTCCGAGTATGGGTCACCATACCCATCCGAGTATGGGCGGCCTATCACGAATTCAAATGCAGTCCACCATGCTGAACACAATTAATAAAAATAACTTTCAGTTTTACAATTCATTTTAGTTTTTACATTAATTTAAAAATGTACCAAAGAAATATAAGCTATAGCCTAATGTTTTTGTGTTCAAAATTTTTCAAAATATGGGAAACACCCATACTACGCAGCAATCATCCTTTATTGCAGAAATGTGGCAAAACATCTCTGGAGAGCACCTCGTATTAATAAATTTGAAAGTGCTCTCCATATTTGGATCAACATAGGCTACATTTGTGGACGCACATTTTCTGCAATGTCGCGCATCAAGTGACGCTTCCATGCACATCTTACAGACTACAACTTATAGTGACAACTTCATTGTGCTGTTATTCCTTTCGAGGTGAATTTCACAAAATTGGTCAGCTCTTGACAGCATCAGGTGTTTTATTTATGTGGAGTAGAATTATTTATTTATTTCAATGAATGTAATAGATTATATCACAATATTTAGGCTATAATATTATAAATCAGGTTGGTTTGTATTGGTGTTGTTACGTAATATGGAAATGATATGCGTGTGGCCCACAAGACTTGCACTTGGATCATAGTGTGGCCCAGTGGAAAAAAAGGTTGAGAATCACTGCATTAAAGCATGTTCTGTCAAGAGGATGTAAGAGTTTTTGTCATCACTACACCAGGCTGTGACAAACTCTGCAAAAGAAAAGTAACCAAGAAAAATGTGCAACACATTTTTAGAAATGGCCATGGTTCTCCAAAACAGCAGGAAGCATAAAAGTGAAATCCATTATCCAAACGTCCAACTTTAATATACCTCAAAACCCCTTTTTGCCCATTATTGACAAAGCTGAAATGGTGAGAGATTTGTCTGTGAAACAATTGTTAGGTTCTTGCATCTGTTAATAACAGTTATTCCCTCCATCCATTTTATTTTGAAAATAAATTATCATTCAAAGCACACAGATCTTGTATGCTTAGCATTTTACAAGCACAGTCCTATCTCCTTAATGAATTCATTAGATATCGCTGGCCGAGACGATCCTTCAGAAGAGGCTCTGCGAGACACTCTCTGGTCAGTAGGTCCCTGATGATACCAGGGGAAGTCCATTCAGAAACAAGCGAGAGACCATTCACCAATATCTCTCATCTGTGTGTGCGACCGCACAGCCGTGCGTGGGCTTATTTGTTTTCTTGTCACTTCTGAAGATAACGTATCACTGTACTGCTCAGATAATTACTCTTCTGTGAGTGTGAGGGGGGATAAAGATGTTTAATCTTCTAAGACTCATTACTCACTGCAATGTTAATGGGAAGTACAGAGAAGAAGCAAATGGAGGCAGGGGACTTCAAAGATCAGATGCTGCATGTTGAGTGTGTGTGTGTGTGTGTGTGTGTGTGTGTGTGTGTGTGTGTGTGTGTGTGTGTGTGTGTGTGTGTGTGTGTGTGTGTGTGTGTGAGAGAGGCTGGTGAAGATGCACATGATTTTGCATCTTATTCAATATGGCTTAAATTTCTAAGAAGCATTTTAACATCCACAGTCATTCTGAACCCCATTTTATGGTCTGTTTGAAGCATAAAGGCCTCTATATACTCACAGCAAAGTTCAGTTTTATTCTTCACTCAGGATAAAAAGAAGTTTGAAATACTCAAACAGTGGTAGTATTATTAGCAAACATCTGCTGAAAGTAATTTTTGTAAAGTATAAAGATATGACAGTATAAAAATGTGTTATGTGCTTTCCTCTCAATAACAAAATGAACACACCAGAAATTATGGTGAGAAAATAGCTGATAAGAAAGCATCTGATCTAGCGATGAGGATATGAATGCACCAGCTCTGCAATTCAACACTCCACTCAAGTCACATTACATTTATTTATATAGCGCTTTATCCACCTTATTTTTCGAAGTGGAAGTAGGTGTTTTTTTCTGTGAATGTGTGTGACTTCTGCTTCATCAGCCGCTATAGGGAAATAACGAGAAGAATATCAAGTGCAGTAAATTGTAAAACTGTTTGTGCTACAAACCAGTGTGTTTATAATTAAGACATAATTAAGACAATATGTTAAAATAACACAGTAACACACCAGTCTGCAGCATGATGAGCTGTTTTTGTACAGCTAAAAATAGACAAATGGTAAATTTACAAATGGCTGCAGCCATTTTTATGTGAAAAATAGATAGATTGCTTTATAGTAAACAGTTTTAAACTATTAAACATGAAGAATCAGTGTCAGTGTTGTTTTCAGTTAGAATTACAACTTTAATTTCTACTATCAAGCAGCTCTCCAATGTGTTCGTGTTTTACTCGGATGACAGATCTCAGTGGACTAAACAGAAGAAATGAACTGGAAAAGATTTCTAGACCGAAACTAGACCACGAACCAATGGTGGTTTGAAAGTGTTTACCAGCCAGAACAAACTTTCCTAGAAAGCTTCTTTTGGCACACTTAACTCCTAAAAACAAACTCCAAACAAACTTTGTGTTACCCTGATTTTATTTGAAATGACATTACACCACCAGTTAGTTCTTTGATTTAGCTTGAAGTATATCAGGGCCTTAACGTTTTAGCATACAGTCTGCTGTTAACCCAGAAAAGCTTCAGCTAAATTTGATATTTTGTAAAAAGCAAGTGTAATGTATTAAGTTCAGAAATGCTTGTGTAATCTTGTGGACCAGCAGCATCACAGGGAAAAAATCTAACTGAAGTCTTTAGTCTTCTCGTAACCTGAAACGAGTAAATAATGCAACATATTTCTGAGTCAGCAGGAAACGGGACTTTGGCCGCTTCTTACACATTTGAGGCCTAGCAGCTGGAAGTGAGAAAAATTGTACCGGTGAATAGACAATGGTAGCTGTTGTTTCGTTGTAGTTTCAGATTGTTATTTCTCGAGCAGTCTATTTTTAGCAAAGTCACTTATTTACGCTCAACGGGGGGATATGGGCAGAGGTGGGTGGTTCTCTGGCATGATGAATATGCCATACACATTATGTGTCACTCCTCATCTCTTCACCTATCAGTCTGCGTGTCTCTGCCCACAGCGGTGTTTGAACATGGTTGAGTGAGCCTGTGAGATGACCGAAAGCCACAATCCGAGCCACTGTTTATTTTTGTCACCCACTGGCTACCAACCATCAATCTGACATTCTTTAGATTGTCAAGGACATCTGAGTAAATCTTAGCGATCGCTTCTCACTCGAGGTGCTGTCAAGTGCAGCTGAAGGTCTTCCTTTGGCTGATGAAATCTGCTTATGTTGGTGAAATATTTAGGCATGAAAAAGTGTGTGAGACACACAAAAGTGTGTCTTTTGTGGGACGTAATGTTGTCACAATACCAAAATTTCACCAGTATGTACAAATACCAGTGAAATTCTCAAACCAACTTTGATTTGTTTCATCACGACTTTAAAAAAATAATAAATAGATCTTTTCTTCTGTATTGTAACATAAATAGGAGTCTAACGAATTATCAAAAAGAAAAAAAAAATGTCATCATCATAATTTCATGGCAACATTAAATCACTGAATAATAATAATAAAAAAAATTAAAAACAGTTTTTAAATTGATTATTCAAAAGGTTATGCTAATAATTATAAACAATAACACATTAAAACAATGTAATTTAAATGAGATTTTTCACTTATTTTAATTAAACACTGCTTTAAAAGACATTAAACAGTATATAAAATGAATAACTTTATAATAAAACAGTCCTTGAAGTTTTAAGTGCAAGTATTTACTTATACATGCTTTTTGTCATCTAGACAAGAGAAGTGAAGGATTTTCCTATTCTTGTCAATTGCTTTTGATTACTAATGACATAATAGACAGTCAACAGATAAGTCAACAGGCTGCATTTAAATTGCATGATAATTACTTGTTAAAGTAGTTAAATGTTTAGTCATTTTAGATGATGTTTACATTAATATCCCAGCATTTTACCATTCACTCGCCATGGAGCACAGCCACATCACCTCAAGACACAAATGCCTTTCACAGCAGCTACCTCTCAATCAAGAGTACTCAGTAGACATCAGTAGACACCGTGTGGTAGGTTTTGATAGGCTAGATGTGAGAAACTCAAACATTTGAAGAATTTTTGAAGGCAATTAAAGGAAACTGGCTCCTTTCATTGTCTCACTCTCCAGCTGGGGATGAATGAATTTATTTTGGCAGAGGATAGATGGGTCTCTCCTTGCATATATTCCAGTGACCATCCTTCAGTAGACCCACAGAGTAAGCAGTGACAGCTGTTTACAGCCCCCATCTGTTCGCTCCATCTCTGTGCGTCTCTCACTACACGGGAAAACCATATTTAGCTTTCTATAAACTCATTGTGCTATGACACGATCCACCGTCTGGGTGACAGTTCAGCTCAGAGTAACAAAATACCAGTTGCTTCTGCCATTAGAGAGCAGTGTCTCTTCCTAACCTGTTGGCTGGCAGGTTAGCCTGCAAGGATCCCTGAGGTCCTGTGTGTTAATGAATGTGAGGTACAGCTGGTTAACCAGTCAATCAAGCCTCTTAGTGTCAGCAGCCTCAGCCGTTCTCCAGTCACTTTAAGGGATCAGATTAATTCCTGTTGTCATGTGGCATATTGGGTTTGTTTCACACAAATGCTCTTTTCTTCCTCCACCCCTGCCCGTTCATAACAATTACATCCCTGTTGTGTCACTGGTATACAAGCCTTAACAGATTGATGGTTGCTGCACTGAAATACAATAAAGCATCTGAACAATAATTCCAAAACATTATACCACTGGAAATTTAACATACACCAGAGAATATAACAGAGAAGTTAAGCTCTCAGCAGAGCAGTCTGCTTAAATAATTCATTTAGACACCAGGGGTTGTCTGAAATCTTGTGTGAAAGGCCTATAAACCTTAAAAACTTTGGTAACACTTTATAATAACTTCCATTTATAAATCATTAACAAACATTATATAATGCTTAACAGATCATTAGTTAATATATATTAACATAACTAGAAATATGAGCTAATGTTTTTGTTAATGTTTACTAATGAATTTACTAAACATTACCTAATGATTAACAAATGATTATTTAATGTAGATTGAAATGCTTACAAATGTCAATAAACTTCCAGTTCATCTTTGATAATAATCTATGAATTATCTGTTTATGTTTTTGCAGTACATAATCTAAAGTGGAAACTGTTCATCATGTGCAAATGTTTATAAACGTTTACTAATCATTAATACCTTTATGAGCAGTCATCTCAATGGCAAAAATGTCATGAAATGTCATTTTGCAGTAGCCAATCTAAAGATGAAACTATTCATCATTTGTAAATGTTTATAAATGATTACTAATCATTTAGTATCTTTATGGGCGTTGGGCTTTTAGTTAATGGAACAAGGTTTGTGTAAAGGGTGGCTTGTTAAGTTTAGCTAAATGCTTGCTAAAGATATAACATATTGTAATTTTGGTGCAAATATTTTTATAACAATTTTTTTTTTATTCTGTTTTTCATTAGTTTATTAATCTTTATTTTATTTTATTAATAGGTTATTAGTTGGATAATAAATTAATTTTTGAAAGAAAATTCTTTTTTTTTTATCAAAACAATAAATTATAAACAGATTGAACCGTGTTCCCTTATAATAATCAAATTGACCCCTTTACACTGTTGACCCTTTAACCAACCCGTAAACCTACCCAAACCTGTCCCTAACCCTTACCCGTATCACACCTCAGTAGCAGCTAAAGTGTCGTGTATTAATACAAGCTTGTAATCATTTTATAACATGTGTTAAATTCATTTGTAGATTTACAATATGTGCTTGATCATATGGAATTGAAAGTTTAATGACATATTTTTTAAACTATCTAATGTTTAGTAAGATTATCTCACGTTTCTTTGAATTTATATTAACTAATGATCCATTAAGCATCATATAATGTTTGTTAATGATTTAATGAAAGTTATTATAAAGTGTTACTAAAACTTTTGATTTTGTCAAGCCAGCATTCAAAGGATAAACTGTGCATTTTAAGTTTAAAATGACATGAAGCTCTTTGAATGAAAAATTATTTTATTTCTTCTTGCACTACTGTTACAAATTTTAGGTTCAGTAAGATTATTTAATGATTTTGACAGAGGTCCCTTATGCCCACCAATGCTGCATTTATTTGATCGTAACACAGCAAAAAACAGTATTATTGTGAAATACAGTTACAATAATAAAATAACAGTTTTCTATTTTAATATATTCTAAAATGCCAAGTATTCCTGTGATGGCCATTACTCCAGTCTTCAATGTAACTTAATCATTTGGAAATCATTCTAATATGCTGATTTGGTGCTCACTGATCCCAAACAGTAATGTACATTCAAATGCAGTTCTGAATGCAATTGCAAATCTCATTTCTGTTTGCTACCTCAATTCAAATTAAGGAACTGAATTGGAATGTAAATGCATTTTCAATTCAATTTTGAATAATGCAAAATTCTGAAAAAACAAACAAACAAACAAAAAACAAGTGGGCTGCATCCGAAATCACGTGCTTCTCTGCTACACAGTAGGTGAAAACAGTAATTGAACAGTACTATGTCTGAATTCACAGTATTCATAAAACAGTGGACAAAAAGTCACCGGATGACCTACTATTTCCTGGTGAGATTCTGAAGTGTGCATACTTTGGACACTTTACTATGCCCTTTACTGTCTCATGATGCCACATACTACAGTATATAGAATGTGCTAATGGTCACAAAGTAAAAAAAAAAAAAAGAAAAAAAAAAGTACCTATGCAGAGAGTATGCATTTTTGGAAGCAGCCCTACAGTCCCATAATCTAGAAGCCATTGGTAGAACACATTTTGTAGGGTGGGCAGGCCATGAATACTTCTTGATTACCACAGATGACATTTCTTCATTTTTATGTTTCTCTCAAGTGGCTGAAGCAACTTCCTATTTCTTTTGTCCTCTTTATGTCCTCTTTTTGTCTTTTTGTTCTCATTGTCATTGATTCAGAGGTTGTTCCAGTGTATCCTTGAGAAAACATAGATCCTGGTAGAAAATGACCAAGGCTTAAGCATTCACCACTGAATCCTCATTTTTGGACATATAATACCTAAAGGTCATCCTTGCTCTATTTAGTTTTTTTTTTTTTATTATTATTGACTGTTAAATAGTTATTCAATATACTCCCGTCTTTTAATCATTAAGACTTTACATTTTTGAGCTATTTCAGTACAAAAAAGTTTGCAGACATATTTGTGTAAACTGTTAATGAAGTATAGACCGCAGTGAGTTGTCTTTTATAATGCTCCTGACTTTCTGGCATGTGCCTTGATACTGCAGCTGAACCTCATCATCACGGTACAAAATGAGTGCTAAAAGACATGCCCACATCACTGATGCTACCATAAAAATCCGTCCTAGCAATACAGACACAGGAAGAAGCTCTCTACCCTCCATTAAAATGGATAAGTGAGCGGTCCACCTGGCCTCATCTGCTGGAGAGATAACATTTTAGAGAGTCTGAAAGAGAAGAGAGAATAAGCTACAGCTGCAGAGCGTAGTGCGCTTTCTAATGCAAAGCTTTCATTGTGCCGATGTCAGTGGGAGTCGAGCTGAAGGGATGGATGTAAACACACAATGTGCTAAACGAGGGCATCTTACATCGTGTTATGGAGAGTTGTCATATCAGTGCTTTGTTGAGCCACCACAAATCCAACTCCCAGTGTGCTTTAGAGTGTCAAACTGACAAAGAATTTAAGATGCTTTTTTCTTTTCTCTGTGAACAGGCTCTGTCATTCAGCCTTCAGTGGGAACGTGGGATGTGAAAAAGTTGCCACCTATCCAGCAATATTTTATGCTTATCTGGTAAACATTATGCGTAGAATGTTTTGTACATAATATGAATCAATTCTATAAAAGGTGGCGTGACATATAGGACAAACAGCAGTTCAGCTAAAATAGATATTGACAGCTTGTCTCTCATGTCATTGTAACATTGTGAACACATAAAACTGTATTCAGTTTGGGAGGATTGAATTGTCCTCATCTGTTCTTAGACAACCTAGTGAAGCTTTGAGAAGAGCATCAGATTTGAACGTTCTAAAAATAGAAGCATTTTCTTTTTGTCATCTGCTGCTCAGTCCCTTGCTGTCAACATACTTGTCAAATTGGTATTGATATAACTATTACTGCAGATAAAAAGCCCATTGCACTGACTCATATTTGACTGACTTTTTGTATTTTTCTACTCTACAGTTGTGAACTAGTTCCTTCTGAAGACAAGAAAAATCAACTCAAATATTTTTCTCACATAATACCCCAGCAAGCCTCTTGCTGAGACCCCGTTTTAATAGTGCAGCACAGGCTTTCATCACTCTCTGATATCTTTTGGCTACAATCCTTGAAAACACAAGAAACACATTGTACGATACGGTTTGATTCTGTTGTGGTGCATTGAAAAGAAAAGAGAACTAGAGCAAAACACAACAGAAACGTAAATAAAAGAGTCCCTCAGCGCAGTGCATTGGAGAGTGACCTACTAAATGTTCAGAGGCACTTTCTCTTTTATGAAGTTCCACATCAAACCATTACATCTACCTGTAAGATTTAAGCTGAAGTGTATTGTGTTTGGTTACTTCACATTCAACCAGGTGTCCTTTTCATTTTGAACATGCATCACATGCCTGAAATGGCTGTTGGAACATATTTGTCTTTGGGTGGCTATTTTATCTATTTATGACCCTTGACAAGCACTTCAGGGCATGACTTTCTAGTGCTGTAAAACTACAGCTTGCTTTTATTCTGTCCAGTTTGTCTGCTTATTGTATCATTACAGTATATGGATCTATAATAAACAAAATAACTGAAGTATGTTATGTATGCCTTTTCTTTCCCTTCTAATATGTCTCAAGAAAAAGCATTAGTGTGAAATCATGCTTTTCTTGACCACCAAGTCATTCATAAGGGGGAAAAGACACCTTACTTAATAGATTGCTACAGCCTAATTTGCATACCATCCATTCTAAAAAATATTATTTGAAATTAGAATTATTACAGCATGTCCCAAATCGTAGTATGTTGAAACAAGTATATCAAAGGTTCCCAGATGGTTTACTTTTCCAGGTGGATATTCAAAGTGCAGATCTGTGCACACTCTAACAGCTGATAATGGCCACTGGACAAGTGACTACAACTAAAAACACGAATAAAAACTGTTTAACAAGCTAAAAAACATGGTGAAAATGTGAGACCGATGGTTAAGTAGAGAGTTAACAGAGATCTTGGCATGAGGGGCCCGTTACTGGCAGATCAATGCATTTTTATTAAAAAATTTGATTACACAGCTTTCTGGAATTCTTGATTCTGATTGGTAAAATGTGCAGTCATTCAGTGGTCAGAATATCTGTTGTCTTCCACATCATGGAACTGATATCTTTTGTTTCACACAAATGCAATTACCACAATGCAACAGTCAGGTGTCTTTTAATACAATCGATTGTATTAAAAGACACCTGACTTTTTAATATACTTTTTACAGACTTTGTTTTTTAACACTTTTAATACTCACATACTTTTGCAGTATTCATGTAGCACTAATTGTTTTGTACATGTGTAGTGGACATTTATTTTGCCTGTAGATGCTTTAAGATGATACAGGTTGCAGATAAAATTTTTATTGTTAAATCAATACAGTGTATTTATTTATTTGGTCAGTCTCATGTCATAAGTGGGAATGTCTATAGTCATCCACTCCACATCAGATAACGAGGTTGACTGGCTGTGCAATATCACTTATTTAATAAAAATAAATAAATTAATAAAATAAATAAATAATAGTAATACTACTACTACTGATAATAATTTCAGAGGAACTGCTCCATAAAGGGTTTAAAAAAGGCCAAGGGATATGTAGTGGATCTACAGCAGGCCTCCAATCTTCCTCAACAAGTGTCTCTGTTTTCACTGCATGGAAAACATTTTCATGAGACATGATTATTAATCAAAGCAGGCAGCAGCAAAAAAAAATAAACAGGTGTCATGTAAAGTAAGCAGTTAAGGAGATGAGATTAGACACATCTGAACAGCAGTGGAACCTTGGGGCTCCATTCTTGCAGCAGTGGGTACCAGCAGCTTTGTTCATTTAATAAGTGTTAATCTGTCTCTGTAGAGGTGTTAAAAACCTCAGCACTTAAATCAGTGCTCTTCCTGCATCCCACAACATACGCTATGTGATCTGTGTGAATAGTAATAACAAAGTCTTTTAAATACACTTAGGTGAGAACAGGGCTTGTAATAATAATGTCTCTGTCATGAGATAGGCAAAGTGAATTAGCAATATTAGACGTTGTCATTTGTTCTACCATTTTTCATGGGTGCGTTTGTGTGTTGAAATTGCTTTAATTACACTGTTAGGTGGGTCAGACACAATGATGTGCAGGTCATGTTTGGCAATATTGCTCTTGTAAAAGCCATTATGCCAGGGTTGACGGGGCATGTGGGATGTGAAGTGAATATCTGCCGCTGTTCGTATGCCTGTTGAACCCTTAATAGCAGGGAATGTTGTTCTACGATACATTACTCCATCTGACTGGTCACTGCTGCCTTTGTCTTTTAACTATTGATATATACATATTATTAGCCCTTATTTATTAAACATGGATTTCATAATCATGCTACCTTGGTAGTCTTTCACTGGCAGATCATATACTGAATATAACCCTGTGTAAAGCCAAGTTATGTATTTCCATGAGCACAACAGAACAAGCATGCATTCATTAAAATCATGCAAATTAGTACTCATTTTTCTTCATAATTGATTGATATTGCTTGAGCTGTGTGTCTGATGCATACTGTTCATTACAGTGGATCATCAAAAGCAATTTTTAACCTGTCATGGTGTGATATCATATGTTACAGCCAAACCATCATGGATGATTACTTGCAACTCATTCTCTCTATATGAGTGTCTATATGATTGTATATGCCATTGTTTTTATTTTTAAGCATTAAAAACATTTACCTCAACACATTACAAGGCAGACTAACATTTTGCCCTTCATTTTGTCATAAATTCAACATGGATGACAAAAGAACCTTTGAAGTATTCAGTAGCCATCTTCTGTTGCAAACACCTTTAAAAAATCATTTTGGAAATAAAATATTGTGAATTATTATATTATTTTTTAAGAGTCTCAGACATATATTATAGCTGTAAGGAAAGAAGGCTGTGAGGAAGGAGGCTGTACTGATTGCATTTACCTTGAGACTTCTTGCCTTTGCCTCTAGTGTCATTTCTATGCACACATTATCTCAGATAAGTGTACTTGTTCTCTGTGCTTATATATTTGTTTCTTTGATTGCCTCACTGTCGTTGTGGGTGAATTGCAGGCACGGTGAGGTGACATTGTCATTGGGATCACTGCTTTCAAGCCATCTATTTTGCATTTGAAATGAATGTAGGGAGAACAAACTGTTTAAAGATTAAACCTTAAAGAATAAAACAAATTAGTGTAATAAAGGAAACCTGCTGCCTTCAGATGGGAGAGAGAAAAATGAAGGAAAGTAGAATGAAAGACAAGCAAAAAAAATTTTTTTTCTATCGGACAGACAGTGATAAGAATTAAGTGTGGTTGATCTGATTGCAGTGAAGAGGTAAGGTGACAAAGTGCCTTTCATTTCTATATTTGGGTTAAAGATTAAATGGTAAGGAAATTGAACCTTTTTGAATAGCTTCCTCCACTTATGCTTGGCAAACTGTCTCCTTCACCCCTCCTTCTGTGGATTAATGTGTGAATGCATATCTGTCAGAGAGATCGAGAGGAGACCAATTTGGTTTGTATTCACGTATCTGGGTGTGTGTAACTGTCTTCTTCAGCGCGTGTTGTAGAGGTGAAAAGCTGCTGAGTGTTTGTATGAAAGTGCAGTCAGATTTCATTTGCAAAGACTTGTTGTGCTAGGGGAAGTGTGTGCTAAAGAATCAGCAGTAACAGCCGCAGAGGTTACTTGCAGATGCTCTCTCCCCTGGTTTGTGTCTGTTTGAGTCTAATGGACCCGTTTTGGGCTTGATCAATGAGCACAGATCAGACACTGGCTACCAATCTCTCTTAATACAGAAAGAGTAGAAATACCTCTCTAAATACCTCTAAATACCTTTAAATGTAGCTGCAGTGATGCTGCTTATCTAGCAGAAAGGGACATTTAAAAATCTTATATCACACACATAAAACCATGTGGGATTTTTACATTATGAATTAGTTCATGTTCAGTTCAGTCTATCTCCTCGATTTGTGTCTGTACTTGTTTGCACTGCTGTATTGTAAGAAACAAATATACCGATCTGAAGAACCAATTTCACCAACTACTATTAGTTCAGTTTCAAGTCGAGTCAATTTTATTTGAATAATGCTTTTCACAATATACTTTGTTTCAAAGATTTTTACAGATCTTCATGCCTTATAGTCATATTTTACAAATAAGAGCTGTGTGATAATATTGTTTACATTTTGTAATGATGTAAACAGTCAAACAGTTGAGATTTTCAATATAGGATATATCAGTTTATGCATGTATGTATGTGAGTATATCCAAACCATAATATAGTTTATTATATTATTATGCCATATTGCTCACAACTTAGCATTTTTAAATGAGCATAGTACACAGAGTCATTCACAACTGAAACAGGACACTTCAGAAAGAGTTTATAAGCATTATAAGCATTTACCCCACAAATGTACCCCAAAACAGAGTAGATCTATCACTTTGCCTCTATTTTATATTGCTATTGTCATTTTATATTATTTATATTGTCTTATTTAGACTTCAAACGCCTATTCGTTCAGTGTAGGACATACACTGTATTCGTGCAGTAGCTCAAACCAATGAAATGTACTGTACTCAAAACCCATTATTGATTGTTGTTGATTGCCAGTATTTACGCATCCATTTACTCAATTATATATATATATATATATATATATATATATATATATATATATATATATATATATATGTTATATATATATGTATATATATATATATATATATATATATATATATATATATATATATATATGTATATATATATATGTATATATATATGTTAATATATATGTGTGTATATATGTGTATATATGTGTATATATGTGTGTATATATGTGTATATATGTGTATATGTATATATATATGTATATATATATATATATGTATATATATGTATATGTATATATATATATATATATGTATATATATTATATATATATATATATATATATATATATATATATATATATGTATATATAATATATATATATATATATATATATATATATATATATATATATGCACAAATATATAAAGTACAGTTTTATAATTGTACATAAAATATTACATTACAAAAAATAAAAATAAATAATAAAATCAAATTAGCTATCGAGAGATTAGACATTTTTGTCCCTTGACTGCTGTAATCCATTTTTTTCTACATTTTATTTTCCTATTTTTGAAAGTCATATAAATTCAATAGTGGATTGTTTCTTTTGCTGTTGGAGTGAATGGGAATTCAAAAGTAATTTTTGCTATCTTTCACTTTTCAGCCCTTAAAATGTGAAAAGGGTTCATTTTAAACATTTGAAAGCAGGAAAGCAGTGATGTTTTTAAAAAAACGAAAGACTTCAGTGAACACACACACACACACACACACACACAAACACACACACACATCAAATACATGCAGTAAGTACATGGAATGGAAAAACTATTTGTTCACTTAAAAGAATTGCTCAAAAACATAGATTAGTTCACCACTACTGATCACTAACATAATGTAAAATAACTGTTGTGGGTTGGTAGTCCATTGAATTGGAGGAGATGTTTCTGACAGGCACAGCACACTCCCAGAATTGAAGAGAGAATAAAGGAGCAGCGTTGGCTGTCTGAGTCACCGCAGTGCCTGCTTTTGCCTAGAACAAATTGAAGCTAATGCAATGAGGATGCAATCTTGCTCGCTCTTGCTGTCTTTCACCTCTCACTCTCCTGCATTTTCTTAGCTCCCTTTTACCACTCACTTTCCTTTTTTTTATTTGTGTTACCACTCCCCCCACAAGTTTTCTGCCCAGTCATCATGTCATAAACAGATCCACATTTTGGCGAAAGCCTCCCGCTGTTTGAACACTACAGTACTGACCTGTCTCCATTCCACCTGACTGAGCTTATGCTGAAGTGTGCTGAAGGCTTCTTGCAATAACTTTTCCTTTTCTTAAAGCAGTACTTCACCCAAAAGTGATTTTTTTTTCTATATTTATTCACCCTCATATAGCTCCTTTTTTTTAAAAATCTTTTTTTGTGTTCAGAAGAAAGAAAAACACTCAGGTTTGAAAAGACACGAGGGTTAGTAAATAATGATGTTAACTATCCCTTTAAGATTCTTTCTAAGTACTCACTTTAACACATGCATTAAAATATTCTTCCCTCTTTGTCCCCTGATGCTTTACAGGGGAGCTTTTAAGTCTGTGTTGAGTGTCAAGCTTCAAATTAAATCAGATTCTCAATAGATTGCCATTGGCATTATTATCCGTGCATGTGAGAAGCGTGTACAGGAGCTCAAGGACAACCATTGATGTGTGAGAACAACAGGAGAGGAGGTGCATTACCCTTCACCACCACAAGGGGCAGTAAAGCACCACTTTTTCCACAACTTTTGGGGGCAGCTTTCGGGTGATGCAGCTGAGAGGTGTTTTCACTCTATTCACAGGAAGATTTTTAAGAGTAACTGAGATAAGGTATTGCCCAAACACAAACTATTGTACACAACCCACATATTATAGCCGCACTGCACGGACCATTAGCACTGAGGATTTTGGGTCCACCGTCAAACTATGAATACACACTGAATATTTTGACACAAAAATCCTCCTTTCTGCTCTATGAGTGTTTCTTTTTTCTGAGAAAGGGACATGTTTGTCTTAGCCTGCTGCATCCCTCATGGCTTATTCATGAGCCGGTGTTGTGCTGGTGGTTAGCTGTGTGGGTTCAGAGCCATCCACACTCTTGCCACACTAAACAATGGCAGAGATCTCGCCATGTTTATTTATCAGAGTCAGGGTGCCTGGTGCTACAGGTTTCACATCATTTATCTCTGCTATCAGTTCAGTCGCTGTCTGCTGTAATGGGGCCTGTCTTCAAAGAGATAGCTCCACAGTGTACCATTCAAAGGCACCTTGTGGCTACTTAATGAGCCCCTGGATGTTTCTGCGTTTGTTCTTAATTGGTACATCCAAGTAGCTTGGGGTCCATGTTGGACCGTCAAGCTGGGACATAGTTCTGGAGGATGTGATAGAGCAGTAAGACACGATAACTAGTCCCAGCTGGAGATGTACACACATTTGGAAATGCTACAACCAACAGAGTTATGAAATTACAGTTCATTAATTCTTCCTTAAATTTGAACTGAATTCAGACTCTGACAGTTATATAGAATTAAGGCATTCTAAATTCTGAATGCCGCATAACCCTGATAAAAGAGAAGGAAATCATTCTAGAATTGAGCTTCTTTCTAAAAATGTTCCTTTATACTGCCACTCAATGTCAGTCAGCATGTATTCAGCCCGCTGTGCATGTGAATCAATCATCAGCTTACAAGCGCGTGATACAGTGTTTCCTGTGATTGTGATTCCTGTTCAAATACAATACAGAGTCACATGAAAAGTTTTTCATGTGAATTTTTTTTTCTAATTAGAGTAAAATTGCTCTAGAGAGGCAAATGTAAATGTAGAATAATTGTTTTTAGCTAGAAAATAATGTTGGCTTGACAAAGCCTTCTTTGAAATTTTTGAAAAAAGCCTTTAGTTTACAGATAGATAGATAGATAGATAGTTTCTTGAGTACCAAATTATTCTATATCAATGGTCCTTATGCTGCGTTCAGTTTGTCATTGAAGGAAAGTAGGAAATTCAGAGCTCTGTGTCAGGTTTTTTAAATAGAATGCTCACGGAAGTTGGAGTTCCTTCTCAGGAAGTCAGCCCGCCTTGCTCAACCCCAAGTTGAGAATTCAATATGGCTGCACCCTATGTGAAAATTAAGTGAAACCTATGAATACTATAATATTTATAAAGCTTCTGTTATATTCCTGTGTCTTTATTGAGTCATACACTCATTACTGTCCAACCTCTATCTGTGAACATGTTGCTGCAGCGAGTGTCTGCACTTACAAAATGTGGTGTAATGATCTGTTTTTGCTAACACTGCTAATGCTAACATGAGTGAACTCCATATACATACATCTCCATGTATAGATGACCCATTCGACGGCTCCATGCACGTAGATGCGGCTGCCATCTTGGAACGGTCAATTTGACGTTATTCACCAAACTGTAGGTTTTCACAGAGCCATTGAGCCATTCTGTGCAGGATTGTGGCATCGTTTGTATATTCGGCGATTACTATGGTGAGCTGACCGTTACAGTATGGTGGACTTCTTACATATAGCGGCCCTTAGAAACAGTCTCTAATGAGGCATCTACATACATACAGTATATCTATGAGTGAACTCCATTAAATTTTTTCTGACTTCTCTACTATTAATCCCGGTCCTGCAGCCCCCCCGCTCTACACATTTTTGTGCGTCTCCCTTATATAACACACCTGATTCAGATCATCAGCTCATTAGGAGAGAGCTCTGTCAACTGAGCTGAGTGTCAGATAAGAGAGACATGCAAAATGTGCAGAGCGGGGGTCCCCAGAACCAGGATTAGGAACCGCTGTCCTAAATTCTAATAATATTTCACAATATTACTGTTTTTACTATATTTTTGATCAAATAAATTAAACCTTGATCAGCATAAGAGACTTCTTTCAAAAAACATTAAAAATCTTACCAGACCCAAACTTGAGTTTATATAAATCATCACATTTAATAAATTAATTCTTCTGGACCAAGACTTAATTTCCCCAAAATACACGTTGATAATTTCTTTGAACTGAAATTCAATAAATTCCAATCATTCCAATTCTAATTGGATTTCCTGTGGACTTTGACCAATTCAACTCAAATTCTAACTCATGAATTGAAATCCCACCCAAATCTGCAGATCTCCTAAAATCATAAACTCCAAAATGTAAATCTCTGTAACCTGTCATAGATCTGCTGTAGACCACCAAATTAACTCTTTCTAAATTAAGACATTGAGTTTGCCACTGATTGTTATTCAGGTTATAATAAGACTGTTACATCTCTTCAAACTAGTATCATGATTGTCAAAATGAGTGCACTTATCTGAAGTATATATTCAGCTCCTGTTTACAAACAAGCAATGAATAAATTTCCTGGAATTTCTGATATTTTACACTTCTGATTGCAAATCATAACGTCTCTTTCAGAGAGAGGGAGCTGATGGTGCTTTGGATGATTTCAGGGAGTTCCAGCACTGTTGGTAAAGGAAATTGTAGCCTGTGTCACTTTAGATGTAGACTGAGATATTTGGTGAGAAAGACGGGGCAGATCAGGGGGCTGTCCCTGTGGAGGAGCAGCTCTTCTCACTGCCACAAGAGAGCCGACCACTCAGTCTGAGTTCTGTCATATCTTTCAGTCTCCAGTGTGCTGTCCATGGCAGAGTGGCTAGGAGCGTCACAATGTCTGAAAGGAGAGAGACATGTAAATGTTTCTAAGCTCCGTTGAGGCCCCCATCTTCCTCTTCAAACCAACTCACAGTTATTTGTAGCCCAGAGCTTTATGGAAAAACATGAATGCTGCTTGTTAAATGTAATGAGTGCTGTGCTGTGTAACTATCATGACTAGTTACATGGATGAACATTTCAAATGTACAAGTTCTAGGCAGTGAGATAAAATTAAAATGAGTCTATAATGTCATTAAAAATAAGAATTTTGCCATTATTTACTCACCTTCATGTTGTTTAAAACCTGTATGACATTTTATTTATTTATTCTGTGGAGCACAAAAGAAGATATTTTAAAGAAAATATTTTTTATCCATTCAATCCGAGTCAGTGGGGTTCATGGAAATAGAAACAAACAAACAAACAAACAAAAAAACCTTCCTGAGAAAATATTTTCCACAGAGGAAGAAAAAGTCATAAAGTTTTGGAACGACAACAAGGGTGAGTAAATAATGACAGAATTTTTATTTTTGAATGCAATCAATTATCTTTTTAATATACCTCTCTGAGCAGCACACTGACCCATCCTGCATTTTTTTCTTTCTCTCTCACTTTCTCCCCCTTTTCATTTCTATGACTCAGCATTTTTGTTAGTCCATTAGCTACATAGTTTATCATTGCCTCTGCTCTGTGCCCTGATTACTGATAGTTCCTTTGATAATTTGAGATGTGAGACTGAGAGGCGAAACAGTGACACACTCCTGCCACAATGCATTCTGCTGTCTTTGCTCCAGCATGAATGAACTGCATCACTTCCTTTATCGCAATGTGGCTAAATGCTCCTAAAGAGATTGCTTTTTTTGTTGCTGAGGAATCATTAATTACAGTGACTTGCACTGGGCCTTGCTGCATCAGAACACTCAGTTACTTAAGAAAGTGTGACCACAATCTTCCACTACCACTACCTCATCCTATTATTTATCTGCCCCCGCTCCCAGAAGGTGACAGTGGCTAATCAAAGGTGACATTTTACACAGCAAGACCAGTAATGTTTGTGCCGCTTGCTAAATAAATCTTCTGTTGTAGAGTTTGATGATTCCTGCTGAAAATTCTTATATCATGTGACACTTTTATTGACAGATTCTTAATTAACTAACTCAAATAAGGAGTTCTAAGTTTTACTTGACCTGGAAAACACTTTCACTGGCCCCAGCAAAATTAAAAGCGTCTGCTAAATGCCTAAATGTAATTATGTAACACACTTTTGGCATAAACACTGACACTGACTGATGATATTATGCAAAACATAAACTTTGGTTTGTGTATTTATTATTCTTTTTTTACTAGTCTTTTATTTATTTATTTATTTTAAAATAATCAAAACCTCATCTTTGTTAACCAGTTAGATAACATTAGATTGGTGGCAAATCAGCAAGTTTGCAACAGCAATGCAAGATATACACTACTATTCAAAATGTGTGGGGTCAGTAATGTGTCTAGGCTGCATTTATTATTCATTTGATCAAAAATACATTAAAAACAGTGATATTGTGAAATATTATTTTCTATTTTAATATAATTTAAAATGTAATTTATTCCTGCGATGGCAAAGCTGAATTTTCAGCAGTCATTACTCCAGCCTTCAGTGTCAGATCCTTCAGAAATCATTCTAATATGCTGATATGGTGCTCAAGAAAATGTTTTATTAATATAAATGTTGAACAGTTGTGTTGTTTCATATAATAGTGGAAACCAAGTGGAAGTATTTATTTAGAATATAAATCTTTATTGCATTATAAATACAACATTATTAATGTATTTGCTATGAACAGTAGTGTACATAACAGTAAAACAAATGGAAAAAAATGGATGCACAAGATCAATAAAAGGAACAATTTAAGTGACAGTTCTGTCATCTGGCCAACAATTCTCTCTCACTGGCAAGGGCCAGTAGGCAATCCTTATCGTTGAGCCCTGCAGTTAGTAATTTATTAGATTATCTTGAACATTTAGGAAGTTCCAATGGCACTTTTCAAGTGGAAAAGACAGTTCAACCTCTTGGAGGCATTGTTGAAACTCAGAATGGATTTAAATGTGTTTAGATGCAAATAGTTACAAAAAGAATACTGGGAAAAAGAGTGAAATAAATAAAGGGAAACTGAGAGAAATTGAGTAGAGGAGGGTGCGATGTGGAAGAGACCCCTTTAGGTTGTTGGGTTGTAGATAAGGGCTCTTGGCTGATTGGAATTTACTGTTACGTACAATGCAGGTAGTGCTTGCAGCCTTTTAATATGCAAAATGATGTTCTGAGTCACAATCTGAAATAGAGCAAATAATGAAAATTGAGAGTGAGCGAGAAATGTGTGGCATGCTTTGAATAAATGTCCCACTCATGGACAAAAATAAATTGTGACAGCGGTAGAAAAGCTCTCTTCTCATTTGACTCTATAAAGAGAAACTGGATAAAAGGAATTTGCACGACATTTTGGAATAATGTGCCTCATCTAGTCAAGGTGACAGACGCAATATATAACTTTCTTAAATATGCATGGCTGTAAGTGCTTCCTTATTACTCGCACGGACCATTTAATTGTGTACCTCTGAGAATTGGCTTCAAATCTGCTTTGTGGGAATAGCATGTAAGGAAGAATTAGATATGGGATGCAGGCACATAATCGAGGTGTGGAGGGTAAGTTAGCTGCCCAAATCACAGTTGTAGGTAACACAAGCTGTTTGCTATTTTATGCACATTGTTGCACATCACATACACATCAGTTAAGCAACTGGAAATTCAACAGAATTCAAGATTTAGTATTCTAACACTGAATTTCACTGTCAAGGACACAGCGTCCCTCATTGTTTTGACTGTTTTTAAGCATTTGTTAGCATGGGGATCAGTCTTTATACCTGACATGGATAACTTGTGCATCATTTATGTAGTCTGTATCATTGTAACACGTATAGCTAACAGAGAATGTTAGCAGAATGTTCTGGCAAGGTTCTTTCAAAGTTATGAACAGACAGTCTTCCAGTAGTGTTAATAGACTGTTCATTCATAGTTATCTGGTCTTTAATAATGTTCTCAAAATAGCACAAAAACATTGTTTATATATTGTTGATGTAATGTTTTTTTTCTGAAACATTTTAGTTGTGTAACGTTTTTTTAATTTTACTACTTGTTCGGAATGTTCAGAGAGCATACAAAAGTAATGTTTGCAAAATGTTCCTTAAATGTTCACATTACCAGAAAAAATTTAATGTAAATAACTCAGAAAACATTCAGAAATAATGTTTCCATAACTTCAAATTAACATTAGTAAACATTCTTAGCACAAAATTTTGTTGGCTTGGTAAGGGGACTTAGAATGAGTTTATGCATTAAAACATAAAAAAAAAAAAAAAACTATTATATGCAGGATAGTGAAAAGAAAAAGTTAAAGCTGAATTTGAGCCTCTTGTTTTTAGAATGGTGTGTCATTCTGCATGTATACTTAGAAAACAGTGGAACAGCATAGCAGTGGAATGCAAAATAAATAAAACAATTAATTAAATAATAGGAAAAAAATCTTATCAATCTTAAATGTAACACTTTATTATAAGGTTCCATTTGTTAACATTAACTATTACTTAACATAAACTAACAATGAAGAGTTCATTTTAGTTGGACAAATGGAACCTTATTATGTTACTACATAAATATGTTGGTCTCTTGACAAACTGAACAAATTTTCTTGCTTTTGTGACCTGTTTGAGTGAAAATACAATATCCAAGGTTACATTATTTGTAGTGTTAAATCAACCTTGGCAGATGTTTTCTCACATCAAATTGGAGTCAAATGCATTTAGTATGTTACTGCGATAATTACTTCAGCTAGAAATTTTAAGAGGCGAATCCATTATAAGTGTCCCTGGCATAACAAGCACACCAAAATTTGTATTCAGAAGCCAATTCTAATGCTTCCTAATATTAATAGGTGAATATTTCTGGGGGTAGAAATGCCAACGTGGTAAAGATGGCTGCCAGGTAACATCTTAATTCACCTTTTTACTTCCACTGTAACTTCTTCAAATTATACTGCCTAAACGCTCGCTTAAAAATCCTAAGTAGAACTGAATAATGACCACCCTCTATCACAGCCTCTCCAGACAGGAAAGGCCCATATGATTTTGAAGCTTGACTGCTCCTTAGAGCGCCATTTTCTAATGCAGGACTATCCCTGAATCGAGTAGCACTCCATGCATTGGGGGTTTAGAGGGTGATTAAATGCAAACTATTTGTCACTGTGTCTGTGCTGTGCACTACAGAGTCAGTAAGAAGAAGGAAGATATAATGTTAACACAGAGCACATAAATAACATGTTGCATCCCTGTTTAGGTCTATTTGTACACACTTGTTTCATCTTTAAAAGTGATAAAGCAGGAATGCAATTGGAATTTGTGTGATTATGTTTATACCATTACATCATACACATTATTTTCTGTTTATCAATTTCCGAAGACATAGACCAATTAGGAAATAGACCAAACTTTTGAATTTATACTACCATTCAAAAGTTTAAGCGTTAGTAATTTTTTTTTCCTCTCACAGGCTAGCTAAGCTGCATTTATTTGATCAAAAATACAATAAAAAGTAATATTATTATGAAATATCACTATAATTTAAAGAACGATTTCTCATTTAAATTTTTTTTTATATGTAATTAATTACTGTGTTGGGAAAGCTGATATTTCAGCAGTCATTTCTCCAGTTTTCAGTGTCACATGATCCTTCAGAAATCACTCTATTATGATGATTTGCTGCTAAACAAATATTTCTTATTATTTTCAATATTCAATATGCAGCTAAATATTTTTCATTCTGCTCCGAAATATCTATTTAATAGTAAATGTGCCTATACACATACATTTATAATATAAAGGGGTTTATGAATTTTACATTTCAAAAGCTGTGTATATTTAGATGCTGTCAATCTGTCCACACTGTATGTTTCAGCATATATATTAAAATCCATAAAAAAAACATTATAACCACTATGTACCAATACCTATGAATACTAATTAGATCAGAATGTTTTAAGTGATGTGGCACTACTCTGTTTGTATTTACCTTATATTTTATTCATATTTCATATCTCTATATTATCAGAGAAACAAAACAGAGATTTTAACAGACTTCATAATGGCCACAGCCACTAAGACGTATAACTTGACCCTGGTCTCTGTTTTATTAGAAAAAAGGGAATGATCTGTATGGTACATGGAGCAAGATATCTAGAGTTTGTCCTTTGAGCGGTGCCAGTGTAGCAGGCACGTGATCTCATGATAATCTGTATGTATTTTACGTAAAATGTGGTTCTATAAAACGTACATTAACTTACGTTTTTACAGGCATTAAAACATACAATACTGATGTATTTTCAGCATTTAAACGTACAAAACTGACATACTGATAACACCTAAAAATTAATCCTTATGAATACTGAAATTGCAGCATTAATTTTATTATTAGTTGTCATATAAATTATCTTGTTTTCAATTGCATTATTAAATTGTTTACTCGTTTACTTGATAACTGAAATGATAATTGTTTTGTTGTGTGATTTCTGCTTCCAGTTCGTTTCCAAGAATAGGCCTACATAATGTTAAACAAGACTACGCTTTAAAACAAGTAACATTTCTGTAATCATTTAACCTTTATGTAATCATTTAACCATGTAGTGTTTACTTTGTTTGCCATGGGTCACAAAAGGCATTTTCTCTGACATGCTGTAACTGACAATAGAACTATAAAATACACCAAAATAATTTCGAAATGAAACAATTTTATATCAAACAATTGTAATTCAAATCTTCTGAATCCATACGACTGCAAGAAAAAGACCCAAATCCAAGCCTTTATTCGGTAATCTTCATCTCCATCCTGAGCAGCGAGTCCAGTGACCATAAACAGCAAAGGCCGCGCTGACTCGCTTGACTCTTTTCTCAGTTTGAAAACCTGGAATTGCAGCTGTGTGCAGAATTATCTAGCTTACGTGGGTTGTGAGTCGGCACGGCTCCAGCGCGGATGAATCTAATGTTCTGAAGAGTATGTGTGGCAGACTGGTGTCACACTACGCTGCTGGAAGGAATACGGAGCCGAGAATAATCGAAAGAGTCTTATTAGTCCAACACAGGGGTAAATCCAACATGGAGAACAGGAGGAAGACACACATACTTGACTGGTGGGTCTTATTAATCTGGAAGGGGTGTGGTTATAAAGGCAGGACAATAGGGGAAACACAGGTGTATGGAATTACTAAATTAACAGGGATATGGAACACATGGAGACAGAAACTGGGTCACAGGGGCAAAACATACACAGACAGGTCCATAATCCTGACAACTGGCAGTCAGTCACCGCACCGGCCTACATCTTGGAATATGACCCAAATTAGAATTTTCACAGAATATTGTCATCTGAACAAGTTAGTAACAATTCTGCCACGTTTAATCTGACCTATTGAGGAATAAAGCATTACTAATGGTGCTATGGCAATTAAGTACCAATCTCGCTACCAATAATGATTAAATCTAAAGATCGATTAGCTCATATCACATCAAACCGTTCAAATTATTATTATTGTTATACTTTATTCTCAAATGATTAATGTTAACATCATCAGCACTGCTGACTATGAGTATAGTGTGTATTTGCATTAGCTTGTAGATTTCAATTTCTGCACAGTCTAATTTTAATGGTCATACTCTTCAAATTTCATATTAAGAATTTATTTTAACCCAAAAAGCAAATTATGCTCCCTTCGAACTGGTTTTCTTTAAAATACAAATCTTTGTAATCCTAGGCCATCTGTAATCAGAAGCACATTTATAACTGGAATATAATTTAATTTCATTCACATGTGTTTAATAAACACATAATCCTTTATGGATTACAATCCGCCATCAAAATGATACATTTAATTATTCTGGCTGCTGTGAGAAAAGGCTATAAACGATCCCCTACCTGCAGGATCCTTACATGCGATAGCCTACTAGCCACGGGGACTAGTAAAACTCCTTTATGTTTACAGATGTGACTTAATGACACAGTGCCATGATCTAATTTCCCGCAAAAACCTACTCGTACTACTCAAATTAGAAAACATTATTATAAACTAACCGTTGTGAATCGTGCTAAAGTAAGGCGATAGTTTTGAACATTGGCTGGTTATGTACTTTCTCAAATATTGATTTCGGATAATTTTTAACCAAAAAAAGTTACAAACTGCAGCTTTAAGGGGTCTAAAATCGAAATCGCTTATTGATAAAATGACACAAATGCACTGATACGAATATCTAAATATTTTTATGTTTTTTTAGCTATAAAATATGTAGCGATTTGTACATTTTAAACGTCGAAATACATCTAAATTGTACGTTTTAGCATCAATAAAAACATACAAAACTGTACATTTTGTGCTTGTAAATGTTACGTATTAATACCTATGTATAAACATGAGACCAGGCTGGGCAGGCTGTATAAATTGCAGCACAAATAGAACACAGCAGAGACCATGACCACATGGGTCATTTAGAAATGGAAGAAAGCTGCCACCATTTTCAGTTATATCTATAACAGTACAAGAGTTACTAAAATCAGGTTCTATTCCACTGTATTCAGAAGAACAGGCTTGAGTCATATCTTCAGGAGAAGGTTTATATGTGTCTGCTTCTCTGTATCAAAGTGACATACAGCACACAGTATACAGCCTATATTTAACAGATAAAAGCTTGTGTGTGTGCTGAGAAAGTAAGAAGTGTTTCCACAAACTCATCCGCTGACCTGTGTGCTATCTGACCAACCTCTGCACCGGTGTTCTGCTTCTAAACATCATAAATCAGCATGAGGGGGCTGTCTCCTGTCTTCCTGCTGGACTCAGAGCCACTGCCTGTGCTGCTCGCCGGTCCGTCAATGCGGTCTGTGCCGCTGCCACCGAAAATTCACATTAGAAGGATAATGAACCATTTAATGACCTGTGTGTTGATTTATCAGACCCTCTGGAGAGGGCAATTTAAAAATATAACGCCATAAGTCACTGAGTTGCTGGCCGACATGTCTTGCTAAGCCTTTCATGGCCTCCACGGCCTCCCATTGTCCGAGCGTTAATCAGCGTGTGTTTAGGGGATGCGGAACCCACTTCTCATACAGGGAAGCGGTCAGTTTTACACCCCCTACTCAGACTCTCTTCTCCTTTCCGCGGTGACATATTAAGCCCAGGCTGAGTGAGAGAGGGATATTTCTAGCTTCTGCTCAGAGAACTCCTCAATGGACTGCTCATCATTAGGATGAGAGATCTGACACAGCATGCAGCTGCACTGGAAGATTTCATATGCTCCTCAGGACTAAACTTACTAAATTGCCTGTGCCTGTTGTGCTTGTGGAATAAATACAGCTATGTGAGACATATTTTTCAAATCCTTAAAGACGTTTCTGCACATAAAATTTTGTCTGGACCAAAATAGGAACATGTTTTATTTATATACACATTTATGTTTTTTCTCAGATGCTTTATTACTACAAAAGTGTGTGTGTTTTGGTTTTGTTTTTTTTGTAGTACTGAGACTGAACCTATGATGCTAGTAGAAAATAATTCATCTACTGCTGTTGTGTAGTAATTTTTTTTAGTAGGGTGGAATGATGGTTATTTTTGTCAGTTGTGGCTTAGATCTAGCATTCTGGATTCTTTAAATCAGAGATAGATAAAGTAGTGTGTGTATGTGGACTTGTTTTAACTATTAATGTCCTCACTGGTATTGTGAAATACTTTGACAACATACTAGTGAGGGCAGTTTACTAGTCCTAACTAGTTAAAAAGGCTTATAAATCAGCCAAAAGATGTTTTTATTTAAATCTAGTGTTCTGTACCTTTCTGTGATGGGTAAGTTTAGGAGTAGGGGTTGGGTTATGTGATAGAAAATATCATTAACCTGATAGAAAATCACTGAAAGTCTATGCAATGTCCTCGATAAGATAGGAAAACAAATGTGTGTGTGTGTGTGTGGTTCAGGTATACTCTATGACTACGTTGTGGCAACAAAATGTCCCCACAAAGATGGCAATATCCGAAATCCTTGTCGGGACATTTTTGTTTTGCCAAAAAAACAAACAAACAAAAAAAAAAAAACAAGTTAGGTGTTTAAGTAGATGAAAGTGATATTGGTAACCTAGTAACCAACAGTAAATTGAAAAAAAGAAAAAAAGAAAGACACCATCAGCAGAAATAGTTAGTTAGTCACATGGGTTTAATGTTTGCCAAATTCAGCAAATTCATTTCATGCATTTTTAATTAGGCGCTTTTTTTATTACTCGTTTCTGATAAGATCTCCAACCCTGCTCCTGGAGAGCTACTGTCCTGCAGAATTTAGCTCCAAACCCAATCAAACACACCTGAACCAGCTAATCAAGGTGTTCAGGGCTACTTGATAATTACAGACCGGTGTGTTGGAGCAGGTTGGAACTGATGTCTACAGGATGGTACTGTAGCTATCCACGACCACAGCTGGGGAACCCTAGTTTAAAGGAAATGTCTGTGTTTTTGTGCATTCAATGGAAGTCAGTGAGTAACTGGGTTTTTATTTTTCGGTGAAATATAATTTTTGTTGTTAGAGTTTATGTATTTTTGACTATTTAACTGATTGCGAGATCTGAGAGCTCATTCAGCCACTGCAAGATGGACCTTGAAACATAGGCACCTTTTATAGGAAGAGAATGGGTAAACTAAATGACTGTATCCTGCAGTCTGCAGTGTTCCTGGATATATGGTTTGATCATGTCTTACAATTAGAAGAGGGTGTTGGGTCCATTGAGACCACAAGTAAGGTTTGACGTTAAGTAAAGAGGTTTAGATAAAGTGTTACCAGGTGTTTGATTGATTAACAGTCAATCAAAATATTTATTTTTTGATATTCATGTTATATTTCATCTGCAACAACATTGTGAAATTGTATAAAGATATGTTTGGTCATTAACTTTTAAATGCATCATTATGTAAACATACGAGGAGAATTCTACACATGAAAGACCCATGACTGGCAGATCAACGTTCTACTTCATTTCTCTCCAATACACTAGGACATAAAATTAAATGCGGAGGATGTTAACCTTGACAAGATGATTGACGGGCAGTTTAAACAGCGACAAGATGTACATAACCATGCAACAGAGTGGTCTGTTAAATATGCAATTATGACGAAGTAGTATGTCCCAAAGCTTGACTACTCTTCTGCTACACACTTAAAATATGTACACTTTTTCTCATCAAAAAGAGTACATACTTTTAGGGCATAGTACAAGTAGGTGAATTTGGGACACAGCATATACCTGTAAGTGCAAAAATGGACTCCAAAAATAAACTTACTTCTCCTAATTCTCAAAATCAATTTATGCATTTTACAAAACCTATCTATTTTGTCTTATTTTCTGCTTCACTAAGTAATGGCATCAGTGCACAGGCAATCATGCTGTGTCATTGTTTTTTTTTTAATAATCAGGGTGCACAATGTCTTTCAAAAGGATTTATTTTCAGGTTTGTGGGCCAGTTATGAGGTCCCATCAGAATAAACCGGGCAGAAATGGATTTGCTTATAATCCACAGGACGTCACACATACAGAAAACTAGTCAAACATGCTCTGGACCAACAACAAAAGTCATTTTCAAAGTACAGAAGAGCATTCAATCTGAATATTACACTCTTTGTCCTCTAGTTCTAGGTCTCAGTTTTAATGTCCACATTCCTAAATCTGATCTGAGTTCAAACGAGGAAACCTGGCTTGCTGCACTATTCTCCATAATGCAAATATTCCCAGCTCAGCACTCAAGAAAGTCAAATATAATACATTTTGTTCTCCATGAGAGATACTTTTATGGTATGGGGCGTGTCTATTACAGGGGAAATGAGGTGATTTTTCACATTTTTTCTTTTTGCCAGTGTCCCACTGAGAATTTCATCTTGTGCAGGAGGACAGACTATTATTCCGACAAATAGCATCACGAAGGCCAAACTGTAAAAGGACGTGGCTTACTGGTAGAGGACACAAAATATAATGTAATAAGAAAATGTGGCCAATGTTTGTGCCCCCTGTGTCCCTTGCAGCTATGGCAATTAAGTAAATGTTTAAGCATAAAGCACAATATATGATGAATCAGTCATATGAATCAGCTAAAAGTGACCCAGCCAATTTGTCTATAGAAGCATTCAGTGCTTCAAGTGGAAGGAAAAAAAAGGAGGTACACTCCCACTGAATACACTCCCAAACTTAATAAATTATACTTTGCTTTTGTTCACAACATGTTTATTTAAAAAAAAAAAAAAAAAAAACCCAGGGGTTTATACTTACATGATTAAAGGTCCACAGTTTAATGAAGAAGGGTTTAGTAATTCCTAAGTCCAGGGTTCTTCAAATCTTGCCCTGGAGGTCCAATGTGCTGCAGAGTTTAGTTCCAACCCTGATCAAAGTCACCTGCCTGTAATTTTCTAATGATCCCAAAGACATTGATTAGCATTGATTATCATGCTCAGGTGTGTTTGATTATGGTTAGAGCTAAACTCTGCAGGTAAGTGGATCTCGTGGGCCAGATTTGCGGTACCCTGCACTAGTCACTACATACAGTATTCTTAATGAACACACAATCAAGCATTTCTGCCATCACATTGATGTTGAAGAGGGTGTAGCTTAAGTGCTTCTGTGGGAGCCTGCTCTTTTTCTCAAGATGCACAAGATTCACATATGCATGTGAGCATATGCATATGCGACATTCAATTTTAATCTCAGTTGCTGCAACTGTGAAACGAAGTGAAATAAACTTTCTCATTTAGTGCACAGTAGATAAACAAGTTCAAAGCATTCAGCAATGCACCTTCCTGCTATTAATTCATATTCAGGTCATAATGAATGGGTACAGTCACAGTATAGTACATTCATGAGAAATTAAAGGACGTCATTAAATGATTCTATATTTAACCAATACCACTCAAGCAAATGTTCTGTTGTGTTGACATTCAGACCAACAGCACATTTATATGACACTGCTTTCCAAACATTTCAATAAACAAGAAATTAATATTAAAAGCACAGTATTGCTACTTATTTTGTCTATTTTTTCCCCCAAACAAAATCACAGAATTCTTCTCAAAGAAGCACCAGTTGTGTGTTCATTCCTAAATGAATCAGCATTTTTTAACAAAATGGTTAAGATTTGCTCACAAAGACTGGGTGCATGCTAAATTATATAATCTCAAAAAGCAGTTACTTCTGAATACGTAAAAATTATGTTCTATATAGAACGAAGTGAATTTAATCCAGACGTTCTGACATCCAGACATTTGCCATGTTATTGTCATGTGACCTTGTCATGTGAACTTCAGAATCTCACTGAATATAGTAGGTCATCAAGTTACTTTGCTGCCTACTATATTATGAATTCAAACATGCTGTTTTTTGACTACTATATGGTATGTGATTTCTGATGCAGCCACTGTCATTTGTTTGTTCCTAAGTGAATCAGCATTTTTGAATGAATCTGTTCATTCACCAGACCTACTGGCGTAATAGTGTAACCTGCAGAAAGACTTGCTCAAAAATCCAACTTTAAAGAGCAAACATATATGTATAGACAAGCAGAACATACAGTGAAATATATACTAACATAATATCAGAAATTCTGCTGTATCAATCAACCAGAGGACTGGAACTAACTGTTATATACTGTCTTTTTTTAAAAGCTTCAACAGCTAGTATACTTGTCTTAACACAGCTCACAATCTACACAGACACAGAATGCAGCCCACTCTGCCTGGATCAGTGTCCTGAAACATCACCTGAAAGTCGATGAGCTTTCTCAGAGTGTTTCTGTCCATGTTAATGTGCCCCAGGCCATTGACCCAAAAGGTGACAGAGACAGCATACTCCAGAGATGTCTGCTTCGCTGGAAAATTCCACTGCAAAGCCCCCCACATATTGCTTCTCTTTTTAGCTTAACTTTTAGCTTCTCACACTTCTTATAACAGCCCAGTCTTGAAGAACACTTATTTTCAGCAGACCTCTTCCACAAGAACGCAGCCAAGTATATGAAATGGAAAGTGTGTATTATAGCACACTTGAGGTGAATATTCAACATATTGTGGATCTGAGTGGGGTGACACGTGCCGCTATATGCTCTTCTCTACATTTACGAAGAGATACAAAGATGCAGATAGTCATTAAAATGTCATTAGGTGATGTAGGCTGGAGTTTAGAGCGTACCCTACTGAATCACACAACTGCTGTCTCCAAGGGGAGGTGGATGACTGAATGTTATAGACATGGGGAACTCAAAGGGCTGTAATCACATCTGTGTCGAGGGTTGGAGGTGGGAAAAGAATAGGAGGAGGTGGGTTCCTTTGACAGGAGGTATTAGCATCCTGCTGTCTGAGATCCACTGCAGCTATACAATGCTGCACCATGTTGAACAGACTGTACAGTAAGAAGGCCTTTCACATCACACTATATATATATACCTGGCCTTTAAAATCAAAACTGCATTTGATGCAAAAGAGTCTAAACAATCCTTCCTTCTAAGTACACTTAATACAGTACGTCACCTGTATTAAGGTGGCACTCCAAAACAATCTACAGAGAAAAGATTCCCCTCTCTGGGATATACGTTTATCTGGTAAGAATTGTGCTAGGTTGTAGCTAATAGCGTCCTAACCAGACAGTCAATTTTGAATTCTAATATGATAACAGAATGTCTAAGATAGACTTTGAGCCCAACAAACCATTTGGTGTGTGATTTAGAGCTCCAGTTAAGTCATTCTTTCCATCCCATTAATCCTAACTTGGATAAATTAAAACCATTCTACAAATTATGCACAGCAGTTATAGTATCTGCACTTACAAGACACCTATGTTTTATTACCATATGTTGAATACATGGAACTGCAGTACAGCTGTGCTGCCTGTGAGCCAGAAACTATCCTCACGGGAGTTTGTTTTGCGTGTGTTTGGGGAGTGTGAGGGTTTAGAGTGATGCCAGTGTTTCTAGAGCGCACATAATGCTCACATCTCATGTCATAACATAAAAATGGCTGTTTACTTCTACCTGTTGCTCCTCAAGGTAATTCATAGTCACGTCTGTGCCTAAGTAGGCAATAACTGAGATGGCGAAACAAACACAAGAGAAACAAGACAATATATAATCTCTTCTGTAAACAATGACTCAGTGGATACTGAGGCAGCCAGAAAACAAGGGACTGCTTAAGAGTGTGACTGCAGTCTGTGGATGAGACAGGAATTAACCTTTTGAATAATGAGATCAAGGGCTTTGAAACATTAAGAACCTGTCTGTTCCTGCTGATAGTTGTTTGTTTTAAAAAAAATATTTAAGTGTTTTGTTCTTTTAAAATATAATGGCATGGGTCTTTCAAGAAATAGACTTTTTAATTAGCTTCTTATGCAAGCGAGACCAAAATGTTGTGTACTTTGCCTGTAGTCAACATTATTTAAAGGGATAGTTCACACAAAATGAAAAATGACAGTTCAATGACTTTCATATTGTTCTGAAACTCCCATTTCCAAAAATCACCAGACCCTACAAAAACTTCTTAGCAACCCAGGGTCATTGGTGCCATTGGTGGTGACATTTCTGCAAAATGATATTACATTGCTTTTTCAAGAGTGGGAGGTGCTGAAAACATGTTTTGACCAATACAGATGAATCTGGCAATGACTTTTTAATGTTATGTTATGTTATGTTATGTTATGTTATGTTATGTTATGTTATGAGCTCTGATACAAAGGTTTAAGTATATTAGTTTACTAGTTTATTAGTTTAGAGCCCTATGGTAAAATTGTTTTGAAGTCCGAGCATAGAATTGTGCAAGGAAAAAAAAAAAAAAAAAAAAAAAACCGGCAAAAGCAACAACATGACACTGTGTTAATATGCTTTTTCTATTTTGATTTTTCACAGGTGTTTGACCAGGGGTGCACAAAAGTGATATGCAGGTGCGCATGCACAACAAAAATAAAAATTGCACTGGGTAAATAAGTTCAGACCGCTCATTTGCGTACCGACATGGTTGACAGCTATTAATACACAATTACAATTTTAGATTGACTAACAGTAATACTGTACAAGATTTCTATATAAACTGAGAGCATAAATGTACACTATTCACTGCCGTTTTCAAAGCACAATGCAGCGCATATACTAACTTGCCGGCAACCCGCCAAAATAAAAACTTGCTCATTTTAAGTTTGAAAATTATGAAAATAAATACTATAAAACTACTATAATACTATAAAATAATTGTATTTTTATTTAATACTCCCTATTTATTTTAAAATATAACAGTAGTATCACACTTAATTTTTTTTGTTCATGTTTTATAAACAAAATTAAATAAAGAGCAATAATATTATCACTATTATTATTTTTTTTATAGTTATATTTAATGGCTCATACTATGTGCAGTGTGAGGACCAAACCAAATCTCCAGGTACTCTTTTGAGAACCAGGCTGAAAAACTTATGTGCACCCCTGTGTTTGACCCATATTTTGAATTATGCATTGCATTGTGTGTTTTGTCCATAAACTTGATGGAAAATGCCCAGGTAGAAAATTACCATTGTCTTTTCAGCTCAGTTCAATTTATTTAAAATTTTATTTATCTATTTATTCATTAATTTGTTTGTTTATACATTGTTATGCAGCTGGAAAGTGCCCTCATTCTTTTTTTATTTCCAAAAATGATTAATTGTTCAATTCCAATATAATATGGGTGCTAATTGTAGCCCTTCGGTAGGGTAACTGACTACATACTAACAAGGAAATGACTAGAAACTGATTTGAAATACTGTGTGCACAAACATCTAGTCACTGTGTTTACCCTTTTAAAGCAGTCCTTTTCTGACAGCAGTGTTCTTTCTGACAGACGGCTGAGATCAAGCGACACACCATAAAGAATCTATGATTTAATCTCTCCACAGCACCTCACAAATAAACATATGGATTATGCATAATGACAGGAAAATATCTCACAGCAGGTCCAAAGTCTGGCTGTCTTGAAATGTATTGCTGAAGACAGTGAATCTATACACAGTGCTGCTTTGCTGGCTGTAGTGGTGGTACTTTACAAGAGATTAAACTTCTTGGACAGTTTTAACGTGCGGACTGTTAGCCTGCTAAAGTATGTTATCAGAAAACTAAAGTGCTATGCAGAAAGTTGCATCTCTCAGTTGTTTAAGAAATGTCCAAAATTATTAAACTAATTATTCTTTAAGTAGTAATTTTGATCATGATAAAAAGGTACTTTATTGTGATCATTGAATTTTTGCCACCTCATTTGTTTACATGTACATACTACAAATATATGCAGCATGCTGCTCAGTCAGCATTGCAATGATAAAGTATTGCAGCTGAAAAAAACAATAGCGCCCCTCCCTGCAGATTTACTTTTCCGAATTTTAGCCCACATATACAGCTATGTATTATTCATAACATGATGTGGCAAAAGTGTTGCAGAAATCTAAAAGAGGAGCATGAGAGTGTCTAGTCTTATTGTTCAATATTGTGCATCAACTTTCCTATCTACTTATACCTGCTCTATCTACCTGTTCGTCCGATCCATTCCAGTCGTCTACCATCATCTTCTGTCTTCCTCCCAGCACTCTTACTCAGCCTCACCCTGCAAAAAAACAAAAAACAAAAAACAAAAAACAACTCTGTGTCTGTTCAGCTAAGTCGGACTTAGTAAATCCTAGCTCAAGATTACCCTATTAACTCACCTGTGATCATCGCTTTCTCCTCTCCTGAAGCCTGTAATCAAACTCTGTTAGACCATTGTCTCCTTCTGTTTGCTGACATCTACAGCTAAAATACAGCATACAAACTTTAAATTGGAATCACATTGTGGACACTTTACACTGTTTGCAGGTTTGGGTTGAGGAATGCAGCAGTTCAACAATGTTGTAATTTGAACATTGAGGTCAGTGCATACTCATAAACTGATTAAATTCAGATTGCTGGCCAGTCATTACTGTCATATAGCCAGACAAACTGTCGTTCTGTGTTAATGGTGAGTATTTTAGAGTGACTCTTTCTCAGGTAGTGACAAGTTACTGTCGAGTGAATCATTTATTTGACCAATTAATTTATTTAAAAACACTAAATCATTCATGAACCAACACACCTCTACAGTGTTCTACTCTGTGTTGTGTTGAAATGTACTATTTCAATACTCCTTGGGACTAAACTGGCCCACTTTTTAGTATATAAAAGTATACGTTTAAGTATACTTTAAGTATAACAATAGCAAACTTTAAGTACACAACTAGTGTACCTCTATGTTTGTAGTTTGTACTGGAATTATGCTAAAAGTAAACTTATAGGTATACTGACAGTTTAATAATTAAATATTTGTACACTTTGAGGTATAGGCTCATTAAACTACTAGTTTAGTAGTTTTATACTGCAAGTATACTCATAAGTTTTCTTTAAGTGAACTTTACATCTTACTTTAAGTATACTACTATGTCCCTATTTAGGTTTTAATTTGTATATATTTTTGTTATATGGATATCTGAACATACAAAACATCCAAAGAAAGAACAGGGTATCTGCTTCTAAACAAAAACATTTTATTCTAGCTTCATGCATTCTTTTTTTTAAACACTTTAATGTGGGTAAGTTTCATAAAAAATAAAGCTGAACAAAAAGCTGAAAAAAGACTATGAATTGGATACAGAATGATAATAAGAACGTAGATGGAGTCGATCAACACCCCAAAGCTTGACTGTAATTATTACCTCTTCATCGGTTGACATTTTATTCCATAACGTTACAGTTTTGATGCTGTTTCATGTCAGATGATCGTGTTACATGTTAGTATCTGTTGTTTCTTTTTCTTCTTCACTTGTTTTTTTTTGGAAATCCTGTACAGAAGATGTGTACTAGTGCCCTCTACCGTATAACAATGAAAACACGGATTCTAGGAGCACAAGTATAGTTCATATATATTTAGACTTTTTGTAAGTATAAGTCAAGTATACTTAAATGTCATTTTAAGTATATTTCTGAGAAGCGCATAAAGCCCATTTCTGAGAAGTACATAAAAAGTAAACTAAAAGCATGCTTTCCTATTTTATGTTTAAAGAAGTATACTAATAGCACAGTTGAATAAACTTATTTTTCGTAAGGGTGGCAGAGCAAAAACGAAGTAATTAGGAAAATTATTTCAAAATATAAATTACTCAACTTCATTTTGAATTAGCTTTTGCATAAAAGCTGTCAATCAGCAGTTTTTAAACAAAAGTTTAAATATTTATATTAAAAGTGCAACAAATGTGAAATGCAATGCAGACATGTCAACAATGTAGAATGCTTCACTTTAAACAGTTTTTTTTTTTTTTTGGCATTTTGTAGAATGCCAACTGTTTCAGATATTGTTTTAAAATAGCAAGCAGTGTAAAGTATGTTTTGCACAGTATGCAGTAAACAGCATGCTAGTATTCCATTCTGAAGTTCTGTGCTTCCTGGTGAGATTCAGAATGTGAGGTTGAACATATGGTATTGATTTATCCAAAACCAACACTTTTAAAATTAAAGTCCAAGACCTATGGATGTCTTGCACACAATAATAAAATATATACACTTTTTTTTTTTTTTTTTTTTTTTTTTTTTTTTTTTTTTTTTTTAAATGGATAAAGCAAAACCCATTTTATGTTGCAGTTCTGGTAAACAACAAATAGATCTACAGATTTGATGTATGTGGGAAAGCTGAGCAGATATATAAGGGTCTAAGGAGTTCTCATACACTATTTTCTTTTTATTTTGTTCTGATACACTTATGGAGTGACAGGATAACAAATCATTCTGACTGGACAGCAGAGTTATTGGGAGAAGTTTTCAGCAAAGGGAGAGTTTAGCCTCTCTGCTTTTTCTTGACTGCTCTCAGCCCCTGTTGCATCTCAACATCAATCTATGTAACTGGGATGTGTTTCCAGGACAACTACATTCTGTAACTCACTGATTAACTACCACAGTACAATTACGTCATTGGAGAATGGTGCAGCAATGAACATAGCACCTGACTACTTCATAATTTTTGTTTCCTGTTATTATGCTATATTTGTTGTTTGACTCATTACGTGTTCCTTCTTACATCATACTCCAGAGTTCGCTTCACATTTACATGCATGTGCATTCTTCAAAAATGGGGCTGATTGTTGACATACTAAAATAGATTGAAATGGAATGGAATGATATAGATATAGAATGTATACATGTTGGTCTGTCTGTCTGTCTGTCTATCTATCTATCTATCTATCTATCTGTTAATTGTCTCCGTTCTAGTGTCTTTTGAAAATTATGTTGTTTTTTTTTAAATCTCTTTTGAAAATGCAGCCAAAAATTGCACCTGTATTTGATCTGCATTGCCTAAGTCCCTCTGTTCCAATAAAACTTAAAAGCACACCTGAGTTTTAAAGGCATTTTAATCCCCTCTGGAAAGCTGTCTGGTCTATAACATTAAGAAGTGTGACATATAACTGTGTCTGTGGTTTCTATCATCCCACATCTTCAGAATCTCACTGTAGCAGTGCATGACATGCTTTCTCTGGATCAATGCTCTCTTTTAAGAACAGTCACTGCAAAGGGTCAACCGATGGGGTTTGTGCCAATGGATGGCTTCTTTATAATTTGAAATGCTCTCATGCTTTTTCCTCCTCACATTTGAAACGGAGAATTAAAAGAATGATTTGCAGTCTGATTTTGTGAGTGCCTTGCAGAAGAGTATTCCTCTCAAATTGAAGCTTGACATTTACAGGGGCTTGTTAAAAGGTGAACACTCTGTCTTCATGCTCTGGGAAGTAATAAAGAGCTCGTCCACTGTATGGATGAAAAGGAAAAGAGAAAAACATCTTCTGCCTACTTCCTAGCAGGTAGCAGAGCTGTTTTATGTGTCCCCCCTTTAATCAGTTGGCTGACATTCATTGCCAGCCACAGCAGTCGAGCGAAGTTAATCATATTTAGATAAGAGTTTCACCAGGCAAATCACATCCTTTTATTAGCCAAGAGTGTTTTCTTCTGTCATTAATTTTCTGTTCAGACTGTTTGAAGATGTAAAAGGAGGAGGAAAGTGACCTTGAATTGATTATGGTCTTCTGTTTATGAATGCATCTTATCAATATAGGGAGTCTCTAAATTCAAAAATAAAGTTCAGCAATTGTTTTAAGCCATACAGAAGTAAAAAGAATTTAAAAGATCAATACATTGATGTGCCCATGAAAGTTTTCTTGGATTTTGACAGTCAGTTTGAGTAACTGTAGCTACAAAGTTCCTGTAATTTTCACTAAACAAGAAAATCTCCTGCTGCAGAAACTGAAAATTTGAACATTGATGGCTACACCATTCTCCTTTAAGGCAAATAAAGGCAATAAAGAGTTCAAATGCACTCCTTCATCATCACTAGTAAATAGAGCTGTCTCTTAAAGTACAACTAAAATATGGAATAATAAAACCCACCAAAATGTAATATGAGACCAATAATATTGAATATACTGAATATTGTATTTAATGCTTATACATTTTTCCCTTTATGTCACATACACACAACTGCAGCCCTTTAAAAAAGGAAAGTAAAAAGGTCCATAATAAAGCCTACTTGAAATTGATATTGTTCAGAGGAATACTACAAGTGTCCCAAAGAAATCCTTTGGATTTGATGGAATACTGCAGCTGAAATCCCAGATGCACTTGCAGGATTCCATCAGAAGTAAGACGTGAACGGAGGAATTGGCAATTCTGCAAAACCATTGTTAAAAGAATCATGTGAGATTAAACTCTGTTGGATATTGAGGTTTCTGCAGAATATGGTAATTCTTTCAGTACATAGTAAGCTTGAGCTGAGGGAAAAAAAAAAAAAAATTGGACCTTTATTGCTGGTCTGATTTGTATTATTGGCACCTTTGGCTCCCTGTTCCTTCGACTTGCTATAGTATGTGACCCTATGGGGCTTCACTGGAATAGAAGCAAAATCCAAACAAACCACAACACGGAAAACAAGATAAATACAAAAGAATGTACAGTTTATCCCAGGGATTCTCAACTCTGTCCCTCAAGGTCCACTTTCCTGCAGAGTTTAGCTCCAACACTAATCAAACACACCTGGACAAGCTCATCAAGGTCTCTATTTTTTTTTATTATTATTATTATTATTCTGGCTTTGAAGGAAGATGCTTATGTAAACAGTAGATAGCAAACAGCTTGCTGGGTTTTGCAACAGAGCTAGTGAGTTAACACATTTAACAATTTTGTGGAACTTAAATAGGAGCCACTAAGAAATGAAAGCCCCCTGCCATGCTCCCGATGAGATAAAAGAGGAGGCTCTAATAACAGCTGTAATCTGTGCACTCTCATGCTCAGCTTGAACTAAAAGAGGTTCAAGTCTAGGCCGAAGCTTTCCTGGTTACTGATCCAGTGTCCACACTTCCATTTTTCCAGCTCCGTTTACAGTCAGGACAATGAAGCTCTGCGGGACTCCTGTCACTCAGTACATTCAGTAGCTTAAGATATGATATATTTCATGTTTATGTCCTTGGTCTGTGGCACTGCACTGCTGGTAGAGAAAGAAAAAGCCATTGTGCTATAACTAGTTACAAAAAAAAAAAAAAAATTATGCTAGACTGCTCACAACATTTCTCAAAAGAATTCATGTGTACTTAAAATTTAAAAGAGAAAAAAAGTGTTAATTTATTGTCAACATTATATTTTATACGCTATCATTTGTTTTGTTCTGTCATGTTTACTAGAGAAAGTTGGAAAACTTCTACCCACCGTTAAACATCTCATTCTGTAAAAGCAGATAGCACAATTCACCTGTCTCACGTCAGCAGTTTAATAGCACCACAGCAAATTGAGTTCCCTTTCAGTCGGTCACTCTCGACGTCACGTCGGTGACCGACGAAAATGGGATATCGCTTCGATAGACCAATCTACTTCGAGTGTAAACTAAACGAGCCAATGCACATTGGCATGCAATTATTGCATCCAGCTGCCGCTGATCACAGCGTGAGTATAATAAGGCAGCAGGTGCAATGCATACCAGCTTTTCGCTTCGGAGCCGAGCGTTAGTATCGTTCTGCTCAACTGTGTCTGCTGTGAACTACGAGTTCAGCACGCTCTCAGAAGCTTCAAGCGCCATCTCTGGCTGAGTCTGGTTGAAATGAGGGACGCCGACAAAGATCAGTTCCTTAATGCCTGTGTCCCAGACCGGCCTCTTCGGTGACGTGGTCGAGAACCTGGCCCAGCAGTTCTTGGCTGCACGGGAGCAGACTGAGGCGGTCCAACTTTCTGCCCGGCGGGCAGCTGCTGCCTCCACCCGTCTGCCGGTTGCAGCGCCCCAGCCTGCTCGTCGCTGAGGGTGGCCCCATGCGTCCACCCGCTCCTGCGCCGCATCTGCAGCAGCCTCCAGCAAGTGGCGCCGTAGAGCTGGGCGTAGGCAGGCCGCCCCACCCGTCCTGGCCCCCGTCAAACCTGGCGGTGAGCGGAAGAGCAAGAGGCCCCGGGACGGGTGGCCCAGAGAGAGGTAGCCGCTTTCTGGGGGATGGTGAAAGCACCTCTCCCTCCCTCCCCTGGAGGAGGGCCAGGGGAGAATCTGGAAATCTCGACGAGAGAGCGGTTGGTTCTCTGTCTCTGGGTCCCAGGAGGGCACGGAGAGTTGCGGACGGCCAAACACCGGAGCTCACTCATCCTCCTCCTTCGCCAGATGGCAGCAGCGGGCGGTTCGAGAGCATCAACAAAGGCCCTACTCACGCACCCTCTGCCAACCCGTGGAACCAGGTGAGCCCTGCACCCCACACTCGCACCACACTCAGGCCTGCTCACAAGCCGCCCGAGATGGGTCCCTGTGTTCCACCTCGCTGCCCCACTGCGGGTACGGCTGTGGTTCCGCTGGTCCCGCTTGTACGGTTTCTAAGCGCCTGGTCAGCGCTACCCAGCCCGTCTCGCTGGCTCCTGCAGACCATCAGCCTCGGCTATGCGATTCAGTTCGCCCGGCGTCCCCCCAAGTTCAGCGGTATCCGCTTCACTACAGTGAGAGCGTCCGATGCCCCTGTTCTGCGGGAAGAGATCGCAGTCTTACTGGCGAAAGACGCGATAGAGCCGGTCCCTCCAGCCGATATGAGGACGGGGTTTTACAGCCCCTACTTCATTGTACCCAAGAAAGGCGGTGGGTTACGACCGATCTTGGATCTGCGAGTTTTGAACCGGGCCCTTCATCGGCTACCGTTCAAGATGTTGACGCAGAAACGCATCTTCGGGTGCGTCCGTCCCCGAGATTGGTTTGCAGCGATTGACCTGAAGGACGCGTACTTTCATGTGTCGATCCTTCCGCGCCACAGATCTTTTCTGCTGTTTGCATTCAAAGGACGAGCATTTCAGTACAAGTTCCTGCCCTTCAGGCTGTCCCTGTCACCCCGTGTCTTCACGAAAGTCGCAGAAGGAAGCTCTTGTTCCCCTCAGAGAGCAGAGTGTTCTCATTCTCAACTATCTAGACGACTGGCTGATACTAGCACAATCTCAGGCTCAGTTGTGCGAGCACAGGGACCTGGTGCTCCGGCACCTCAGCCTGTTGGGCCTTCGGGTCAACTGGGAAAAGAGCAAACTCTTGCCAACGCAGAGGATCTCTTTTCTCGGTATGGAGTTGGATTCGGTCGAACAGACAGCACGCCTCACAGAGGAACGTGCGCGGTCGGTGCTAGCCTGCTTGAATACATTCAAGAGCAGGACAGCGGTCCCACTGAAACTCTTTCAGAGGCTCCTGGGGCATATGGCGGCCGCAGCGGCACTTACACCGCTCGGCCTGTTACATATGAGACCGCTCCAGCACTGGCTTTATGGCCAAGTCCCGAGGTGGGCGTGGAAGCGCGGCACTCACCGGGTCCAAGTTACACCGGCCTGTCGCCAAACCCTCACCCCGTGGTCAGATCTTGCGTTTCTCAGGGCAGGGGTGCCCCTAGAGCAGATCTCCAGGCATGCTGTGGTTTACACGGATGCCTCCACCACCGGCTGGGGGGCCACGTACAACGGGCATGCAGTCTCAGGGGTTTGGACGGGCCCGCAGCTGCAGTGGCACATCAATTGCCTAGAGTTGTTAGCAGTGCACCTTGCCTTGAGCCGTCTCAAAGGTCACTTACGAGGCAAGCATGTGCTGGTCCGAACGGACAACACAGCGACCGTTGCGTACATCAACCGACAAGGTGGTCTGCACTCCCGTCGCATGTCACAACTCGCCCGCCACCTCCTCCTTTGGAGTCAGAAGGTTCTGAGGTCTCTTCATGCCGTTCACATTCCAGGCCTGCTCAACCGTACAGCCGACGAGCTGTTTCGAGCAATGCTCCCAGGAGAATGGCGACTCCATCCCCTGATGGTCCAGCTGATTTGGAGACGGTTCGGAGCCGCTCAGGTAGACCTGTTTGCTTCTCCAGAGACCGCTCACTGCCAGTTGTTCTACTCCCTGACTGAGGGAACTCTCGGCAGGGATGCACTGGCACACAGCTGGCCGCGGGGCCTACGCAAGTATGCGTTTCCCCCAGTGAGCCTTCTTGCACAGACACTGTGCAAAGTCCGGGAGGACGAGGAGCAAGTCTTGCTAGTGGTGCCGTATTGGCCCACGCAGACCTGGTTCCCCGAACTAGTGCTCCTCGCGACAGCCCCTCCTTGGCCGATTCCTCTGAGGAAGGATCTACTGACTCAGAGACGGGGCACCATTTGGCACCCGCGTCCAGACCTTTGGAAACTCCATGTCTGGTCCCTGGACGGGACGTGGAGGTTCTAGGTGACCTGCCCCAGGAGGTAGTGAACACCATCATTTCGGCAAGAGCACCGTCTACGAGACACGCTTACGCCTTGAAGTGGAACCTGTTCGTCGAGTGGTGTTCTTCTCGCCGAGAAGACCCCCGAAGATGCCCGATTGCGGTTGTGCTTTCCTTTCTGCAGCAAGGGCTGGAGCGAAGGCTGTCTCCCTCCACCCTAAAAGTCCAGGTTGCCGCTATTGCTGCGTACCATGACCCCGTGATTGGGAAGTCTTTAGGTAAGCATGACCTCGTCATCAGGTTCCTTAGAGGGGCCAGGAGGTTAAATCCTTCCCGGCCCCCCTCCATACCCTCTTCGGACCTGACTCTGGTGCTGAAATCACTACAGCAGGGCCCATTCAAGCCTTTGCATTCAGTCGAGCCAAAGTTTCTTTCATTGAAAACTCTGCTCCTGCTTGCACTGGCCTCCATCAAGAGGGTAGGGGACCTGCATGCATTTTCGGTCGACGATTCATGCCTAGAATTTGGGCCGGCTGACTCCCAGGTAATCCTGAGGCCCTGGCCTGGCTACGTGCCCAAGGTTCCCACTACACCCTTCAAAGACCAAGTGGTGAACCTGCAAGCGCTGCCCCTGGAGGAGGCAGACCCAGCCCTAGCTTTGCTCTGTCCCGTCCGAGCATTGAGATGCTACGTAGACCTCAGAAGCTTCAGGACCTCAGACCAGCTCTTTGTCTGTTACGGAGGCCGGCAGAAGGGGAATGCCGTCTCTAACCAGAGGATGGCCCGCTGGATTGTGGATGCCATAGCCCTGGCTTATCAGGCACAGGGTGTGCCCTGCCCGTTCAGGTTGCGAGCTCACTCAACTAGAAGTGTTGCATCCTCCTGGGTACTGGCTCGTGGCGCCTCGCTGACAGATATTTGTAAAGCTGCGGCCTGGGCGACCCCAACATGTTCGCTAGGTTCTATAGCCTTCGTGTAGAGACGGTATCCTCCTGTGTTCTCACCTCAAACGGGTAGTGGCACCGAGAGGCCCCGGTTAGTGTCGGCTTGCTAAAACCGCTCCAGAGTGTCCGTACTGTAGACCCTGTTGAGATCCTCCATCACCCTAGGCAGCTGGACGCGGCGGAACGTCCGGCGACAGGCCTTCATGATGAATCAGTGAGAACCATGGAAGGCTGGGTTCCATATTGAGACCTAAGCGATACTCGTATGCGTATAGTCCACGGTATAGCCTTAGAGCCCGTGTTTCCCCGGCAGACTTCTGCCTTTCCAGGAGGGTTTGAATCACCTCAAATTTCTCCATATACACCTAAACGGATGCTATATGTGTATTTGCTCCCGAGACCTCCTTCGGGAAGGATGGAGCCTCCGCAGCGTCCCTGTTCCAAGTGGAACGGGTACGTTTTCCCAGTGTTATCCAGTCTCACCCAGTGAGGTAGTGCTTTGACATTGGTGAGTGGAGCTACTTGTTCCGAGCCCCGGCCTACACCTAATAGGGGCGCAGGCGGCTCGCACAGGGCACTGGAAGGGGCAGCACCCATGGTGCTTTGGTAGGGATCCCATTTTCGTCGGTCACCGACGTGGCGTCGAGATTGTCGGACTGAAAGGGAACGTCTCGGTTACGTATGGTAACCCTCGTTCCCTGAAGGAGGGAACGGAGACGCCACGTCCCGTCGCCATGGTTGCTGTACCACCGCTGAGCCGCCGGGTCTCCGGCTCGGCTCCTCAGCGAAAACCTGGTATGCATTGCACCTGCTGCCTTATTATACTCACGCTGTGATCAGCGGCAGCTGGATGCAATAATTGCATGCAAATGTGCATTGGCTCGTTTAGTTTACACTCGAAGTAGATTGGTCTATCGAAGCGATATCCCATTTTCGTCGGTCACCGACGTGGCGTCTCCGTTCCCTCCTTCAGGGAACGAGGGTTACCATACGTAACCGAGACGTTTCTGTTAATCCCTATTTGATTGAATCAACGTGAAAACAGTTTCACAGTTTGCACGGTCACACACAAACATTGAATAACAAAACGTTGAGATTTTACAGCCAGTCACTAAGGTTAGCATTTATTTTCTGTCTGTCAGACTAAAGCAAAACTTACAGGTAAAAAAAAAACAAAAACAAAAAAAACAGCTGCTTTGTGACCTGCTGAACTCATTTGTTTCTTACAAGATATGTTTTTTACAAGAATGCATCAATTCGCTACAGGTGGCCTTTATTCACCCCCCGGAGCCATGTGATGCACATTTTATTATGGATGGATGCACTTCATTGGACTTATTTTGGACTGTTGAACAGAAACACCCGCCCACTGCCATTATAAAGCTTGGAAGAGCCAGGACAATTTTTTTATATAGCTCAGATTGGATTTGTCTGAAAGAAGAAAGTCATATATATCTAGAATGCCTTGAGGGTGAGTAAATCATGGGCTAATTTTAATTTTTGGGTGAACTATCTCTTTAACACCAGTGATAGCTGGTGGAAATTTTTCTAGGTATGGCGACACGTCCAACAATTTTGGCATACATCCCAGTATGATTTATCCCATTATAATAAAATGAAAAATATTAAGATTGATATATTTTAAAAAATATATAATTGTTTTACCAAGTTCAAGATTAAGTTTGAGGATGATTCTCACAAAACTAGATTTTAGATAAATGAACACACTTTTTTTTTAATTTTCATAGTTCACAGTTTATGTGTACAGTGGAACAGCAAAAACTATGAGGAAAAAATAAATGTCACATTTGCTTAGAGCATTTTCTGTATATATATATTAATAACTACAAGTCAAGTAGCAATACCAAACAGGATCACACAGACATGCCAACAGACCACTATACTGCCGTGCAAAGGCAAAAGTCCGTAACTTCGATTTTTGTTGAAAATGAGTTATTGATATTTTTGGGACATTCAAGACATCCTTTATCATGGGTATAAGTATATTGAGTCAATTTAGTTGTTTTTCCGAGAAAATAATGGGTTGTCTCAACCGTAACTTCGAAAAGCCCCGGAGAAACCATGGCAGAACACCGTATAACAACACTTACCACTCTTTCACTTTGTTTGGAACACTCAAATTGAGTTACGGCCTTCTGACTTTGTTTAGCCACTCAATATGAAGTTACATTTTTTTTTTACTGTCCATTAAAATCTGCCGCATTTTAATTATGGTGTAGACAAACAAATGAGATAGATTGTGATCTACCAAACAGCTCCATATAACAAAGCACTGTAAAGACTAGATACCTTTGCAGCAATACGTAATCGTAATAAACCCTTAAAGTTTTTTTTTTTCTTTTCCTCTTTGTAATGCAGATTATTCACCAGGCTTTCACTTCTATGGAATGCGTGTGGACTCGAATGCCATAGCTAGCATGATCAATCATAAAATCAGTAGCCTACTAACAGTTCGCAATTAAATCCATATCCTACCTTTTCTTGTAACCCGATAAAATCAATTCATGGCGATAAACGTCATCAGAGATGTTTAATCCAAGCATTCTGAGCATTATTCCTGTTTGCTGGTTCTTTTAGTTTAGGCAATCTCATACAAGTCAATATAAAAGCAATTATGCTATGTCTAACATTATTTTACATTACTGAGCATAGCAAATAAATTGGTATCCACGGAATCCACTCACGTTTAACTAGTCTGCTTGTTATGGTAAAATAATTACATAAAATAAAATAAACAATAACAATTAATACAGTGGCATGCAATAGCCTATATGAGACATCACTAGATTTTATACAGGTGTTACTATAACGATTTTGTAAATGGTGATCAGCAACCAAATATTGATAATGTGGAAGTTACAGCCTTTTGCCTTGGTGTGACCTTTTGCAGACATCTCACGTTTCCACTCCTGTCGGGAGCCTGGTGAAGGGCGGCGATTAAGGGATTAAATACAAATATGATAATTATTGTATGTCTAGTAAGACTTCAGCTCAAAGTATGTTTGTTCCTACCAATTGCTGCACAAGTTAAATTTACGTATGATGATGAAAGCATGTTAGTGCTAGCCCTCCCGAAACACATATGGATTGCATTGCAGTGCCTACAGTTCGGTAAAAAAAAAAAAAAAAAAAAAATATTATGGACTTGCAATTCTTCCCCAGAGTGAAATCATCTAAAAAGGGGCGGTACTCCACATACTGTGACTTGAAGCTGCTTGGACTTCATACAGTATACAGAGGCAAAACAAACAGTCTAGAACTGTGACAGAATTGTAACACTGTGGTTGAATGTGATAGAAAAACACTTGTGGTGCATAGCCCATTTCACGCCAATGAAGAAACTGCACCACTATGAACTTTAATATAGTGTTTTCTCAGTATATATGTGAAATTTAGTGTAAATTTATTTATTTTACAACAAATGCAGTCACGTCTCATCAGTAAGCCAAAATCAAGCTGATTTGATGGCATATGCAAAATGAAGAAATAGACAATGCCCCTTGTTTATATTTGTATATGACCATGAACCTATTTTTGTCTTTTTTCTCACTGAACCAAAAAAAGCAATTATGTAGTCATAAGCCATTTCCACATTTATACAGGGTACAAAAGCAGAGGTCATTAAGCAATTTGATAGAGCCAAGCTAGTGTTATTGTACTTTCCATTTGGTGGAATGAAAAATTAAATCACGTTCAATTAAACATTAGACGGGGATAAGCAGACTTTGCATTTATGCACTTCAGGTAATTCCTCACCCATCTGGGCTTGTAATTTGTTAGAACACATAAAATACAGAGAGAAAGCAATAATCATTTAGACTGCAAAACCCAATAAAATGTTGCATTGTTATAGATACTGCTGTAGGCCAAAGAGTATGAAAAAAAGTAATGCTTTGCTCTGTTTTTTTTTTTTTTTTTTTTTGTTCATCAGTTCATCAGTTAATTCCAGTCTCAGAAAATATAAAATAAAAATGCACAAACTTGTACATAAGCAACAAAATGTCATTTAAGCTGTCGTTGATGACCTTTGTTCTGTATAGATCTCTCCTTTGAAAGTTCATTGTGCATTTCTCCCTTCAGCTAAAGGCTGGTCTACAATGATAAAGAAGAAGGTTCTGCTCAATGCCGGTGGTCACCTGAGAACTCTGGGTAATGACGGCTTCCTCTGCACTGGGCAAAGATAAATTACAGTGAGACGGCAAGCCCAGAAAATCACTGGGCTGCCAGCACTGTTTCCTGACATTTGTAGTCACGAGGGTTCACACAGACGCAGAACATAGAGAGGTCAGGGCAAATCATGTTTCACCCGCTGCATATCAGAATGAGGGAAGCTTTCTTTCCGCCACACTTTCTGATTGTCTTTTACACCAGTGGCTGCAAAGATGATGAGATGAGAGTGTTGTGGAAAGGTTGGGATGTAATGTGAAAATAGACAAAAACATTTCTTAGTGGAATTCATTTATCATACATAAAAAGTAGAAAAAAGGGCCTTTGGCCTGCAGGTTACAATGCATTTTTCAAAATGCCAGTAGCGTGAAGGGTTAGACCACTATCCAGCCCCATTTTCAGCAAATATAAGAACCCAAGGCCTCTGACTTCTCTTTTTTCATATTGTCAGTTTATGCATTCTCAGCTCTGTCTATTGGAGATGCTTTCACACATGAAATTTTTGAATGCACGTCTTCAGAGGGCGAACGGGATGGCAAGAGGTTAGGGTATTTGGAGGAGAGGTGTTTTTTTTTTCTCCCCTTGTTGGGAATTTCTAGCGGCATCCATTACGCATGTCAAAAAAGTGCCTGATAAAAACAGGAGAAAAGTGAGAGAACGCACTGTGTTAGTAAATCTCTCAACTGTCAATCTTGTAATTTGAGAGATGGAAAGTATTCAGTCGTGTCCACTTGAAGAAATCTTCCCATCGTCAAATTGCCTCTGGGTTTGCTGAGCTCTGAACAGAAATTGGTTTCTGCCTACAGGATGATAGTGTCACAGCAGGGGCTCGACTCTGATGCTCATGTGATCGCGCTGGAATGCAAGAGACTGATGAGGAGCAGGCTCATACAATACAGTCTGTTTATCCCTCTGACTTTTCAGTTGGGTCAGTTCTACGTAAATTATTGTTTCCACATGGAGAGTTAAGATATTCTTTAATGGTGTTCAGGGATACATTGCAGCATTTGAGAATTAAGCATTTAAATGCAGAGACAGAGCATTAAAATCTTGAAAACAAAGTTAATAGAGAATATGTAAGTGCTAAGACCAGTGCATAAAACTGATTTTATTTATTTTTTTCTTTCATTTTTACAGATTGTGAGACTTGCTGTTATAATGCTGTTCTGGGTGGGAAATAAATTGGAAAAAAAAAAAATACTATAACCATATTTCAAGTTGGCCTATTACTGAATGGCATATTGGTGCCTGTCATATAATGTTGATATAGCCCACCAATCTGCTTAAATTACCTGCTTTTTAAGGTGAAAATCTGTCAAAATAATACAAGCGGTAAAAAAACAAACAAACAATCAAAATAAAATAAATAAATAAAACATGATTCAGGTTTCATGCATACTTGAACCCAAAAACTAGATTAAAGCAAAGTGTTAAGTGAACATGAGTGCTCGGTCTGTATAGGTCTGTCTGTTTATCTTTATTTACTGTGATTTTAAATAACTGAAGTTGGCATATATGCCAAACTGCATACACACACTCATGATAGTGGCTTGTGACAGACATAAGTGTGTTTTGTATATTTGACTTTCAGGATCATTTAGCAGTGTTGTTCTGGTAAGTCACTCTGAAACTGAAAAACTAGGGATGCATATGTGGTATTGAAAGGTTTTAATATTGTATAAGTCGGCTGATTAGTAAAATTGCTGGTATATTTAAGCTAATAAGTCATATGGTCAAATGGTCTTAGGAGCCCACTGTCAGACTCTATTCCGTGTTTTGCTCCCCAAATGTTCCATGTCCTGGTTTTCCAGTGTTCCTTTAAATGATATATTTTTAAGTATTGACTACGGGAAGGGTGTTGCCCTAATGATATTAGACTTGAGCTCTGCTTTTGACATTATAGATCATGCTGTTTTAATAGAATGTCTTAGAGATTACGTAGGAATTAATGGTGTTGCACTTAAGTGGTTTTCTTATTTGCAGGATAGGACTTGTTATGTTAAAATAGGAAATTCTGTCTCTACATCTGCGACTTTCTCCTGTGGGGTCCCACAGGGATCTATTCTTGGCCCAACTTTGTTTTCTTTACATATGCTGCCCCTGGGGTCAATTTTTAGGAAGTACAATATTAACTATCATCTGTTTGCTGATGATTTGCAAATGTATTTTCCTTTAGAGCTTGACAGTTGTTTTTCTTTAACAAACTATTGCAAGTGCTTGGCAGAGGTTAAGGCTTGGTTTGCAAATAATTTTCTTCAATTAAATGAAGATAAGACTGAGTTTATTATTTGGTAACAAGCAGTTTTAGAATGGTATGGTCAGAAGCCAGGCACTATTGTCCTGTGGTTATGTGAGGAACTTATAGATTCTGAAATCTGTCTGGACAGACAAGTAAACAGTGTTGTGAAAACATCCTTTTTTCAGTTAAGGAAATTGTCCAAAGTGAAAACTATTCTTTCAAACAAGGATTTAGAGTCTGTTATACATGCTTTTATTTCAACGCGGTTGGACTATTGTAATGCTTTATACTTAGGAATAAGTGAATCTCTGGTTATGCGTCTTCAGTATGTTCAGAATGCTGCAGCAAGACTTTTAACTAACACTAGAAAACGGGATCATATACAGTAACACCTCTGTTGGTATCTTTGCATTGGCTTCCTGTAAAATACTGAATACAATACAAGTTGTTGATGTTTGTGTATAAAGCTCTGCATGATCAGGCTCCTGAGTGAATAGGGGATATGTTGGTCCCTTACCAATCGCATCGATAATTGCGCTCCTCTCAGAGCTTGCTTTTGACTAGCGGAGTGGAGATCATGCTTTTTCTGTTGCGGCTCCAGCTCTTTGGAATGCTCTGCCATTATCTGTAAAATCCTCATCAAGGATGGACATTTTTAAAAAGGACTTAAAGACTGACTTGTTTTATCAGGCTTTCAGCATTTAATTGGTCAGGATGATTGTGAATTACTTGTCTTTTATTTTATGTTTTGTTCCTATGTTTTAATGTTTTATGTTTTTTTTTATCTTTATTATATACTGCTTGTGTACAGCACTTTGGTCCATTTTTTATGGTTTTGAAAGTGTTTTATAAATAAAGGTTGAGTTGAGAATACATTTAGGGTCCCTGTCATTTTCATGTTTTAAATAAACTTGTTCCCCATCATTTTTGCTATATGGAATGCAAAATCTTTGAAGCTCAATATCTCAAAACTGCTCAGAATGCAGATAGAAGCTTATAATTCCAAGGTGACGATATCATTGTTCCTTATATATTGGAAATTATGCAAAATAAAACATACTCAGCCAGTCTATGTGAGTTATGCATGATGCAGTTGTGTACATATTTGTTTAGTGCAAAGTCTTTGTTTGGAGTCTGTCAGTGCACCAGCTAATCAAGCATTATTTGCTTATCGTGCTCTCATGGGGTTCATATTCAGAACCGTGTTACATTAAATACAGTGCCATTTCCATCAAATCTGGAAAAACAAATTTACATTTGCTGCAGCCTTCCACATTGCAAATGTAAAATGAATAAAGCATCAAAGTAGGCACACCACAGCTCCAGAGATAGAGAAGTATTTAATTATGTTCTCACCACAGGTGACGTTTCGAGCTTAAACACTCTTAATCAGATGAAATGTAAAATGAATACAGTTTTGTCAAATTCTTATCTGTTTGTCATACAGCGACATGCCGCCACTGAACTGCTTCGATAAGGCTTTGCAATATTCAGTGTTAAAGTAAACGATTTTATTCCTTTTGAAATGATCTTAAAGTGTTCTGCATCATATAGACCTCAAGGTTAATTGTGATGTCGGTTCCTCTGCTCATGATATTATTTTATTATTAATTAATATAATTGCCTATGTCACTACATGATACTGATTTTTTTGTTGCCAAATTGGTTTGGAACAATTTTTGCATTCTTGGAAATCGTATTTGCCTGTGTGGCAACTATAGTTGCTGGTGGGCAAATATGTTGTATTCACTCCATTCAATGTCAAATTTGAATAGGAGGAGAGCATTTGGCATCTAACTCAAAATAACTGCTTTCAACAGATCAGTCTTTATTTATAAACAAATATATCATGCATAAAAGGCAAAGAACATTTGATGCAAACCCCAAAAAGGCTGCGTCTAGCTTATAATCTCTTGAATATGATAATACAACAAATCCATTTTTCTTAAAATGGTGGAACATAGTGCAGAATAAAGGTTACCAACATTCAGCAAAATATCATATTTTTGCTCAGTAGAAGACAAAATCTCACAGGCTTGCAACTTGAGGGAGACTAAATGATGACTGGAATTAAACACAGGAAGATAGAACAGAGGAAAAATACCTCAAAATAAGAATCAGTAAAACACAAGACAGGGTTTCAGCAATACCAAGCATTTCTTAACATTTTCCTTCAAAATTTAGTTTTGTTATTCCTTTTAAAAAAAGATGACAAAAAGTATAGAAAGCTTCATATTTTCAAATTATTTATCAGTTCAAGTCAGTGGTGATATTGACAAACTTGTGTGTTAAGTAAAAATGTGGTACACATGCATTATCCAA